>NW_027442727.1:0-332517 GCF_048569485.1 Anomaloglossus baeobatrachus
TCCCTAATTTTTTATTATGTCCACATCCTGGTCCCCATCTTGGACATCATAACAAACGTGCACTTTTTTGTTTAATTTACACATTGGACCATAGGAAAAATGACACTACAGCTACAGAGGTGACCGTCTGATAGCCCAGCTCGACTATCCATCTCTACTGAAGACCCTTTCAGCTTTTTGAGAGTTGGGTGGAGGACATCATCTCTTAAAATAGGGTCCCACAGCTGCACCCCATCAGTGTAAGCAGGACTCTTAGGACTCTTAGAAGAGTCAATGCTCTAAAACCATGGGGGGCGCTTAGCCCCCTCTCTTCGTCCCTGAGGATGATTTCATTTTTCAGGGATTAGAGAGGGTGGTCCTTGTGGTGGACTGCAGGTATGGAGAGCTGTTGTCATCGTATTAGATAGATAAGAATGATTATATGTATTGTAGAAATGTCTCCTATCATGTTCCCTAATTTTTTATTATGTCCACATCCTGGTCCCCATCTTGGACATCATAACAAACGTGCACTTTTTTGTTTAATTTACACATTGGACCATAGGAAAAATGACACTACAGCTACAGAGGTGACCGTCTGATAGCCCAGCTCGACTATCCATCTCTACTGAAGACCCTTTCAGCTTTTTGAGAGTTGGGTGGAGGACATCATCTCTGAAAATAGGGTCCCACAGCTGCACCCCATCAGTGTGAGCAGGACTCTTAGGACTCTTAGAAGAGTTAATGCTCTGAGACCATGGGGGCGCTTAGCCCCCTCTCTTCGTCACTGAGGATGATTTCATTTTTCAGGGATTAGAGAGGGTGGTCCTTGTGGTGGACTGCAGGTATGGAGAGCTGTTGTCATCGTATTAGATAGATAAGAATGATTATATGTATTGTAGAAATGTCTCCTATCATGTTCCCTAATTTTTTATTATGTCCACATCCTGGTCCCCATCCTGGACATCATAACAAACGTGCACTTTTTTGTTTAATTTACACATTGGACCATAGGAAAAATGACACTACAGCTACAGAGGTGACCGTCTGATAGCCCAGCTCGACTATCCATCTCTACTGAAGACCCTTTCAGCTTTTTGAGAGTTGGGTGGAGGACATCATCTCTGAAAATAGGGTCCCACAGCTGCACCCCATCAGTGTGAGCAGGACTCTTAGGACTCTTAGAAGAGTCAATGTTTTGAGACCATGGGGGGCGCTTAGCCCCCTCTCTTCGTCACTGAGGATGATTTCACTTTTCAGGGAATAGAGAGGGTGGTCCTTGTGGTGGACTGCAGGTATGGAGAGCTGTTGTCATCGTATTAGATAGATAAGAATGATTATATGTATTGTAGAAATGTCTCCTATCATGTTCCCTATTTTTTTATTATGTCCACATCCTGGTCCCCATCTTGGAAATCATAACAAACGTGCACTTTTTTGTTTAATTTACACATTGGACCATAGGAAAAATGACACTACAGCTACAGAGGTGACCGTCTGGTAGCCCAGCTCGACTATCCATCTCTACTGAAGACCCTTTCAGCTTTTTGAGAGTTGGGTGGAGGACATCATCTCTGAAAATAGGGTCCCACAGCTGCACCCCATCAGTGTGAGCAGGACTCTTAGGACTCTTAGAAGAGTCAATGTTTTGAGACCATGGGGGGCGCTTAGCCCCCTCTCTTCGTCACTGAGGATGATTTCATTTTTCAGGGATTAGAGAGAGTGGTCCTTGTGGTGGACTGCAGGTATGGAGAGCTGTTGTGATCATATTAGATAGATAAGAATCATTATATGTATTGTAGAAATGTCTCCTATCATGTTCCCTAATTTTTTATTATGTCCACATCCTGGTCCCCATCTTGGACATCATAACAAACGTGCACTTTTTTGTTTAATTTACACATTGGACCATAGGAAAAATGACACTACAGCTACAGAGGTGACCGTCTGATAGCCCAGCTCGACTATCCATCTCTACTGAAGACCCTTTCAGCTTTTTGAGAGTTGGGTGGAGGACATCATCTCTTAAAATAGGGTCCCACAGCTGCACCCCATCAGTGTAAGCAGGACTCTTAGGACTCTTAGAAGAGTCAATGCTCTAAAACCATGGGGGGCGCTTAGCCCCCTCTCTTCGTCCCTGAGGATGATTTCATTTTTCAGGGATTAGAGAGGGTGGTCCTTGTGGTGGACTGCAGGTATGGAGAGCTGTTGTCATCGTATTAGATAGATAAGAATGATTATATGTATTGTAGAAATGTCTCCTATCATGTTCCCTAATTTTTTATTATGTCCACATCCTGGTCCCCATCTTGGACATCATAACAAACGTGCACTTTTTTGTTTAATTTACACATTGGACCATAGGAAAAATGACACTACAGCTACAGAGGTGACCGTCTGATAGCCCAGCTCGACTATCCATCTCTACTGAAGACCCTTTCAGCTTTTTGAGAGTTGGGTGGAGGACATCATCTCTGAAAATAGGGTCCCACAGCTGCACCCCATCAGTGTGAGCAGGACTCTTAGGACTCTTAGAAGAGTTAATGCTCTGAGACCATGGGGGCGCTTAGCCCCCTCTCTTCGTCACTGAGGATGATTTCATTTTTCAGGGATTAGAGAGGGTGGTCCTTGTGGTGGACTGCAGGTATGGAGAGCTGTTGTCATCGTATTAGATAGATAAGAATGATTATATGTATTGTAGAAATGTCTCCTATCATGTTCCCTAATTTTTTATTATGTCCACATCCTGGTCCCCATCTTGGACATCATAACAAACGTGCACTTTTTTGTTTAATTTACACATTGGACCATAGGAAAAATGACACTACAGCTACAGAGGTGACCGTCTGATAGCCCAGCTCGACTATCCATCTCTACTGAAGACCCTTTCAGCTTTTTGAGAGTTGGGTGGAGGACATCATCTCTTAAAATAGGGTCCCACAGCTGCACCCCATCAGTGTAAGCAGGACTCTTAGGACTCTTAGAAGAGTCAATGCTCTAAAACCATGGGGGGCGCTTAGCCCCCTCTCTTCGTCCCTGAGGATGATTTCATTTTTCAGGGATTAGAGAGGGTGGTCCTTGTGGTGGACTGCAGGTATGGAGAGCTGTTGTCATCGTATTAGATAGATAAGAATGATTATATGTATTGTAGAAATGTCTCCTATCATGTTCCCTAATTTTTTATTATGTCCACATCCTGGTCCCCATCTTGGACATCATAACAAACGTGCACTTTTTTGTTTAATTTACACATTGGACCATAGGAAAAATGACACTACAGCTACAGAGGTGACCGTCTGATAGCCCAGCTCGACTATCCATCTCTACTGAAGACCCTTTCAGCTTTTTGAGAGTTAGGTGGAGGACATCATCTCTGAAAATAGGGTCCCACAGCTGCACCCCATCAGTGTGAGCAGGACTCTTACGACTCTTAGAAGAGTTAATGCTCTGAGACCATGGGGGCGCTTAGCCCCCTCTCTTCGTCACTGAGGATGATTTCATTTTTCAGGGATTAGAGAGGGTGGTCCTTGTGGTGGACTGCAGGTATGGAGAGCTGTTGTCATCGTATTAGATAGATAAGAATGATTATATGTATTGTAGAAATGTCTCCTATCATGTTCCCTAATTTTTTATTATGTCCACATCCTGGTCCCCATCTTGGACATCATAACAAACGTGCACTTTTTTGTTTAATTTACACATTGGACCATAGGAAAAATGACACTACAGCTACAGAGGTGACCGTCTGATAGCCCAGCTCGACTATCCATCTCTACTGAAGACCCTTTCAGCTTTTTGAGAGTTGGGTGGAGGACATCATCTCTTAAAATAGGGTCCCACAGCTGCACCCCATCAGTGTAAGCAGGACTCTTAGGACTCTTAGAAGAGTCAATGCTCTAAAACCATGGGGGGCGCTTAGCCCCCTCTCTTCGTCCCTGAGGATGATTTCATTTTTCAGGGATTAGAGAGGGTGGTCCTTGTGGTGGACTGCAGGTATGGAGAGCTGTTGTCATCGTATTAGATAGATAAGAATGATTATATGTATTGTAGAAATGTCTCCTATCATATTCCCTAATTTTTTATTATGTCCACATCCTGGTCCCCATCTTGGACATCATAACAAACGTGCACTTTTTTGTTTAATTTACACATTGGACCATAGGAAAAATGACACTACAGCTACAGAGGTGACCGTCTGATAGCCCAGCTCGACTATCCATCTCTACTGAAGACCCTTTCAGCTTTTTGAGAGTTGGGTGGAGGACATCATCTCTGAAAATAGGGTCCCACAGCTGCACCCCATCAGTGTGAGCAGGACTCTTAGGACTCTTAGAAGAGTTAATGCTCTGAGACCATGGGGGCGCTTAGCCCCCTCTCTTCGTCACTGAGGATGATTTCATTTTTCAGGGATTAGAGAGGGTGGTCCTTGTGGTGGACTGCAGGTATGGAGAGCTGTTGTCATCGTATTAGATAGATAAGAATGATTATATGTATTGTAGAAATGTCTCCTATCATGTTCCCTAATTTTTTATTATGTCCACATCCTGGTCCCCATCTTGGACATCATAACAAACGTGCACTTTTTTGTTTAATTTACACATTGGACCATAGGAAAAATGACACTACAGCTACAGAGGTGACCGTCTGATAGCCCAGCTCGACTATCCATCTCTACTGAAGACCCTTTCAGCTTTTTGAGAGTTGGGTGGAGGACATCATCTCTGAAAATAGGGTCCCACAGCTGCACCCCATCAGTGTGAGCAGGACTCTTAGGACTCTTAGAAGAGTCAATGCTCTGAGACCATTGGGGGCACTTAGCCCCCTCTCTTCCTCACTGAGGATGATTTCATTTTTCAGGGATTAGAGAGGGTGGTCCTTGTGGTGGACTGCAGATATGGAGAGCTGTTATCATCGTATTAGATAGATAAGAATGATTATATGTATTGTAGAAATGTCTCCTATCATGTTCCCTAATTTTTTATTATGTCCACATCCTGGTCCCCATCTTGGACATCATAACAAACGTGCACTTTTTTGTTTAATTTACACATTGGACCATAGGAAAAATGACACTACAGCTACAGAGGTGACCGTCTGATAGCCCAGCTCGACTATCCATCTCTACTGAAGACCCTTTCAGCTTTTTGAGAGTTGGGTGGAGGACATCATCTCTTAAAATAGGGTCCCACAGCTGCACCCCATCAGTGTAAGCAGGACTCTTAGGACTCTTAGAAGAGTCAATGCTCTAAAACCATGGGGGGCGCTTAGCCCCCTCTCTTCGTCCCTGAGGATGATTTCATTTTTCAGGGATTAGAGAGGGTGGTCCTTGTGGTGGACTGCAGGTATGGAGAGCTGTTGTCATCGTATTAGATAGATAAGAATGATTATATGTATTGTAGAAATGTCTCCTATCATGTTCCCTAATTTTTTATTATGTCCACATCCTGGTCCCCATCTTGGACATCATAACAAACGTGCACTTTTTTGTTTAATTTACACATTGGACCATAGGAAAAATGACACTACAGCTACAGAGGTGACCGTCTGATAGCCCAGCTCGACTATCCATCTCTACTGAAGACCCTTTCAGCTTTTTGAGAGTTGGGTGGAGGACATCATCTCTGAAAATAGGGTCCCACAGCTGCACCCCATCAGTGTGAGCAGGACTCTTAGGACTCTTAGAAGAGTTAATGCTCTGAGACCATGGGGGCGCTTAGCCCCCTCTCTTCGTCACTGAGGATGATTTCATTTTTCAGGGATTAGAGAAGGTGGTCCTTGTGGTGGACTGCAGGTATGGAGAGCTGTTGTCATCGTATTAGATAGATAAGAATGATTATATGTATTGTAGAAATGTCTCCTATCATGTTCCCTAATTTTTTATTATGTCCACATCCTGGTCCCCATCTTGGACATCATAACAAACGTGCACTTTTTTGTTTAATTTACACATTGGACCATAGGAAAAATGACACTACAGCTACAGAGGTGACCGTCTGATAGCCCAGCTCGACTATCCATCTCTACTGAAGACCCTTTCAGCTTTTTGAGAGTTGGGTGGAGGACATCATCTCTGAAAATAGGGTCCCACAGCTGCACCCCATCAGTGTGAGCAGGACTCTTAGGACTCTTAGAAGAGTCAATGCTCTGAGACCATTGGGGGCACTTAGCCCCCTCTCTTCATCACTGAGGATGATTTCATTTTTCAGGGATTAGAGAGGGTGGTCCTTGTGGTGGACTGCAGATATCGAGAGCTGTTATCATCGTATTAGATAGATAAGAATGATTATATGTATTGTAGAAATGTCTCCTATCATGTTCCCTAATTTTTTATCATGTCCACATCCTGGTCCCCATCTTGGACATCATAACAAACGTGCACTTTTTTGTTTAATTTACACATTGGACCATAGGAAAAATGACACTACAGCTACAGAGGTGACCGTCTGATAGCCCAGCTCGACTATCCATCTCTACTGAAGACCCTTTCAGCTTTTTGAGAGTTGGGTGGAGGACATCATCTCTGAAAATAGGGTCCCTCAGCTGCACCCCATCAGTGTGAGCAGGACTCTTAGGACTCTTAGAAGAGTCAATGCTCTGAGACCATGGGGGGCGCTTAGCCCCCTCTCTTCGTCACTGAGGATGATTTCATTTTTCAGGGATTAGAGAGGGTGGTCCTTGTGGTGGACTGCAGGTATGGAGAGCTGTTGTCATCGTATTAAATAGATAAGAATGATTATATGTATTGTAGAAATGTCTCCTATCATGTTCCCTAATTTTTTATTATGTCCACATCCTGGTCCCCATCTTGGACATCATAACAAACGTGCACTTTTTTGTTTAATTTACACATTGGACCATAGGAAAAATGACACTACAGCTACAGAGGTGACCGTCTGATAGCCCAGCTCGACTATCCATCTCTACTGAAGACCCTTTCAGCTTTTTGAGAGTTGGGTGGAGAACATCATCTCTGAAAATAGGGTCCCACAGCTGCACCCCATCAGTGTGAGCAGGACTCTTAGGACTCTTAGAAGAGTCAATGCTCTGAGACCATGGGGGGCGCTTAGCCCCCTCTCTTCGTCACTGAGGATGATTTCACTTTTCAGGGATTAGAGAGGGTGGTCCTTGTGGTGGACTGCAGGTATGGAGAGCTGTTGTCATCGTATTAAATAGATAAGAATGATTATATGTATTGTAGAAATGTCTCCTATCATGTTCCCTAATTTTTTATTATGTCCACATCCTGGTCCCCATCTTGGACATCATAACAAACGTGCACTTTTTTGTTTAATTTACACATTGGACCATAGGAAAAATGACACTACAGCTACAGAGGTGACCGTCTGATAGCCCAGCTCGACTATCCATCTCTACTGAAGACCCTTTCAGCTTTTTGAGAGTTGGGTGGAGAACATCATCTCTGAAAATAGGGTCCCACAGCTGCACCCCATCAGTGTGAGCAGGACTCTTAGGACTCTTAGAAGAGTCAATGCTCTGAGACCATGGGGGGCGCTTAGCCCCCTCTCTTCGTCACTGAGGATGATTTCACTTTTCAGGGAATAGAGAGGGTGGTCCTTGTGGTGGACTGCAGGTATGGAGAGCTGTTGTCATCGTATTAGATAGATAAGAATGATTATATGTATTGTAGAAATGTCTCCTATCATGTTCCCTAATTTTTTATTATGTCCACATCCTGGTCCCCATCTTGGACATCATAACAAACGTGCACTTTTTTGTTTAATTTACACATTGGACCATAGGAAAAATGACACTACAGCTACAGAGGTGACCGTCTGATAGCCCAGCTCGACTATCCATCTCTACTGAAGACCCTTTCAGCTTTTTGAGAGTTGGGTGGAGGACATCATCTCTGAAAATAGGGTCCCACAGCTGCACCCCATCAGTGTGAGCAGGACTCTTAGGACTCTTAGAAGAGTCAATGCTCTGAGACCATGGGGGGCGCTTAGCCCCCTCTCTTCGTCACTGAGGATGATTTCATTTTTCAGGGATTAGAGAGGGTGGTCCTTGTGGTGGACTGCAGGTATGGAGAGCTGTTGTCATCGTATTAAATAGATAAGAATGATTATATGTATTGTAGAAATGTCTCCTATCATGTTCCCTAATTTTTTATTATGTCCACATCCTGGTCCCCATCTTGGACATCATAACAAACGTGCACTTTTTTGTTTAATTTACACATTGGACCATAGGAAAAATGACACTACAGCTACAGAGGTGACCGTCTGATAGCCCAGCTCGACTATCCATCTCTACTGAAGACCCTTTCAGCTTTTTGAGAGTTGGGTGGAGAACATCATCTCTGAAAATAGGGTCCCACAGCTGCACCCCATCAGTGTGAGCAGGACTCTTAGGACTCTTAGAAGAGTCAATGCTCTGAGACCATGGGGGGCGCTTAGCCCCCTCTCTTCGTCACTGAGGATGATTTCACTTTTCAGGGAATAGAGAGGGTGGTCCTTGTGGTGGACTGCAGGTATGGAGAGCTGTTGTCATCGTATTAGATAGATAAGAATGATTATATGTATTGTAGAAATGTCTCCTATCATGTTCCCTATTTTTTTATTATGTCCACATCCTGGTCCCCATCTTGGAAATCATAACAAACGTGCACTTTTTTGTTTAATTTACACATTGGACCATAGGAAAAATGACACTACAGCTACAGAGGTGACCGTCTGATAGCCCAGCTTGACTATCCATCTCTACTGAAGACCCTTTCAGCTTTTTGAGAGTTGGGTGGAGGACATCATCTCTGAAAATAGGGTCCCACAGCTGCACCCCATCAGTGTGAGCAGGAATCTTAGGACTCTTAGAAGAGTCAATGCTCTGAGACCATGGGGGGCGCTTAGCCCCCTCTCTTCGTCACTGAGGATGATTTCATTTTTCAGGGATTAGAGAGAGTGGTCCTTGTGGTGGACTGCAGGTATGGAGAGCTGTTGTGATCATATTAGATAGATAAGAATGATTATATGTATTGTAGAAATGTCTCCTATCATGTTCCCTAATTTTTTATTATGTCCACATCCTGGTCCCCATCTTGAACATCATAACAAACGTGCACTTTTTTGTTTAATTTACACATTGGACCATAGGAAAAATGACACTACAGCTACAGAGGTGACCGTCTGATAGCCCAGCTCGACTATCCATCTCTACTGAAGACCCTTTCAGCTTTTTGAGAGTTGGGTGGAGGACATCATCTCTGAAAATAGGGTCCCACAGCTGCACCCCATCAGTGTGAGCAGGACTCTTAGGACTCTTAGAAGAGTCAATGCTCTGAGACCATTGGGGGCACTTAGCCCCCTCTCTTCATCACTGAGGATGATTTCATTTTTCAGGGATTAGAGAGGGTGGTCCTTGTGGTGGACTGCAGATATGGAGAGCTGTTATCATCATATTAGATAGATAAGAATGATTATATGTATTGTAGAAATGTCTCCTATCATGTTCCCTAATTTTTTATTATGTCCACATCCTGGTCCCCATCTTGGACATCATAACAAACGTGCACTTTTTTGTTTAATTTACACATTGGACCATAGGAAAAATGACACTACAGCTACAGAGGTGACCGTCTGATAGCCCAGCTCGACTATCCATCTCTACTGAAGACCCTTTCAGCTTTTTGAGAGTTGGGTGGAGGACATCATCTCTGAAAATAGGGTCCCACAGCTGCAACCCATCAGTGTGAGCAGGACTCTTAGGACTCTTAGAAGAGTTAATGCTCTGAGACCATGGGGGCACTTAGCCCCCTCTCTTCGTCACTGAGGATGATTTCATTTTTCAGGGATTAGAGAGGGTGGTCCTTGTGGTGGACTGCAGGTATGGAGAGCTGTTGTCATCGTATTAGATAGATAAAAATGATTATATGTATTGTAGAAATGTCTCCTATCATGTTCCCTAATTTTTTATTATGTCCACATCCTGGTCCCCATCTTGGACATCATAACAAACGTGCACTTTTTTGTTTAATTTACACATTGGACCATAGGAAAAATGACACTACAGCTACAGAGGTGACCGTCTGATAGCCCAGCTCGACTATCCATCTCTACTGAAGACCCTTTCAGCTTTTTGAGAGTTGGGTGGAGAACATCATCTCTGAAAATAGGGTCCCACAGCTGCACCCCATCAGTGTGAGCAGGACTCTTAGGACTCTTAGAAGAGTCAATGCTCTGAGACCATGGGGGGCGCTTAGCCCCCTCTCTTCGTCACTGAGGATGATTTCACTTTTCAGGGAATAGAGAGGGTGGTCCTTGTGGTGGACTGCAGGTATGGAGAGCTGTTGTCATCGTATTAGATAGATAAGAATGATTATATGTATTGTAGAAATGTCTCCTATCATGTTCCCTAATTTTTTATTATGTCCACATCCTGGTCCCCATCTTGGACATCATAACAAACGTGCACTTTTTTGTTTAATTTACACATTGGACCATAGGAAAAATGACACTACAGCTACAGAGGTGACCGTCTGATAGCCCAGCTCGACTATCCATCTCTACTGAAGACCCTTTCAGCTTTTTGAGAGTTGGGTGGAGGACATCATCTCTGAAAATAGGGTCCCACAGCTGCACCCCATCAGTGTGAGCAGGACTCTTAGGACTCTTAGAAGAGTCAATGCTCTGAGACCATGGGGGGCGCTTAGCCCCCTCTCTTCGTCACTGAGGATGATTTCATTTTTCAGGGATTAGAGAGGGTGGTCCTTGTGGTGGACTGCAGGTATGGAGAGCTGTTGTCATCGTATTAAATAGATAAGAATGATTATATGTATTGTAGAAATGTCTCCTATCATGTTCCCTAATTTTTTATTATGTCCACATCCTGGTCCCCATCTTGGACATCATAACAAACGTGCACTTTTTTGTTTAATTTACACATTGGACCATAGGAAAAATGACACTACAGCTACAGAGGTGACCGTCTGATAGCCCAGCTCGACTATCCATCTCTACTGAAGACCCTTTCAGCTTTTTGAGAGTTGGGTGGAGAACATCATCTCTGAAAATAGGGTCCCACAGCTGCACCCCATCAGTGTGAGCAGGACTCTTAGGACTCTTAGAAGAGTCAATGCTCTGAGACCATGGGGGGCGCTTAGCCCCCTCTCTTCGTCACTGAGGATGATTTCACTTTTCAGGGAATAGAGAGGGTGGTCCTTGTGGTGGACTGCAGGTATGGAGAGCTGTTGTCATCGTATTAGATAGATAAGAATGATTATATGTATTGTAGAAATGTCTCCTATCATGTTCCCTATTTTTTTATTATGTCCACATCCTGGTCCCCATCTTGGAAATCATAACAAACGTGCACTTTTTTGTTTAATTTACACATTGGACCATAGGAAAAATGACACTACAGCTACAGAGGTGACCGTCTGATAGCCCAGCTTGACTATCCATCTCTACTGAAGACCCTTTCAGCTTTTTGAGAGTTGGGTGGAGGACATCATCTCTGAAAATAGGGTCCCACAGCTGCACCCCATCAGTGTGAGCAGGAATCTTAGGACTCTTAGAAGAGTCAATGCTCTGAGACCATGGGGGGCGCTTAGCCCCCTCTCTTCGTCACTGAGGATGATTTCATTTTTCAGGGATTAGAGAGAGTGGTCCTTGTGGTGGACTGCAGGTATGGAGAGCTGTTGTGATCATATTAGATAGATAAGAATGATTATATGTATTGTAGAAATGTCTCCTATCATGTTCCCTAATTTTTTATTATGTCCACATCCTGGTCCCCATCTTGAACATCATAACAAACGTGCACTTTTTTGTTTAATTTACACATTGGACCATAGGAAAAATGACACTACAGCTACAGAGGTGACCGTCTGATAGCCCAGCTCGACTATCCATCTCTACTGAAGACCCTTTCAGCTTTTTGAGAGTTGGGTGGAGGACATCATCTCTGAAAATAGGGTCCCACAGCTGCACCCCATCAGTGTGAGCAGGACTCTTAGGACTCTTAGAAGAGTCAATGCTCTGAGACCATTGGGGGCACTTAGCCCCCTCTCTTCATCACTGAGGATGATTTCATTTTTCAGGGATTAGAGAGGGTGGTCCTTGTGGTGGACTGCAGATATGGAGAGCTGTTATCATCATATTAGATAGATAAGAATGATTATATGTATTGTAGAAATGTCTCCTATCATGTTCCCTAATTTTTTATTATGTCCACATCCTGGTCCCCATCTTGGACATCATAACAAACGTGCACTTTTTTGTTTAATTTACACATTGGACCATAGGAAAAATGACACTACAGCTACAGAGGTGACCGTCTGATAGCCCAGCTCGACTATCCATCTCTACTGAAGACCCTTTCAGCTTTTTGAGAGTTGGGTGGAGGACATCATCTCTGAAAATAGGGTCCCACAGCTGCAACCCATCAGTGTGAGCAGGACTCTTAGGACTCTTAGAAGAGTTAATGCTCTGAGACCATGGGGGCACTTAGCCCCCTCTCTTCGTCACTGAGGATGATTTCATTTTTCAGGGATTAGAGAGGGTGGTCCTTGTGGTGGACTGCAGGTATGGAGAGCTGTTGTCATCGTATTAGATAGATAAAAATGATTATATGTATTGTAGAAATGTCTCCTATCATGTTCCCTAATTTTTTATTATGTCCACATCCTGGTCCCCATCTTGGACATCATAACAAACGTGCACTTTTTTGTTTAATTTACACATTGGACCATAGGAAAAATGACACTACAGCTACAGAGGTGACCGTCTGATAGCCCAGCTCGACTATCCATCTCTACTGAAGACCCTTTCAGCTTTTTGAGAGTTGGGTGGAGGACATCATCTCTGAAAATAGGGTCCCACAGCTGCACCCCATCAGTGTGAGCAGGACTCTTAGGACTCTTAGAAGAGTCAATGCTCTGAGACCATGGGGGGCGCTTAGCCCCCACTCTTCGTCACTGAGGATGATTTCATTTTTCAGGGATTAGAGAGGGTGGTCCTTGTGGTGGACTGCAGGTATGGAGAGCTGTTGTCATCGTATTAAATAGATAAGAATGATTATATGTATTGTAGAAATGTCTCCTATCATGTTCCCTAATTTTTTATTATGTCCACATCCTGGTCCCCATCTTGGACATCATAACAAACGTGCACTTTTTTGTTTAATTTACACATTGGACCATAGGAAAAATGACACTACAGCTACAGAGGTGACCGTCTGATAGCCCAGCTCGACTATCCATCTCTACTGAAGACCCTTTCAGCTTTTTGAGAGTTGGGTAGAGAACATCATCTCTGAAAATAGGGTCCCACAGCTGCACCCCATCAGTGTGAGCAGGACTCTTAGGACTCTTAGAAGAGTCAATGCTCTGAGACCATGGGGGGCGCTTAGCCCCCTCTCTTCGTCACTGAGGATGATTTCACTTTTCAGGTAATAGAGAGGGTGGTCCTTGTGGTGGACTGCAGGTATGGAGAGCTGTTGTCATCGTATTACATAGATAAGAATGATTATATGTATTGTAGAAATGTCTCCTATCATGTTCCCTATTTTTTTATTATGTCCACATCCTGGTCCCCATCTTGGAAATCATAACAAACGTGCACTTTTTTGTTTAATTTACACATTGGACCATAGGAAAAATGACACTACAGCTACAGAGGTGACCGTCTGATAGCCCAGCTCGACTATCCATCTCTACTGAAGACCTTTTCAGCTTTTTGAGAGTTGGGTGGAGGACATCATCTCTGAAAATAGGGTCCCACAGCTGCACCCCATCAGTGTGAGCAGGAATCTTAGGACTCTTAGAAGAGTCAATGCTCTGAGACCATGGGGGGCGCTTAGCCCCCTCTCTTCGTCACTGAGGATGATTTAATTTTTCAGGGATTAGAGAGAGTGGTCCTTGTGGTGGACTGCAGGTATGGAGAGCTGTTGTGATCGTATTAGATAGATAAGAATGATTATATGTATTGTAGAAATGTCTCCTATCATGTTCCCTAATTTCTTATTATGTCCACATCCTGGTCCCCATCTTGGACATCATAACAAACGTGCACTTTTTTGTTTAATTTACACATTGGACCATAGGAAAAATGACACTACAGCTACAGAGGTGACCGTCTGATAGCCCAGCTCGACTATCCATCTCTACTGAAGACCCTTTCAGCTTTTTGAGAGTTGGGTGGAGGACATCATCTCTGAAAATAGGGTCCCACAGCTTCACCCCATCAGTGTGAGCAGGACTCTTAGGACTCTTAGAAGAGTCAATGCTCTGGTACCATGGGGGGCGCTTGGCCCCCTCTCTTCGTCACTGAGGATGATTTCATTTTTCAGGGATTAGAGAGGGTGGTCCTTGTGGTGGACTGCAGGTATGGAGAGCTGTTGTCATCGTATTAGATAGATAAGAATGATTATATGTATTGTAGAAATGTCTCCTATCATGTTCCCTAATTTTTTATTATGTCCACATCCTGGTCCCCATCTTGGACATCATAACAAACGTGCACTTTTTTGTTTAATTTACACATTGGACCATAGGAAAAATGACACTACAGCTACAGAGGTGACCGTCTGATAGCCCAGCTCGACTATCCATCTCTACTGAAGACCCTTTCAGCTTTTTGAGAGTTGGGTGGAGGACATCATCTCTGAAAATAGGGTCCCACAGCTGCACCCCATCAGTGTGAGCAGGACTCTTAGGACTCTTAGAAGAGTTAATGCTCTGAGACCATGGGGGCGCTTAGCCCCCTCTCTTCGTCACTGAGGATGATTTCATTTTTCAGGGATTAGAGAGGGTGGTCCTTGTGGTGGACTGCAGGTATGGAGAGCTGTTGTCATCGTATTAGATAGATAAGAATGATTATATGTATTGTAGAAATGTCTCCTATCATGTTCCCTAATTTTTTATTATGTCCACATCCTGGTCCCCATCTTGGACATCATAACAAACGTGCACTTTTTTGTTTAATTTACACATTGGACCATAGGAAAAATGACACTACAGCTACAGAGGTGACCGTCTGATAGCCCAGCTCGACTATCCATCTCTACTGAAGACCCTTTCAGCTTTTTGAGAGTTGGGTGGAGGACATCATCTCTGAAAATAGGGTCCCACAGCTTCACCCCATCAGTGTGAGCAGGACTCTTAGGACTCTTAGAAGAGTCAATGCTCTGAGACCATTGGGGGCACTTAGCCCCCTCTCTTCGTCACTGAGGATGATTTCATTTTTCAGGGATTAGAGAGGGTGGTCCTTGTGGTGGACTGCAGGTATGGAGAGCTGTTGTCATCGTATTAGATAGATAAGAATGATTATATGTATTGTAGAAATGTCTCCTATCATGTTCCCTAATTTCTTATTATGTCCACATCCTGGTCCCCATCTTGGACATCATAACAAACGTGCACTTTTTTGTTTAATTTACACATTGGACCATAGGAAAAATGACACTACAGCTACAGAGGTGACCGTCTGATAGCCCAGCTCGACTATCCATCTCTACTGAAGACCCTTTCAGCTTTTTGAGAGTCGGGTGGAGGACATCATCTCTGAAAATAGGGTCCCACAGCTTCACCCCATCAGTGTGAGCAGGACTCTTAGGACTCTTAGAAGAGTCAATGCTCTGGTACCATGGGGGGCGCTTGGCCCCCTCTCTTCGTCACTGAGGATGATTTCATTTTTCAGGGATTAGAGAGGGTGGTCCTTGTGGTGGACTGCAGGTATGGAGAGCTTTTGTCATCGTATTAGATAGATAAGAATGATTATATGTATTGTAGAAATGTCTCCTATCATGTTCCCTAATTTTTTATTATGTCCACATCCTGGTCCCCATCTTGGACATCATAACAAACGTGCACTTTTTTGTTTAATTTACACATTGGACCATAGGAAAAATGACACTACAGCTACAGAGGTGACCGTCTGATAGCCTAGCTCGACTATCCATCTCTACTGAAGACCCTTTCAGCTTTTTGAGAGTTGGGAGGAGGACATCATCTCTGAAAATAGGGTCCCACAGCTGCACCCCATCAGTGTGAGCAGGACTCTTAGGACTCTTAGAAGAGTCAATGCTCTGAGACCATTGGGGGCACTTAGCCCCCTCTCTTCATCACTGAGGATGATTTCATTTTTCAGGGATTAGAGAGGGTGGTCCTTGTGGTGGACTGCAGATATGGAGAGCTGTTATCATCATATTAGATAGATAAGAATGATTATATGTATTGTAGAAATGTCTCCTATCATGTTCCCTAATTTTTTATTATGTCCACATCCTGGTCCCCATCTTGGACATCATAACAAACGTGCACTTTTTTGTTTAATTTACACATTGGACCATAGGAAAAATGACACTACAGCTACAGAGGTGACCGTCTGATAGCCCAGCTCGACTATCCATCTCTACTGAAGACCCTTTCAGCTTTTTGAGAGTTGGGTGGAGGACATCATCTCTGAAAATAGGGTCCCACAGCTGCAACCCATCAGTGTGAGCAGGACTCTTAGGACTCTTAGAAGAGTTAATGCTCTGAGACCATGGGGGCACTTAGCCCCCTCTCTTCGTCACTGAGGATGATTTCATTTTTCAGGGATTAGAGAGGGTGGTCCTTGTGGTGGACTGCAGGTATGGAGAGCTGTTGTCATCGTATTAGATAGATAAAAATGATTATATGTATTGTAGAAATGTCTCCTATCATGTTCCCTAATTTTTTATTATGTCCACATCCTGGTCCCCATCTTGGACATCATAACAAACGTGCACTTTTTTGTTTAATTTACACATTGGACCATAGGAAAAATGACACTACAGCTACAGAGGTGACCGTCTGATAGCCCAGCTCGACTATCCATCTCTACTGAAGACCCTTTCAGCTTTTTGAGAGTTGGGTGGAGGACATCATCTCTGAAAATAGGGTCCCACAGCTGCACCCCATCAGTGTGAGCAGGACTCTTAGGACTCTTAGAAGAGTCAATGCTCTGAGACCATGGGGGGCGCTTAGCCCCCACTCTTCGTCACTGAGGATGATTTCATTTTTCAGGGATTAGAGAGGGTGGTCCTTGTGGTGGACTGCAGGTATGGAGAGCTGTTGTCATCGTATTAAATAGATAAGAATGATTATATGTATTGTAGAAATGTCTCCTATCATGTTCCCTAATTTTTTATTATGTCCACATCCTGGTCCCCATCTTGGACATCATAACAAACGTGCACTTTTTTGTTTAATTTACACATTGGACCATAGGAAAAATGACACTACAGCTACAGAGGTGACCGTCTGATAGCCCAGCTCGACTATCCATCTCTACTGAAGACCCTTTCAGCTTTTTGAGAGTTGGGTAGAGAACATCATCTCTGAAAATAGGGTCCCACAGCTGCACCCCATCAGTGTGAGCAGGACTCTTAGGACTCTTAGAAGAGTCAATGCTCTGAGACCATGGGGGGCGCTTAGCCCCCTCTCTTCGTCACTGAGGATGATTTCACTTTTCAGGTAATAGAGAGGGTGGTCCTTGTGGTGGACTGCAGGTATGGAGAGCTGTTGTCATCGTATTACATAGATAAGAATGATTATATGTATTGTAGAAATGTCTCCTATCATGTTCCCTATTTTTTTATTATGTCCACATCCTGGTCCCCATCTTGGAAATCATAACAAACGTGCACTTTTTTGTTTAATTTACACATTGGACCATAGGAAAAATGACACTACAGCTACAGAGGTGACCGTCTGATAGCCCAGCTCGACTATCCATCTCTACTGAAGACCTTTTCAGCTTTTTGAGAGTTGGGTGGAGGACATCATCTCTGAAAATAGGGTCCCACAGCTGCACCCCATCAGTGTGAGCAGGAATCTTAGGACTCTTAGAAGAGTCAATGCTCTGAGACCATGGGGGGCGCTTAGCCCCCTCTCTTCGTCACTGAGGATGATTTAATTTTTCAGGGATTAGAGAGAGTGGTCCTTGTGGTGGACTGCAGGTATGGAGAGCTGTTGTGATCGTATTAGATAGATAAGAATGATTATATGTATTGTAGAAATGTCTCCTATCATGTTCCCTAATTTCTTATTATGTCCACATCCTGGTCCCCATCTTGGACATCATAACAAACGTGCACTTTTTTGTTTAATTTACACATTGGACCATAGGAAAAATGACACTACAGCTACAGAGGTGACCGTCTGATAGCCCAGCTCGACTATCCATCTCTACTGAAGACCCTTTCAGCTTTTTGAGAGTTGGGTGGAGGACATCATCTCTGAAAATAGGGTCCCACAGCTTCACCCCATCAGTGTGAGCAGGACTCTTAGGACTCTTAGAAGAGTCAATGCTCTGGTACCATGGGGGGCGCTTGGCCCCCTCTCTTCGTCACTGAGGATGATTTCATTTTTCAGGGATTAGAGAGGGTGGTCCTTGTGGTGGACTGCAGGTATGGAGAGCTGTTGTCATCGTATTAGATAGATAAGAATGATTATATGTATTGTAGAAATGTCTCCTATCATGTTCCCTAATTTTTTATTATGTCCACATCCTGGTCCCCATCTTGGACATCATAACAAACGTGCACTTTTTTGTTTAATTTACACATTGGACCATAGGAAAAATGACACTACAGCTACAGAGGTGACCGTCTGATAGCCCAGCTCGACTATCCATCTCTACTGAAGACCCTTTCAGCTTTTTGAGAGTTGGGTGGAGGACATCATCTCTGAAAATAGGGTCCCACAGCTGCACCCCATCAGTGTGAGCAGGACTCTTAGGACTCTTAGAAGAGTTAATGCTCTGAGACCATGGGGGCGCTTAGCCCCCTCTCTTCGTCACTGAGGATGATTTCATTTTTCAGGGATTAGAGAGGGTGGTCCTTGTGGTGGACTGCAGGTATGGAGAGCTGTTGTCATCGTATTAGATAGATAAGAATGATTATATGTATTGTAGAAATGTCTCCTATCATGTTCCCTAATTTTTTATTATGTCCACATCCTGGTCCCCATCTTGGACATCATAACAAACGTGCACTTTTTTGTTTAATTTACACATTGGACCATAGGAAAAATGACACTACAGCTACAGAGGTGACCGTCTGATAGCCCAGCTCGACTATCCATCTCTACTGAAGACCCTTTCAGCTTTTTGAGAGTTGGGTGGAGGACATCATCTCTGAAAATAGGGTCCCACAGCTTCACCCCATCAGTGTGAGCAGGACTCTTAGGACTCTTAGAAGAGTCAATGCTCTGAGACCATTGGGGGCACTTAGCCCCCTCTCTTCGTCACTGAGGATGATTTCATTTTTCAGGGATTAGAGAGGGTGGTCCTTGTGGTGGACTGCAGGTATGGAGAGCTGTTGTCATCGTATTAGATAGATAAGAATGATTATATGTTTTGTAGAAATGTCTCCTATCATGTTCCCTAATTTCTTATTATGTCCACATCCTGGTCCCCATCTTGGACATCATAACAAACGTGCACTTTTTTGTTTAATTTACACATTGGACCATAGGAAAAATGACACTACAGCTACAGAGGTGACCGTCTGATAGCCCAGCTCGACTATCCATCTCTACTGAAGACCCTTTCAGCTTTTTGAGAGTCGGGTGGAGGACATCATCTCTGAAAATAGGGTCCCACAGCTTCACCCCATCAGTGTGAGCAGGACTCTTAGGACTCTTAGAAGAGTCAATGCTCTGAGACCATGGGGGCGCTTAGCCCCCTCTCTTCGTCACTGAGGATGATTTCATTTTTCAGGGATTAGAGAGGGTGGTCCTTGTGGTGGACTGCAGGTATGGAGAGCTGTTGTCATCGTATTAGATAGATAAGAATGATTATATGTATTGTAGAAATGTCTCCTATCATGTTCCCTAATTTTTTATTATGTCCACATCCTGGTCCCCATCTTGGACATCATAACAAACGTGCACTTTTTTGTTTAATTTACACATTGGACCATAGGAAAAATGACACTACAGCTACAGAGGTGACCGTCTGATAGCCCAGCTCGACTATCCATCTCTACTGAAGACCCTTTCAGCTTTTTGAGAGTTGGGTGGAGGACATCATCTCTGAAAATAGGGTCCCACAGCTTCACCCCATCAGTGTGAGCAGGACTCTTAGGACTCTTAGAAGAGTCAATGCTCTGAGACCATTGGGGGCACTTAGCCCCCTCTCTTCGTCACTGAGGATGATTTCATTTTTCAGGGATTAGAGAGGGTGGTCCTTGTGGTGGACTGCAGGTATGGAGAGCTGTTGTCATCGTATTAGATAGATAAGAATGATTATATGTATTGTAGAAATGTCTCCTATCATGTTCCCTAATTTCTTATTATGTCCACATCCTGGTCCCCATCTTGGACATCATAACAAACGTGCACTTTTTTGTTTAATTTACACATTGGACCATAGGAAAAATGACACTACAGCTACAGAGGTGACCGTCTGATAGCCCAGCTCGACTATCCATCTCTACTGAAGACCCTTTCAGCTTTTTGAGAGTCGGGTGGAGGACATCATCTCTGAAAATAGGGTCCCACAGCTTCACCCCATCAGTGTGAGCAGGACTCTTAGGACTCTTAGAAGAGTCAATGCTCTGGTACCATGGGGGGCGCTTGGCCCCCTCTCTTCGTCACTGAGGATGATTTCATTTTTCAGGGATTAGAGAGGGTGGTCCTTGTGGTGGACTGCAGGTATGGAGAGCTTTTGTCATCGTATTAGATAGATAAGAATGATTATATGTATTGTAGAAATGTCTCCTATCATGTTCCCTAATTTTTTATTATGTCCACATCCTGGTCCCCATCTTGGACATCATAACAAACGTGCACTTTTTTGTTTAATTTACACATTGGACCATAGGAAAAATGACACTACAGCTACAGAGGTGACCGTCTGATAGCCTAGCTCGACTATCCATCTCTACTGAAGACCCTTTCAGCTTTTTGAGAGTTGGGTGGAGGACATCATCTCTGAAAATAGGGTCCCACAGCTGCACCCCATCAGTGTGAGCAGGACTCTTAGGACTCTTAGAAGAGTTAATGCTCTGAGACCATGGGGGCGCTTAGCCCCCTCTCTTCGTCACTGAGGATGATTTCATTTTTCAGGGATTAGAGAGGGTGGTCCTTGTGGTGGACTGCAGGTATGGAGAGCTGTTGTCATCGTATTAGATAGATAAGAATGATTATATGTATTGTAGAAATGTCTCCTATCATGTTCCCTAATTTTTTATTATGTCCACATCCTGGTCCCCATCTTGGACATCATAACAAACGTGCACTTTTTTGTTTAATTTACACATTGGACCATAGGAAAAATGACACTACAGCTACAGAGGTGACCGTCTGATAGCCCAGCTCGACTATCCATCTCTACTGAAGACCCTTTCAGCTTTTTGAGAGTTGGGTGGAGGACATCATCTCTGAAAATAGGGTCCCACAGCTGCACCCCATCAGTGTGAGCAGGACTCTTAGGACTCTTAGAAGAGTCAATGCTCTGAGACCATTGGGGGCACTTAGCCCCCTCTCTTCGTCACTGAGGATGATTTCATTTTTCAGGGATTAGAGAGGGTGGTCCTTGTGGTGGACTGCAGGTATGGAGAGCTGTTGTCATCGTATTAGATAGATAAGAATGATTATATGTATTGTAGAAATGTCTCCTATCATGTTCCCTAATTTCTTATTATGTCCACATCCTGGTCCCCATCTTGGACATCATAACAAACGTGCACTTTTTTGTTTAATTTACACATTGGACCATAGGAAAAATGACACTACAGCTACATAGGTGACCGTCTGATAGCCCAGCTCGACTATCCATCTCTACTGAAGACCCTTTCAGCTTTTTGAGAGTCGGGTGGAGGACATCATCTCTGAAAATAGGGTCCCACAGCTTCACCCCATCAGTGTGAGCAGGACTCTTAGGACTCTTAGAAGAGTCAATGCTCTGGTACCATGGGGGGCGCTTGGCCCCCTCTCTTCGTCACTGAGGATGATTTCATTTTTCAGGGATTAGAGAGGGTGGTCCTTGTGGTGGACTGCAGGTATGGAGAGCTGTTGTCATCGTATTAGATAGATAAGAATGATTATATGTATTGTAGAAATGTCTCCTATCATGTTCCCTAATTTTTTATTATGTCCACATCCTGGTCCCCATCTTGGACATCATAACAAACGTGCACTTTTTTGTTTAATTTACACATTGGACCATAGGAAAAATGACACTACAGCTACAGAGGTGACCGTCTGATAGCCCAGCTCGACTATCCATCTCTACTGAAGACCCTTTCAGCTTTTTGAGAGTTGGGTGGAGGACATCATCTCTGAAAATAGGGTCCCACAGCTGCACCCCATCAGTGTGAGCAGGACTCTTAGGACTCTTAGAAGAGTTAATGCTCTGAGACCATGGGGGCGCATAGCCCCCTCTCTTCGTCACTGAGGATGATTTCATTTTTCAGGGATTAGAGAGGGTGGTCCTTGTGGTGGACTGCAGGTATGGAGAGCTGTTGTCATCGTATTAGATAGATAGAAAGGAGGCGGTTCGCCGGTCACAGCGACGTCGCCGGGCAGGTAAGTATGTGTGACGGGTCTGGTCGGTGTTGTGCGGCATGGGCAGCGATTTACCCGTGTCGCGCAACAGATGGGGGCGGGTACCCACACTAGCGATATCGGGACCGATATCGCAGTGTGTAAAGTAGCCTTTAGTCACATGACCAAGACTGTATCTGTGTCCCTACAACACACTTGAGACAAATGTGTGTGTGAGCCTGCATTGTGGGGTATATATAATATATTATAGAGCTGGGAAGGATCATTCCAAGCAGTGAGCTGTTCCAGTATTTGTAGGAAAATACCCAGTAGAAGCATCAAACACAGCACCAATACCTCCCATCAGTATCCCACCACAGTGCCATGTAACCCATGCCCTACACTCCCATCTACACCAATACTATACAGGCACAAACTAGTATATCTGACTAAAAGCCCCCAAAATATGAAGAACGGCCTATAGTTGAGTGTGGATATAAAATCTATGTGAGCAGAGCTAGAATAGAAATCACTGATCGCATTGAAGTCATTCTGACCATAAATCACCATGATATCAAGGTGAGGAGTTGTGTGTTACTGCTGGGAGGAAAGGGTTAACAGTGGAATATTAAGGTGCATTTCTGTGTGCAGTGTTACTAGTCAATGTAACAATTCAGTATGAGCTGCTCTTGGTGCCGGGGGAGGGAGATGCTCTCCTGAGCAAGATAGATGGGGAATGAACATAATATCTATATAGTGTAAGGCAGGGGGTCTCAAACTCGGCTGGGTGTATGGGCCGCACAGAGGAAAAAAATAATTTGGGGGGCTGCATTCTTTGCAAGACAAAGTGACATTTTTATTGGTACCATATATGTATATATTTTTTTCACACACCTTTGGATGACTGATTTTCAACATTTTTCACTTGTTTATTATAACAAATGTGCACATTCTTTGGTTAAATCTAAAAAAAATAAATGTGATGTTAAAAAAAAGTCATGCCTTATTTTGTTTTTTTTTACATTTTATCCCTTTCTTTTAACTAATAGTGTTACAATTATGACGCTAGCGTTTTGTGAAGGGAATGCTTTGCCTACTTCCGTGACTATGGCCTTCCGGAACTGCTGCATTTTGGCTGACCTCTCCGCCTCGGGAATAAGAGACATAAAGTTCTCCTTGTAGCGTGGGTCTAACAGTGTTACCAACCAGTAATGATTGTCGGCCAAGATGTTCTTAACGCGAGGGTCACGAGACAGGCAGCTTACCATAAAGTCATCCATGTGCGCCAGACTCTTAACAGCCATCACTTCAGTATCCAGACCAACACGATGACTGAACATGCTGTCCTCCTCCTTCTCCTCCTCCTCCTCATCTACCCTGTCCTCTGGCCAGCCACGCTGAACTGAGCATATGACTGGTATGCATGTCATATCCTCAATTTGGCCGGAGAGTTGCTCCATGTCTTCATCTTCCTCCTCGTCATAGTCCTCCACTGCACGTTGTGATGAGACGAGGCTGGGCTATGTGTTATCACCCACACCCACTACTGTTTCTTGCTCCAACTCATCGTGTTCCGCCTGCAATGCATCATGTTTGGTTTTGAGCAGAGACCGTTTTAGAAGGCAGAGAAGCGGTATGGTGACGCTAATAATGGCGTCATCGCCGCTCACCATCTTGGTGGAGTCCTCAAAGTTTTGGAGGATGGTACATAGGTCGGACATCCATCTCCACTCCTCAGGTGTTATGTGTGGAGTTTGACCCATTTCCCGACGGCTTAGGTGATGCAGGTACTCAACAACTGCCCTCTTCTGCTCACATATCCTGATCAACATGTGCAGAGTTGAATTCCAACACGTGGGGACATCACACACCAGTCTGTGAGCCGGAAGATGCAAATGACGCTGAAAGCCGGCAAGGCCGGCTGAAGCAGTAGGTGACTTTCGAAAATGTGCAGACAGGCGGCGAACTTTTACCAGCAGATGAGACAGCTCTGGGTATGACTTTAGAAACCGCTGAACCACGAGGTTGAGCACATGGGCCATGCATGGAACATGTGTCAGCTGGCCTCGCCTCAAAGCCGCCACTAGGTTCCGGCCATTGTCACACACAACCTTTCCTGGCTTTAGGTTCAGAGGTGTGAGCCAGTGATCTGCATGCTGTTTTAGAGCTGTCCACACCTCTTCTGCATTGTGGGATTTGTCACTTATGCAGATTAGCTGCAGCACAGCCTGTTGCCGCTTCGCCGAGGCAGTGCTGCAGTGCTTCCAGCTTGGGACTGGTGTGGAGGGTAAAGTGGATGAGGATGCGCAGGAGGAGGAGGAGGCTGAAGAGCATGACATTCCGGAGCTGTAGAGTGTGGGTGAAACCCTGACTGAGGTAGGGCCTGCAAACCTTGGTGTGGGAAGGACTTGTTCCGTTCCTCGCTCAAACTGGGTCCCAGCTGGGCTGGGCTGGGTAGGGCGTTGTGGGGGGTTTGTCTATCTCCGTTTGAGGTGAGTTTGTTTAAGTTAGCCTTTTCTTTGGCGTTTGACACTGCAGGTAGTCACACATAGGCCCCCGCATAACAACTTCCCTCACCTAAGTCACACAAAGCCAACCAGAAAACCCTAGTCACCTCCCCCAGGGAAAGACAGGCACACCAGTGGGCAGGACCAGACGGAAGGAAACGCCCACCTAGGGGTCTGGAGACCCCGGGGCAGGAAAAAGGAGTCAGTTGTTTTTAAGGAGAGTTGTGGAGTGAGGAGTAAGGAGTGGAGTCCAGGCCTCTGCTTTAGACCTGAGGCTGAACTGACAGGTTAGTTAACCCCGCTTAACTAACTTAAGATAACAAATGGGCTGCAATGCTGAGAACCTGCTTACCTACGTAACTGATGAGGGAGGATGTCGCAAATCCATGGGAAGATGTTCAAGCTCTCCTGCAGTTCTTGGTGGCCCGTACAGTCCGACCACTTCGAATTCTGAAAGGCACTCTTACCCTTTCTACCCTGGAACGAAGCTTAGGCAAATAAACATGCTTGACCCTGGAATTGTTGACTCCGGTCTTCCTTTCATACCCCACACCTCCATTCCCATTTCTTATTTAAAAGTAATTACACAGACACAAATTTATCTTTGGATAATTTTGGCCATAGCAGCCATTTTATTAACAAGAATACATAACCAATAAAATTTGCAATGTGGTAAGGTCCTTGAAGCTACCAAAACCCTGGTGATTCCCATAACCGAGCAATAAAAAACCTCAACTTGCTCCCAGCCGTTACCCACACTGGCTCAGGAGCACCAAATGGTAAGGGTTAATCCTCCGTCAACCCCAACCACACCCCCAGGGGCCCCGACATACCCCGTCGGGGTTCCCCCCCAAAATCACCAGGGGACCATCAATTCTGCCAATGAGGGGATCCATACCCGGATGAATCCCCGAACCAATTTTAAACCAACTTCAAGGACCCACCAATAAACAACACCACAACGAAGGCACCTTGAAACCCTTCAAGTGCCTGAGACCCCCCGCAACCAAAGGGCCCTCTCAATACCTCCCTGCAAGCCAAGAGCCCATAAGTCAGTTCCCACCGCATTAAGGTGTACCCCGTCAGCCAACCAAAATTCCTCTTCCGTCCTTTCCAACTCAACATGCCGTATTGCTATACCCCCGTTCCGACTAACAAACTTCGAGATCGCCCTATTAACCTTCGCCCGCGCCTTGTTCAACCTGTCAACTGACCGCGCTTTCTGCCAACTCTTTCTCGCTACTATCTCCGACCAGACTATCGTTAGACCTGGAAACGACACCCATAACCGTAACAAATCATGTTTGATGTCCTTTATCAAGATTCGAAAAGGACGCCCACCCAAATCATTCCCCCCGGCATGCAACACTAACATGTCAGGAGGTCTGTCCAACCGGGCGTATCTATGCACCTCCTGCAACACCCTGTTCCACCCTAACCCCCGAACACCGAGCCATCGCACGAGAGCCAGGTCCTTCTCAAAACCTACCTGTCTCCCGTTCCATCTCGCGTCCGCTCGTCGGGCTCCCCAATACACATAAGAGTGGCCAAGGATCCAGACCAGGGAAGGAAGAGGGGGTGCTTCTGCAATACAAAATGTACAGACGACACCATTTTATTGCCTCACCAAACCAAATTGACAAAAAACACACACTCTCACCCCCCCCATTGCTACCCTAATACCCCCCCTTTTCCCCTCAATTGCCAACAACCACCTGGGGACGTACATACGACTTAAAGCGCTGCGACTTCCACCTACCAATCTGCTTAACTGTCTCCTCCGGTAGGCCGCATATAGAGGCCTCCGTCGCTGCCCCAATCCGAAAGACTTCGGATCTAACCCCAACGACTTCAAACATGCCCTAAAAACACTCACAAATTGGTATCTCGATAAAAAGGACCCATCCTCGTGACATAATAAGGGGCCATCCACCTTCGGACGGATCTGTTGAAAATTCCCGAGACACTTGAACGGGCACATATCAGATGCCACAACCATCCCCAAACGGACTAGTCTACCCACACCTCTCTGATCAGTTTTCGATTTCCTAATCCAAAATTCAACTCCGTTTTCCACTGACATAATGTCACCCCAATCCAAGCCCCCGGGGAACGCCTTACTGGGCGATACCAACTCCCCAACCCGCAGGGCTCCAAAAAACGCCAAAGAAAGGCTAACTTAAACAAACTCACCTCAAACGGAGATAGACAAACCCCCCACAACGCCCTACCCAGCCGGGTAGGGACCCAGCCCAGCCCAGCTGGGACCCAGTTTGAGCGAGGAACGGAACAAGTCCTTCCCACACCAAGGTTTGCAGGCCCTACCTCAGTCAGGGTTTCACCCACACTCTACAGCTCCGGAATGTCATGCTCTTCAGCCTCCTCCTCCTCCTGCGCATCCTCATCCACTTTACCCTCCACACCAGTCCCAAGCTGGAAGCACTGCAGCACTGCCTCGGCGAAGCGGCAACAGACTGTGCTGCAGCTAATCTGCATAGGTGACAAACCCCACAATGCAGAAGAGGTGTGGACAGCTCTAAAACAGCATGCAGATCACTGGCTCACACCTCTGAACCTAAAGCCAGGAAAGGTTGTGTGTGACAATGGCCGGAACCTGGTGGCGGCTTTGAGGCGAGGCCAGCTGACACATGTTCCATGCATGGCCCATGTGCTCAACCTCGTGGTTCAGCGGTTTCTAAAGTCATACCCAGAGCTGTCTGATCTGCTGGTAAAAGTTTGCTGCCTGTCTGCACATTTTCGAAAGTCACCTACTGCTTCAGCCGGCCTTGCCGGCTTTCAGCGTCGTTTGCATCTTCCGGCTCACAGACTGGTGTGTGATGTCCCCACGCGTTGGAATTCAACTCTGCACATGTTGATCAGGATATGTGAGCAGAAGAGGGCAGTTGTTGAGTACCTGCATCACCTAAGCCGTCGGGAAATGGGTCAAACTCCACACATAACACCTGAGGAGTGGAGATGGATGTCCGACCTATGTACCATCCTCCAAAACTTTGAGGACTCCACCAAGATGGTGAGCGGCGATGACGCCATTATTAGCGTCACCATACCGCTTCTCTGCCTTCTAAAACGGTCTCTGCTCAAAACCAAACATGATGCATTGCAGGCGGAACACGATGAGTTGGAGCAAGAAACAGTAGTGGGTGTGGGTGATAACACACAGTCCAGCCTCGTCTCATCACAACGTGCAGTGGAGGACTATGACGAGGAGGAGGATGAAGACATGGAGCAACTCTCCGGCCAAATTGAGGATATGACATGCATACCAATCATATGCTCAGTTCAGCGTGGCTGGCCAGAGGACAGGGTAGATGATGAGGAGGAGGAGGAGGAGGAGGAGGAGGAGAAGGAGGAGGACAGCATGTTCAGTCATCGTGTTGGTCTGGATACTGAAGTGATGGCTGTTAAGAGTCTGGCGCACATGGATGACTTTATGGTAAGCTGCCTGTCTCGTGACCCTCGCGTTAAGAACATCTTGGCCGACAATCATTACTGGTTGGTAACACTGTTAGACCCACGCTACAAGGAGAACTTTATGTCTCTTATTCCCGAGGCGGAGAGGTCAGCCAAAATGCAGCAGTTCCGGAAGGCCATAGTCACGGAAGTAGGCAAAGCATTCCCTTCACAAAACGCTAGCGTCATAATTGTAACACTATTAGTTAAAAGAAAGGGATAAAATGTAAAAAAAAACAAAATAAGGCATGACTTTTTTTTAACATCAAATTTTTTTTTTTAGATTTAACCAAAGAATGTGCACATTTGTTATAATAAACAAGTGAAAAATGTTGAAAATCAGTCATCCAAAGGTGTGTGAAAAAAATATATATATATGGTACCAATAAAAATGTCACTTTGTCCTGCAAAGAATGCAGCCCCCCAAATTATTTTTTTCCTCTGTGCGGCCCATACACCCAGCCGAGTTTGAGACCCCCTGCCTTACACTATATAGATATCATGTTCATTCCCCATCTATCTTGCTCAGGAGAGCATCTCCCTCCCCCGGCACCAAGAGCAGCTCATATTGAATTGTTACATTGACTAGTAACACTGCACACAGAAATGCACCTTAATATTCCACTGTTAACCCTTTCCTCCCAGCAGTAACACACAACTCCTCACCTTGATATCATGGTGATTTATGGTCAGAATGACTTCAATGCGATCAGTGATTTCTATTCTAGCTCTGCTCACATAGATTTTATATCCACACTCAACTATAGGCCGTTCTTCATATTTTGGGGGCTTTTAGTCAGATATACTAGTTTGTGCCTGTATAGTATTGGTGTAGATGGGAGTGTAGGGCATGGGTTACATGGCACTGTGGTGGGATACTGATGGGAGGTATTGGTGCTGTGTTTGATGCTTCTACTGGGTATTTTCCTACAAATACTGGAACAGCTCACTGCTTAGAATGATCCTTCCCAGCTCTATAATATATTATATATACCCCACAATGCAGGCTCACACACACATTTGTCTCAAGTGTGTTGTAGGGACACAGATACAGTCTTGGTCATGTGACTAAAGGCTACTTTACACACTGCGATATCGGTCCCGATATCGCTAGTGTGGGTACCCGCCCCATCTGTTGCGCGACACGGGCAAATCGCTGCCCATGCCGCACAACACCGACCAGACCCGTCACACATACTTACCTGACCGGCGACGTCGCTGTGACCGGCGAACCGCCTCCTTTCTAAGGGGGCGGTCCGTGCGGCGTCACAGCGACGTCACTGAGCGACCGCTCAATAGCAGCGGAGGGGCGGAGATGAGTGGCCGGAACATCCCGCCCACCTCCTTCCTTCCTCATAGCGGCTGGGAGGCAGGTAAGGAGAGGTTCCTCGTTTCTGCGGTGTCACACGGAGTGATGTGTGCTGCCGCAGGAGCGACGAACTACATCGTTACTGCTGCAGTAACGATAATCGAGAATGGAGACCCATGTCACCGATGAGCGATTTTGCACGTTTTTGCAACGATGCAAAATCGCTCATCGGTGTCACACGCAGCAACATCGCTAATGCGGCCGGATGTGCGTCACAAATTCCGTGACCCCAACGACTCCGCATTAGCGATGTCGCAGCGTGTAAAGCCCCCTTTAGTGGGAGTGGTGTACAGGGTCTTAGCAGTAAAGAGTATTCCATATTTCTGCCAGATACCCACAGAGATATTGAAATCTGAAAAAAGAGACTTCTGCTCATTGAAGGTAAGAACTGCTCACATAGCGTTCAACTCCACAGCAAACGAGTGCTCTAGCACTGGCATCTCAGCAGGGATATTCCCCTACTACACATGTGTGTCTGGGTCGCTGTGACAGTTTACAGGACATAACTCAAGGCACCTAGATAGAAGGCAGAGGTACTGGGATTGGTTGGTTTTTGGTGACGGAGGTGCAGGGGCTGGCGCCCATGTGCAGTGCTGGCTAAGGTATATTGATGATATTTTGATTTTTTGGCAGGGCACTGTGGAGCAGCTCGAGACATTTATGGAGGAACTTAATAACAACACCTTTAACATCAGATTGACGCATAAGCATAGCAGCAGTTGCGTTGACTTCCTGGATATTAAAATTTCATTCGGTTCTGAGCGAATTGTTCAGACCGACGTCCATAGGAAGGAAACATCAGTCAACGCACTGCTGCATGCTTCTTCTGCTCATACCCCCTCCACCATCCGGGCCGTACCGACTGGCCAGTTCCTCAGGATGAAGCAAATTTGTTCGTCAGACACTGCTTTTGAACAACAGTCTGCCGACCTCCAGCGCCATAGGGGTGGCAAAGGCGGTCTTCCCCCGGTCTGCCTCAGCAACGGACACTAGCCAATAGTGACTAGTGAGATCAAGGGTAGAAAAATAATTTGCAGTTCTCAATGCAGCTAGCGATTCCTCAATACGGGGGAGTGGTGCTGTCCTTCTTCTTTAACAGGACCAACGGAGCTGCCCAAAGGCTACAACTGTCACGGATAACCCCAGCCGCCTTCATGTTGCTCAACATGTCCTTGGTACACTGGTAATGTGAAGGTGGTATTGGCTTATAGCTCTCTTTGATGGGTGGGTGTGCACCTGTGGGGATGTAGTGTTGGACCCCTTTTATTCCCCCAAAATCTAGCGGATGTTTGCTGAAGACTTGCTCGCTCGTATTCTTGCACTACCCTGTGGACCCGCTTCTTGTGATGTGAAGGTGTGGAGTCAGTGCCTACGTGTAATTCCTTACACCACTCCTCTGGCTGACTTGGTGAGCAGTCACTGACTGGGTGGGGTGCAGTAATAGTGGATGCTGCTACTTGGATAGCATGTGTATCTACTGTGAACAGCTTATCAATGGTGGCAAGTCGGGGCAGCTTAACCTCCTGCTCTCCGCAGTTTAACACTCTCACGGGCACTCTTCCCTTCCGCACTAATGAATAAAACTATGATGTAAATATCATATAGATACCCCACAATTGTAAATAAAGGTAGGTTATGGGAAAAGGGGGAACAGGGAAAGAGGAAAATAGTGTAATAAAGTATACCTTCTGGGGGTGAGAGGAAATGGCAGCACAGCCAGTGGAGGTGAAGCAAAAGGAAGCCTGCAACTAAAGAGTTGAGAGCGTTATCACATGGTGACTGAGCCTGATTGTAAAGGGAGCATAGAGTGGAGCATACTCTGGGCACGTTAGAACCCAAGTTCTTAAACCATGAATATGGACCCCTTTTATTCTCCCAAAGTCTAGCGGATGTTTGCTGAAGACTTGCTCGTATTCTTGCACTACCCTGTGGACCCGCTTCTTGTGATGTGAAGGTGTGGAGTCAGTGCCTACGTGTAATTCCTTACACCACTCCTCTGGTTGACTTGGTGAGCTGTCACTGAATGGGTGTGGTGAAGTAACGGTGGATGCTGTGGCTTGGATATCATATTAAATATAGGGACCCCCATACAGTAGTATGAGAAATTTTTTTGTATTCAATGATCGGTATTACCTTCAGGGGCGCGGCACGTGGACGTGCGTTCCATTAGCCTCACTGCATTCCACTCCCATACAGGAAGTGGGCGCAGCTATTACTACGGTCGCACATAAAAGAACCCACAGCCACCACTGCACACAGCTGACTCCACCACTGGAAACCCACTTCTACACCAACGCAGGTAAGACAGGATCGGCACCTCTATGCTCCCGTTACAATCAGGCTCAGTCACCATGTGATAATGCTCTCAACAATTTAGTTGCAGGCTTCCCCTTGCTTCACCTCCACTGGCTGTGCTGCCATTTCCTCTCCCCCCTGGAAGGTATACTTTATTACACTATTTTCCTGTTTCCCTCTTCTCCCTTTTCCCATAACCTACCTTTATCTGCATTTGTGGGGTATCTATATACTATTTATATCACAGTTTTATTCATTAATACGGAAGGGAAGAGTGCGCGTGAGAGTGTTGAACTGCGGAGAGCAAGAGGTTAAGCTGCCCCGATTTGCCACCATTGATAAGCTGTTCACAGTAGATACACATGCTATCCAAGCAGCAGCAGCATCCACCATTACTGCACCCCACCCAGTCAGTGACAGCTCACCAAGTCAGCCAGAGGAGTGGTGTCAGGAATTACACGTAGGCACTGACTACACACCTTCACATCACAAGAAGGGGGTGCAAGTGTGACGCCCTGGACTAGCCAGTTAGTCACAGACATAACACACACACACACCCCCTTTCCCGGATAGTTACACTAGTCAGACACAAAACCGTTGTTGCCTCCCTCCAGGGGCTGATGTCCACACCAGGTGGGGCGGTGCCAGGCGGTTGGCCCCACCCACCAAGGAGTTCACAGGCCTGGAGGTGGGAAAACCAGTTAGTTAGTTGAAGTTCAGTTAAGAGTTGAACCGTGGAGGTAGTGAGTTCAGGGAACAGCCCAGTTTTGGGTAGGAGTGCAAAACTGCTAGTGTCTGGGTCAGATCCCAGGCACTATGGGGAGATAAGGTATGCACACCAGTGACTATGTAAGGGGAATACATGAAATAGCAGAAACTGCTGTGTGAATACTGACTTGAAAAATTCAATAGCTATATGCAAGAGTGAATATGTGAAAAATGGAATCTGCATTACTGCCATGAACATATGAATCAAGAGAAATTTAGCTACTGAATTGATCAATGCAATAGAGCCCCAACACTACGCCAAAGTATTTCTCTACGTTGGGGTCCCTAGCTTGTGTGTGTCCTCTCATGCAGTTAAAAAACCTACCGTGTATGGGAAGCTGAGACCCAGGCTATTTATGCGTATGATATGGATTGGCAATAGGTGTGGTTGGGGAGGGTTCACAAACGAAAAAATACTAACAAATAGGAATAACGTTTGGAACACCATTCTAAGTCCGAACTGGGTGCAAAAACCTAAAAAAACATCACTATGGGGAGATAAGGTATGCACACCAGTGACTATGTAAGGGGAATACATGAAATAGCAGAAACTGCTGTGTGAATACTGACTTGAAAAATCCAATAGCATTAATTCACATAATCCTAGTGACTGCGCACACAACATGGCCAAACGAAAACAAAAGACAGTACCTGGCCATTCAATCCAATGGAAACTCATAAGCAACACAGTCCATTAGACTAGGCAATTACATGCAGCCAAACAAAGTTCATGGGCCTTGCCTCAGAGTCGAACCCACAACCTCTTGGAGAACAAGCAAAGAGCCTACCACTAAACCAACTCAGTGAAGTTGGAAACCGACTCTACATTAATTAACATAATCCTAGTGACTGCGCACACAACATGGCCAAACAAGAGCAAAAGACAGTACCTGGCCTATCAATCCAATGGAAACTCATAGGTAACACAGTACATTGGACTAGGCAATTACATGCAGCCATACAAAGCCCATGGGTCTTGCCCCAGAGTCGAACCCACAACCTCTCGTAGCCAGGGCAAAGAGCCTACCACTACACCAACACAGAGAAGTAGGTGAATGACTCTACATTAATTCACATAATCCTAGTGACTGCGCACACAACATGGCCAAACAAATGCAAAAGACATTATCTGGCCTATCAATCCAATGGAAACTCATAGGCAACACAGTCCATTAGACTAGGCACTTACATGCAGCCATGTAAAGTTCATGGGCATTGCCTCAGAGTCGAACCCACAACCTCTTGGAGAACAAGCAAAGAGCCTACCACTAAACCAACTCAGAGAAGTTGGAAACCGACTCTACATTAATTAACATAATCCTAGTGACTGCGCACACAACATGGCCAAACAAAAGCAAAAGACAATACGTGGCCTATCAATCCAACGGAAACTCATAGGTAACACAGTACATTGGACTAGGCAATTACATGCAGCCATACAAAGCCCATGGGCCTTGCCCCAGAGTCAAACCCACAACCTCTCATAGCCAAGGTAAAGAGCCTACCAATACACCAACACAGAGGAGTGGAAAACCGTTTCTACATTAATTCACATAATCCTAGTGACTGCGCACACAACATGGCCAAACAAAAGCAAAAGACAGTACCTGGCCTATCAATCCAATGGAAACTCATAGGCAACACAGTCCATTGGACTAGACAATTACATGGAGACATACAAAGTCCATGGGCCTTGCCTCAGAGTCAAACCCACAACTTCTCGCAACCAAGCAAAGAGCCTACCACTACACTAACACAGAGAAGTGGGAAACTGATTCTACATTAATTCACATAATCCTACCGACTGCGCACACAACATGGCCAAACAAAAGACAATACCTGGCCTATTCATTCAATGAAAACTCATGGGCAACACAGTCCATTGGACTAGGCAATTACATTCAACCATACAAAGTCCATGGGCTTTGCCTCAAAGTCAAACCCACAACTTCTTGTAACCCAAGGAAAGAGCCTACCACTACACCAACACAGAGAAGAGAATGACTCTACATTAATTCACATAATCCTAGTGACTGCGCACACAACATGACCAAACGAAAACAAAAGACAGTCCCTGGCCTATCAATCCAATGGAAACTCATAGACAACATAGTCCATTGGACTACGCAATTACATGCAGCCATACAAAGTCCATGGGCCTTGCCTCAGAGTCATACCCACAATCTCTGGCAGAACAAGCAAAGAGCCTACAACTTCACCAACACAAAGAAGTAGGAAGCTGCGTCTACATTAATTCACATAATCCTAGTGACTGCGCACACAACATGGCCAAACAAAAGCAAAAGACAGTACCTGGCCTATCAATCCAATGGGAATCCATAGGCAACACAGTTAATTGAACTAGGCAATTACATGCAGCCATACAAACTCCATGGGCCTTGCCTCAGAGTCAAACCCACAACCTCGTGCAGCTAAGCAAAGAGCCTTCCACTACAGCAACACAGAGAACTGGGAAACTGATTCTACATTAATTCACATAATCCTACCGACTGCGCACACAACATAACCAAACAAAAGATAATACCTGGCCAATCAATCCAATGGAAACTCAAAGGCAACACAGTCCATTGGACTAGGCAATTACATGCAGCCATATAAAGTCCATGGGCTTTGCCTCAGAGTCAAACCCACAATTTCTCGCAGCCCAAGCAAAGAGCCTACCACTACACCAAGACAGAGAAGTTGGAAACTGAGTTTACATTAGTTCACATAATCCTAGTGACTGCGCACACAACATGGCCAAACAAAAGCAAAAGACAGTACCTGGCCTATCAATCCAATGGGACCTCATAGGCAACACAGTTAATTGAAATAGGCAATTACATGCAGCCATACAAACACCATGTGCTTTGCCTCAGAGTCGAACCCACAACCTCTCACAGCTTAAGCAAAGAGACTACAACTACACCAACACAGAGAAGTAGGTGAATGACTCTACATTAATTCACATAATCCTAGAGACTGCGAACACAACATGGCCAAACAAAAGCAAAAGACAGTACCTGGCCTATCAATCCAATTGAAACTCATAGGCAACATAGTCCATTGGACTAGGCAATAACATGCAGCCATACAAAGTCCATGGGCCTTGCCTCAAAGTCTAACTCACAACCTCTCACAGCTCAAGCAAAGAGCCTACCACTACACCAACACAGAGAAATGTGAACCTGAATCTACATTAATTCACATAATCCTAGTGACTGCGAACACAACATGGCCAAACATAAGCAAAAGGCAGTACCTGGCCTATCAATCCAATGGGAACTCATACGCAACACAGTCAATTGAACTACGCAATTACATGCAGCCATACAAACTCCATGGGCCTTGCCTCAGAGTCGAACCCACAACCTCTCGCAGCTTAAGCAAAGAGCCTACCCCTAAACCAACACAGAGAAGTGGGAAACTGATTCTACATTAATTCACATAATCCTACCGACTGCGCACACAACACGGCCAAACAAAAGACAATACCTGGCCTAACAAAAGACAATACCTGGCCTATCAATTCAATGGAAACTCATAGGCAACACAGTCCATTGGACTAGGCAATTACATGCAGCCATACAAAGTCCATGGGCTTTGCCTAAAAGTCAAACCCACAACTTCTCGCAGCCCAAGCAAAGAGCCTACCACTACACCAACACAGAGAAGTTGGTAATTGAGTTTACATTAATTCACATAATCCTAGTGACTGCGCACACAACATGGCCAAACAAAAGCAAAAGACAGTACCTGGCCTATCAATCCAATGGAAAATCATAGGCAACACATTCCATTGGACTAGACAATTACATGGAGACATACAAAGTCCATGGGCCTTTCCTCAGAGTCAAACCCACATCCTCTTGGAGAACAAGCAAAGAGCCTACCACTAATCCAACACAGAGAAGTTGGAAACCGACTCTACATTAATTCACATAATCCTAGTGACTGCGCACACAACATGGCCAAACAAAAGCAAAAGACATTACCTGGCCTATCAATCCAATGTAAACTCATAGGTAACACAGTACATTACTAGGATTATGTGAATTAATGTAGAGTCAGGTTCACATTTCTCTGTGTTGGTGTAGTGGTAGGCTCTTTGCTTGAGCTGCGAGAGGTTGTGAGTTAGACATTGAGGCATGGCCCATGGACTTTGTATGGCTGCATGTTATTGCCTAGTCCAATGGACTATGTTGCCTATGAGTTTCAATTGGATTGATAGGCAAGGTACTGTCTTTTGCTTTTGTTTGGCCATGTTGTGTTCGCAGTCACTAGGATTATGTGAATTAATGTAGAGTCATTCACCTACTTCTCTGTGTTGGTGTAGTTGTAGTCTCTTTGTTGCTTATGAGTTTCAATTTGATTGATAGGCCAGGTACTGTCTTTTGCTTTTGTTTGGCCATGTTATGTGCGCAGTCACTAGGATTATGTGAATTAATGTAGAGTCATTCACCTTCTTCTCTGTGTTGGTGTAGTGGTAGTCTCTTTGCTTAAACTGCGAGAGGTTGTGGGTTCGACTCTGAGGCAAAGCCCATGGAGTTTGTATGGCAGCATGTAATTGCCTAGTTCAATTGACTGTGTTGCCTATGAGTTTCCATTGAATTGATAGGCCAGGTATTGTCTTTTGTTTGGCCATGTTGTGTGCGCAGTCACTAGGATTATGTGAACTAATGTAAACTCAGTTTCCAACTTCTCTGTGTTGGTGTAATCGTAGGCTATTTCCTTGGGCTGCGAGAAATTGTGGGTTTGACTCTGAGGCAAAGCCCATGGACTTTGTATGGCTGCATGTAATTGCCAAGTCCAATGGACTGTGTTGCCTATGAGTTTCCTTTGAATTGATAGGCCAGGTATTGTCTTTTGTTTGGCCATGTTGTGTGCGCAGTCGGTAGGATTATTTGAATTAATGTAGAAACAGTTTCCCACTTCTCTGTGTTGGTGTAGTGGTAGGCTCTTTGCTTGGGCTGCGAGAGGTTGTGGGTTCGACTCTAATGCAAGGCCCATGGACTTTGTATGTCTCCATGTAATTGTCTAGTCCAATGGACTGTGTTGCCTATGAGTTTCCATTGGTTTGATAGGCCAGGTACTGTCTTTTGCTTTTGTTTGGCCATGTTATGTGCGCAGTCACTAGGATTATATGAATTAATGAAGAATTGGTTTTCCACTTCTCTGTGTTGGTGTATTAGTAGGCTCTTTCCTTGGGCTACGAGAGGGTGTGGGTTCGACTCTGGGGCAAGGCCAATGGGCTTTGTATGGCTGCATGTAATTGCCTAGTCCAATGTACTGTGTTAGCTTTGAGTTTCCATTGGATTGATAGGCCAGGTGCTGTCTTTTGCTTTTGTTTTGCCATGTTGTGTGCGCAGTCACTAGGATTCTGTGAATTAATGTAGAGTTTGTTTCCAACTTCTCTGTGTTGGTTTAGTGGTAGGCTCTTTGCTTGTTCTCCAAGAGGTTGTGGGTTCGACTCTGAGGCAAGGCCCATTAACTTTGTATGGCTGCATATATTTGCTTAGTCTAATGGACTATGTTGCCTATGATTTCATTGGATTGATAGGCCAAATAATGTCTTTTGCATTTGTTTGGCCATGTTGTGTGCGCAGTCTCTAGGATTATGTGAATTAATGTAGAGTCCTTTACCTACTTCTCTGTGTTGGTGTAGTGGTAGTCTTTTTGCTTAAGCTGCGAAAGGTTGTTGGTTCGACTTTGAGGCAAGGCCCATGGAGTTTGTATGGATGCATGTAATTGCCTATTTCAGTTGACTGTGTTACCTATGAGTTCCTATTGGATTGATAGGCCAGGTACTACCTTTTGCTTTTGTTTGGCCATGTTGTGTGCGCAGTCACTAGGATTATGTGAACTAATGTAAACTCAGTTTTCAACTTCTCTGTGTTGGTGTAGTGGTAGGCTCTTTTCTTGGGCTGCGAGAAAATGTGGGTTTGACTCTGAGGCAAAGCCCATAGACTTTGTATGGCTGCATGTAATTGCCTAGTCCAATGGACTGTGTTGCCTATGAGTTTTCATTGGACTGATAGGCCAGGTATTGTCTTTTGTTTGGTTATGTTGTGTGCGAAGTCGGTAGGATTATGTGAATTAATGTAGAATCAGTTTCCCACTTCTCTGTGTTGGTGTAGTGGAAGGCGCTTTGCTTGGCTGCGAGAAGTTGTGGGTTTGACTCTGAGGCAAGGCCCATGGACTTTGTATGGCTGCATGTAATTGCCTAGTTCAATGGACTGTGTTGCCTATGAGTTTCCATTGGCTTGATAGGCCAGGTAATGTCTTTTGCTTCTGTTTGGCCATGTTGTGTGCGCAGTCACTAGGATTATGTGAATTAATGTAGATGCAGCTTCCTACTTCTTTGTGTTGGTGTGGTTGTAGGCTCTTTGCTTGTTCTGCCAGAGGTTGTGGGATAGACTCTGAGGCAAAGCCCATGGACTTTGTATGGCTGCATGTAATTGTCTTGTCCAATGGACTGTGTTGCCTATGAGTTTCCACTGGTTTGATAGGCCAGGTAATGTCTTTTGCTTTTGTTTGGCCATGTTGTGTGCGCAGTCACTAGGAATATGTGAATTAATGTAGACGCAGCTTCCTACTTTTTTGTGTTGGTGTAGTTGTAAGCTCTTTGCTTGTTCTGCCAGAGGTTGTGGGTTTGACTCTGAGGCAAGGCCCATGGACTTTGTATGGCTGCATGTAATTGCCTAGTCCAATGGACTATGTTGTCTATGAGTTTCCATTGGATTGATAGGCCAGGGACTGTCTTTTGCTTTTGTTTGGCCATGTTGTGTGCGCAGTCACTAGGATTATGTGAATTTATGTTGAGTCAGTTTCGCTCTTCTCTGTGTTGGTGTAGTGGTAGGCTCTTTTCTTGGGCTGAGAGAGGTTGTGGGTTTGACTCTGAGACAAGGCCCATGGACTTTGTATGGCTGCATGTAATTGCCTAGTCCAATTGATTGCGTTGCCTATGAGTTTCCATTGGATTGATAGGCCAGGTACCGTCTTTTGCTTTTGTTTGGCCATGTTGTGTGCGCAGTCACTAGGATTATGTGAATTAATGTAGAATCTGTTTTCCACTTCTCTGTGTTGGTGTATTGGTAGGCTCTTTGCTTGGGCTACGAGAGGTTGTGGGTTTGACTCTGGGGCAAGGCCCATGGGCTTTGTATGGCTGCATGCAATTGCCTAGTCCAATGTACTGTGTTACCTATGAGTTTACATTGGATTAATAGGCCAGGTAATGTCTTTTGCTTTTGTTTGGCCATGTTGTGTGCGCAGTCACTAGGATTATGTGAATTAATGTAGAGTCAGTTTCCAACTTCTCTGTGTTGGTTTAGTGGTAGGCTCTTTGCTTGTTCTCCAAGAGGATGTGGGTTCGACTCTGAGGCAAGGCCCATGAACTTTGTATGGCTGCATGTATTTGACTAGTCTAATGGACTGTGTTGCCTATGAGTTTCCATTGGATTGATAGGCCAGGCATTGTCTTTTGTTTGGCCATGTTGTGTGCGCAGTCGGTAGGATTATGTGAATTAATGTAGAATCAGTTTCCCACTTCTCTGTGTTGGTGTAGTGGTAGGCTCTTTGCTTGGGCTGCGAGAAGTTGTGGGTTTGACTTTTAGGCAAAGCCCATGGACTTTGTATGGCTGCATGTAATTGCCTAGTCCAATGGACTGTGTTGCCTATGAGTTTCCATTGAATTGATAGGCCAGGTATTGTCTTTTGTTTAGCCATGTTGTGTGCGCAGTCGGTAGGATTATGTGAATTAATGTAGAATCAGTTTCCCACTTCTCTGTGTTGGTGTAGTGGTAGGCTCTTTGCTTGGCTGCGAGAGGTTGAGGGTTTGACTCTGAGGCAAGGCCCATGGACTTTGTATGTCTCCATGTAATTTTCTAGTCCAATGGACTGTGTTGCCTATGAGTTTCCATTGGATTGATAAGCCAGGTACTGACTTTTGCTTTTGTTTGGCCATGTTGTGTGCGCAGTCGGTAGGATTATGTGAATTAATGTAGTACCAGTTTCCCACTTTTCTGTGTTGGTGTAGTAGTAGGCTCTTTGCTTAGCTGCGCGAGGTTGTGGGTTTGACTCTGAGGCAAGGCCCATGGACTTTGTATGTCTCCATGTAATTGTCTAGTCCAATGGACTGTGTTGCCTATGAGTTTCCATTGGATTGATAGGCCAGGTACTGTCTTTTGCTTTTGTTTGGCCATGTTGTGTGCGCAGTCACTAGGATTATGTGAATTAATGTAGAGTCAGTTCCCAACTTCTCTGTGTTGGTTTAGGGGTAGGCTCTTTGCTTAAGCAGCGAGAGGTTGTGGGTTCGACTCTGAGGCAAGGCCCATGGAGTTTGTATGGCTGCATATAATTGCGTAGTTCAATTGACTGTGTTGCCTATGAGTTCCCATTGGATTAATAGGCCAGGTACTGCCTTTTGCTTTTGTTTGGCCATGTTGTGTGCGCAGTCACTAGGATTATGTGAATTAATGTAGAGTCTGGTTCACATTTCTCTGTGTTGGTGTAGTGGTAGGCTCTTTGCTTGAGCTGCGAGAGGTTGTGAGTTCGACTTTGAGGCAAGGCCCATGGACGTTGTATGGCTGCATGTTATTGCCTAGTCCAATGGACTATGTTGCCTATGAGTTTTAATTGGAATGATAGGCCAGGTACTGTCTTTTGCTTTTGTTTGGCCATGTTGTGTGCGCAGTCACTAGGATTATGTGAATTAATGTAGAGTCAGTTTCACACTTCTCTGTGTTGCTGTAGTGGTAGGCTTTTTTCTTGGGCTGCGAGAGGTTGTGAGTTCGACTCTGAGGCAAGGCCCATGGACTTTGTATGGCTGCATGTAATTGCCTAGTCCAATGGACTGTGTTGCCAATGAGTTTCCATTGGATTGATAGGCCAGGTACTGTCTTTTGCTTTCGTTTGGCCATGTTGTGTGCGCAGTCACTAGGATTATGTGAGTTAATGAAGAGTCAGTTTCAAACTTCTCTGTGTTGGTGTAGTGGTAGGCTCTTTGCTTTGGCTGCGAGAAGTTGTGGGTTTGACTCTAATGCAAGGTTCATGGACTTTGTATAACTGCATGTAATTGCCTAGTCCACTGGACTGTATTGCCTATGAGTTTCCATTGGATTGATAGGCCAGGTATTGACTTTTGCTTTCGTTTGGCCATGTTGTGTGCGCAGTCACTAGGATTATGTGAATTAATGTAGAGTCAGTTTCACATTTCTCTGTGTTGGTGTAGTGGTAGGATCTTTGCTTGGGCTGCGAGAAGTTGTGGGTTTGACTCTGAGGCAAGGCCCATGGACTTTTTATGGCTGCATGTAATTGCCTAGTCCAATGGACTGTGTTGCCTATGAGTTTCCATTGGATTGATAGGCCAGGTATGGACTTTTGCTTTCGTTTGGCCATGTTGTGTGCGCAGTCACTGGGATTATGTGAATTAATGTAGAGGCAGGTTCACATTTCTCTGTGTTGGTGTAGTGGTAGGCTCTTTGCTTGAGCTGCGAGAGGTTGTGAGTTCGACTTTGAGGCAAGGCCCATGGACTTTGTATGGCTGCATGTTATTGCCTAGTCCAATGGACTGTGTTGCCTATGAGTTTCCATTGGATTGATAAGCCAGGTACTGTCTTTTGCTTTTGTTTAGCCATGTTGTGTGCGCAGTCGGTAGGATTATGTGAATTAATGTAGAATCAGTTTCCCACTTCTCTGTATTGGTGTAGTGGTAGGCTCTTTGCTTGGCTGCGAGAGGTTGTGGGTTTGACTCTGAAGCAAGGCCCATGGACTTTGTATGTCTCCATGTAATTGTCTAGTCCAATGGACTGTGTTGCCTATGAGTTTCCATTGGATTGATAGGCCAGGTACTGTCTTTTGCTTTTGTTTGGCCATGTTGTGTGCGCAGTCACTAGGATTATGTGAATTAATGTAGAGTCAGTTTCCAACTTCTCTGTGTTGGTTTAGTGGTAGGCTCTTTGCTTGTTCTCCAAGAGGTTGTGGGTTCGACTCTGAGGCAAGGCCCATGAACTTTGTATGGCTGCATGTATATGCCTAGTCTAATGGACTGTGTTGCCTATGAGTTTCCATTGGATTGATAGGCCAGATAATGTCTTTTGCATTTGTTTCGCAATGTTGTGTGCACAGTCACTAGGATTATGTGAACTAATGTAAACTCAGTTTCCATCTTGTCTGTGTTGGTGTAGTGGTAGGCTCTTTGCTTGGGCTGCGACAAATTGTGGGTTTGACTCAGAGGCAAAGCCCATGGACTTTGTATGGCTGCATGTAATTGTTTAGTCCAATGGACTGTGTTGCCTATGAGTTTCCATTGGCTTGATAGGCCAGGTAATGTCTTTTGCTTTTGTTTGGCCATGTTGTGTGCGCAGTCTCTAGGAATATGTGAATTAATGTAGACGCACCTTCCTACTTTTTTGTGTTGGTGTAGTTGTAAGCTCTTTGCTTGTTCTGCCAGAGGTTGTGGGTTTGACTCTGAGGCAAGGCCCATGGACTTTGTATGGCTGCATGTAATTGCCTAGTCCAATGGACTATGTTGTATATGAGTTTCCATTGGATTGATAGGCCAGGGACTGTCTTTTGCTTTTGTTTGGCCATGTTGTGTGTGCAGTCACTAGGATTATGTGAATTTATGTTGAGTCAGTTTCGCTCTTCTCTGTGTTGGTTTAGTGGTAGGCTCTTTGCTTGGGCTACGAGAGGTTGTGGGTTCGACTCTGGGGCAAGGCCCATGGGCTTTGTATGGCTGCATTTAATTGCCTAGTCTAATGTACTGTGTTACCTATGAGTTTCCATTGGATTGATAGGCCAGGTACTGTCTTTTGCTTTTGTTTGGCCATGTTGTGTGCGCAGTCACTAGGATTATGTGAATTAATGTAGAGTCGGTTTCCAACTTCTCTGTGTTGGTTTAGTGGTAGGCTCTTTGCTTGTTCTCCAAGAAGTTGTGGGTTCGACTCTGAGGCAAGGCCCATGAACTTTGTATGGCTGCATGTATTTGCCTAGTCTAATGGACTGTGTTGCCTATGAGTTTCCATTGGATTGATAGGCCAGGTATTGTCTTTTGTTTGGCCATGTTGTGTGCGCAGTCGGTAGGATTATGTGAATTAATGTAGAATCAGTTTCCCACTTATCTGTGTTGGTGTAGTGGTAGGCTCTTTGCTTGGCTGCGAGAGGTTGTGGGTTTGACTTTGAGGCAAGGCCCATGGACTTTGTATGTCTCCATGTAATTGTCTAGTTCAATGGACTGTGTTGCCTATGAGTTTCCATTGGCTTGATAGGCCAGGTAATGTCTTTTGCTTTTGTTTGGCCATGTTGTGTGCACATTCACTAGGATTATGTGAATTAATGTAGACGCAACTTCCTACTTCTTTGTGTTGGTGTAGTTGTAGGCTCTTTGCTTGTTCTGCCAGAGGTTGTGGGTTTGACTCTGAGGCAAGGCCCATGGACTTTGTATGGCTGCATGTAATTGCCAAGTCCAATGGACTGTGTTGCCTACGAGTTTCCATTGGATTGATAGGCCAGGTATTGTCTTTTGCTTTTGTTTGGCCATGTTGTGTGCGCAGTCACTAGGATTATGTGAATTAATGTAGATTCCGTTTCCCACTTCTCTGTGTTGGTGTAGTGGAAGCTGCTTTGCTTGGCTGCGAGAGGTTGTGGGTTTGACTCTGCGGCATGGCCCATGGACTTTGTATGGCTGCATGTAATCGCCTAGTTCAATGGACTGTGTTGCCTATGAGTTTCCATTGGCCTGATAGGCCAGGTAATGTCTTTTGCTTTTGTTTGGCCATGTTGTGTGCGCATTCACTAGGATTATGTGAATTAATGTAGACGCAGCTTCCTACTTCTTTGTGTTGGTGTAGTTGTAGGCTCTTTGCTTGTTCTGCCAGAGGTTGTGGGTTTGACTCTGAGGCAAGGCCCATGGACTTTGTGAGGCTGCATGTAATTGCCTATTCCAATGGGCTATGTTGTCTATGAGTTTCCATTGGATTGATAGGCAAGGGACTGTCTTTAGCTTTTGTTTGGCCATGTTGTGTGCGCAGTCACTAGGATTATGTGAATTTATGTTGAGTCAGTTTCGCACTTCTCTGTGTTGGTGTAGTGGTAGGCTCTTTGCTTGGGCTGTAAGAGGTTGTGGGTTTGACTCTGAGGCAAGGCCCATGGGCTTTGTATGGCTGCATGTAATTGCCTAGTCCAATGGATTGATAGGCCAGGTACTGTCATTTGTTTTCGTTTGGCCATGTTTTGTGCGCAGTCACTAGGATTATGTGAGTTAATGTAGAGACAGTTTCACACTTCTCTGTGTTGCTGAAGTGGTAGGCTTTTTTGTTGGGCTGCGAGAGGTTGTGAGTTCGACTCTGAGGCAAGGCCCATGGACTTTGTATGGCTGCATGTAATTGCATAGTCCAATGGACTGCGTTACCTATGAGTTTCCATTGGATTGATAGGCCAGGTGCTTTCTTTTGCTTTTGTTTGGCCATGTTGTGTGCGCAGTCACTAGGAATATGTGAATTAATGTAGAGTCAGTTTCACATTTCTCTTTGTTGGTGTAGTGGTAGGCTCTTTGCTTGGGCTTTGAGAGGTTGTGGGTTTGACTCTGAGGCAAGGCCCATGGACTTTTTATGGCTGCATGTAATTGCCTAGTCCAATGGACTTTGTTGCCTATGAGTTTCCATTGGATTGATAGGCCAGGTATTGACTTTTGCTTTCGTTTGGCCATGTTGTGTGCGCAGTCACTAGGATTATGTGAATTAATGTAGAGTCAGTTTCACATTTCTCTGTGTTGGTGTAGTGGTAGGCTCTTTGCTTGGGCTGCGAGAGGTTGTGGGTTTGACTCTGAGGCAAGGCCCATGGACTTTTTATGGCTGCATGTAATTGCCTAGTCCAATGGACTGTGTTGCCTATGAGTTTCCATTGGATTGATAGGCCAGGTACTGTCTTTTGTTTTCGTTTGGCCATGTTGTGTGCGCACTCACTAGGATTATGTGAATTAATGTAGAGGCAGGTTCACATTTCTCTGTGTTGGTGTAGTGGTAGGCTCTTTGCTTGAGCTGCGAGAGGTTGTGGGTTTGACTCTGAGGCAAGGCCCATGGACTTTTTATGGCTGCATGTTATTGCCTAGTCCAATGGACTGTGTTGCCTATGAGTTTCCATTGGATTGATAAGCCAGGTACTGTCTTTTGCTTTTGTTTAGCCATGTTGTGTGCGCAGTCGGTAGGATTATGTGAATTAATGTAGAATCAGTTTCCAACTTCTCTGTGTTGGTTTAGTGGTAGGCTCTTTGCTTGTTCACCAAGAGGTTGTGGGTTCGACTCTGAGGCAAGGCCCATGAACTTTGTATGGCTGCATGTATTTGCCTAGTCTAATGGACTGTGTTGCCTATGAGTTTCCATTGGATTGATAGGCCAGATAATGTCTTTTGCATTTGTTTCGCCATGTTGTGTGCACAGTCACTAGGATTATGTGAACTAATGTAAACTCAGTTTCCAACTTGTCTGTGTTGTTGTAGTGGTAGGCTCTTTGCTTGGGATGCGAGAAATTGTGGGTTTGACTCTGAGGCAAAGCCCATGGACTTTGTATGGCTGCATGTAATTGTTTAGTCCAATGGACTGTGTTGCCTATGAGTTTCCATTGGCTTGATAGGCCAGGTAATGTCTTTTGCTTTTGTTTGGCCATGTTGTGTGCGCAGTCGCTAGGAATATGTAAATTAATGTAGACGCAGCTTCCTACTTTTTTGTGTTGGTGTAGTTGTAAGCTCTTTGCTTGTTCTGCCAGAGGTTGTGGGTTTGACTCTGAGGCAAAGCCCATGGACTTTGTATGGCTGCATGTAATTGCCTAGTCCAATGGACTATGTTGTATATGAGTTTCCATTGGATTGATAGGCCAGGGACTGTCTTTTGCTTTTGTTTGGCCATGTTGTGTGCACAGTCACTAGGATTATGTGAACTAATGTAAACTCTGTACCAACTTCTCTGTGTTGGTGTAGTGGTAGGCTCTTTGCTTGGGCTACAAGAGGTTGTGGGTTCGACTCTGAGGCAAGGCCCATGGACTTTGTATGGCTGCATGTAATTGCCTAGTCCAATTGATTGCTTTGCCTATGAGTTTCTATTGGATTTATAGGCCAGGTAATGTCTTTTGCTTTTGTTTGGCCATGTTGTGTGCGCAGTCACTAGGATTATGTGAATTAATGTAGAATCAGTTTTCCACTTCTCTGTGTTGGTGTATTTGTAGGCTCTTTGCTTGGGCTACAAGAGGTTGTGGGTTCGACTCTGGGGCAAGGCCCATGGGCTTTGTATGGCTGCATGTATTTGCCTAGTCTAATGGACTGTGTTGCCTATGAGTTTCCATTGGATTGATAGGCCAGGTATTTTCTTTTGTTTGGCCATGTTGTTTGCGCAGTCGGTAGGATTATGTGAATTAATGTAGAATCAGTTTCCCACTTCTCTGTGTTGGTGTAGTGGTAGGCTCTTTGCTTGGCTGCGAGAGGTTGTGGGTTTGACTCTGAGGCAAGGCCCATGGACTTTGTATGTCTCCATGTAATTGTCTAGTCCAATGGACTGTGTTGCCTATGAGTTTCTATTGGATTTATAGGCCAGGTACTGTCTTTTGCTTTTGTTTGGCCATGTTGTGTGCGCAGTCACTAGGATTATGTGAATTAATGTAGAGTCAGGTTCACATTTCTCTGTGTTGGTGTAGTTGTAGGCTCTTTGCTAGAGCTGCGAGAGGTTGTGAGTTCAACTTTGAGGCAAGGCCCATGGACTTTGTATGGCTGCATGTTATTGCCTAGTCCAATGGACTATGTTACCTATGAGTTTCAATTGGAATGATAGACCAGGTACTGTCTTTTGCTTTTGTTTGGCCATGTTGTGTGCGCAGTCACTAGGATTATGTGAATTAATGTAGAGTCAGTTTCACACTTCTCTGTGTTGATGTAGTGGTAGGCTTTTTTCTTGGGCTGCGAGTGGTTGTGAGTTCGACTCTGAGGCAAGGCCCATGGACTTTGTATGGCTGCATGTAATTGCCTAGTCCAATGGACTATGTTGTCTATGAGTTTCCATTGGATTGATAGGCCAGGGACTGTCTATTGCTTTTGTTTGGCCATGTTGTGTGCGCAGTCACTAGGATTATGTGAATTTATGTTGAGTCAATTTCGCACTTCTCTGTGTTGGTGTAGTGGTAGGCTCTTTGCTTGGGCTTTGAGAGGTAGTGGTTTTGACTCTGAGGCAAGGCCCATGGACTTTGTATGGCTGCATGTTATTGCCTAGTCCAAAGGATTGCGTTGCCTATGAGTTTCCATTGGATTAATAGGCCAGGTACTGTCTTTTGCTTTTGTTTGGCCATGTTGTGTGCGCAGTCACTAGGATTATGTGAATTAATGTAGAGTCATTCACCTAATTCTCTGTGTTGGTGTAGTGGTAGTCTCTTTGCTTAAGCTGCGAGAGGTTGTGGGTTCGACTCTGAGGCAAGGCCCATGGAGTTTGTATGGCTGCATGTAATCGCCTAGTTCAATTGACTGTGTTGCCTATGAGTTCCCATCGGATTGATAGGCCAGGTACTGTCTTTTGCTTTTGTTTGGCCATGTTGTGTGCGCAGTCACTAGGATTATGTGAACTAATGTAAACTCAGATTCCAACTTCTCTGTGTTGGTGTAGTGGTAGGCTCTTTGCTTGGGCTGCGAGAAATTGTGGGTTCGACTCTGAGGCAAGGCCCATGGAGTTTGTATGGCTGCATGTAATCGCCTAGTTCAATTGACTGTGTTGCCTATGAGTTTCCATTGGCTTGATAGGCTAGGTAATGTCTTCTGCTTTTGTTTGGCCATGTTGTGTGCGCAGTCACTAGGATTATGTGAATTAATGTAGACGCAGCTTCCTACTTCTTTGTGTTTTTGTAGTTGTAGGCTCTTTGCTTGTTCTGCCAGAGGTTGTGGGTTTGACTCTGAGGCAAGGCCCATGGACTTTGTATGGCTGCATGTAATTGCCTAGTCCAATGGACTATGTTGCCTATGAGATTCCATTGGATTGATAGGCCAGGTACTGCCTTTTGCTTTTGTTTGACCATGTTGTGTGCGCAGTCACTAGGGTTATGGGAATTAATGTAGAGTCAGTTTCCCACTTCTCTGTGTTGGTGTAGTGGTAGGCTCTTTGCTTGGGCTGCGAGAGGTTGTGGGTTCGACTCTAATGCAAGGCTCATGGACTTTGAATGGCTGCATGTAATTGCTTAGTCCAATGGACTGTGTTGCCTATGAGTTTATATTGGATTGATAGGCCAGTTACTGTCTTTTGTTTTCGTTTGGCCATGTTGTGTGCGCAGTCACTAGGATTATGTGAAATAATGTAGAGTCAGGTTTACATTTCTCTGTGTTGGTGTAGTGGTAGGCTCTTTGCTTGAGCTGCGAGAGGTTGTGAGTTCGACTTTGAGGCAAGGCCCATGGACTTTGTATGGCTGCATGTAATTGCCTAGTCCAATTGATTGCTTTGCCTATGAGTTTCTATTGGATTGATAGGCCAGGTACTGTCTTTTTCTTTTGTTTGGCAATGTTGTGTGCGCAGTCACTAGGATTATGTGAATTAATGTAGAGTCATTCACCTACTTCTCTGTGTTGGTGTAGTGGTAGTCTCTTTGCTTAAGCTGCAAGAGGTTGTGGGTTCGACTCTGAGGCAAGGCCCCTGGAGTTTGTATGGCTGCATGTAATTGCCTATTTCAATTAACTGTTTTGCCTATGAGTTCCCATTGGATTGATAGGCCAGGTACTGTCTTTTGCTTTTGTTTGGCCATGTTGTGTGCGCAGTCACTAGGATTATGTGAACTAATGTAAACTCAGTTTCCAACTTCTCTGTCTTGGTGTAGTGGTAGGCTCTTTGCTTGGGCTGCGAGAAATTGTGGGTTTGACTCTGAGGCAAAGCCCATGGACTTTATATGGCTGCGTGTAATTGCCTAGTCCAATGGACTGTGTTGCCTATGAGTTTCCATTGGATTGATTGGCCAGGTATTATCTTTTGTTTGGTTATGTTGTGTGCGCAGTCGGTAGGATTATGTGAATTAATGTAGAATCAGTTTCCCAATTCTCTGTGTTGCTGTAGTGGAAGGCTCTTTGCTTAGCTGCAAGAGGTTGTGGGTTTGACTCTGAGGCAAGGCCCATGGAGTTTGTATGGCTGCATGTAATTGCCTAGTTCAATTAACTGTGTTGCCTATGAGTTCCCATTGGATTGATAGGCCAGGTACTGTCTTTTGCTTTTGTTTGGCCATGTTGTGTGCGCAGTCACTAGGATTATGTGAATTAATGTAGACGCAGCTTCCTACTTCTTTGTGTTGGTGAAGTTGTAGGCTCTTTGCTTGTTCTGCCAGAGATTGTGGGTATGACTCTGAGGCAAGGCCCATGGACTTTGTATGGCTGCATGTAATTGCGTAGTCCATTGGACTATGTTGTCTATGAGTTTCCATTGGATTGATAGGCCAGGGACTGTCTTTTGTTTTCGTTTGGTCATGTTGTGTGCGCAGTCACTAGGATTATGTGAATTAATGTAGAGTCATTCTCTTCTCTGTGTTGGTGTAGTGGTAGGCTCTTTCCTTGGGTTACAAGAAGTTGTGGGTTTGACTTTGAGGCAAAGCCCATGGACTTTGTATGGCTGCATGTAATTGCCTAGTCCAATGGACTGTGTTGCCTATGAGTTTTCATTGAATGAATAGGCCAGGTATTGTCTTTTGTTTGGCCATGTTGTGTGCGCAGTCGGTAGGATTATGTGAATTAATGTAGAATCAGTTTCCCACTTCTCTGTGTTAGTGTAGTGGGAGGCTTTTTGCTTGGCTGCGAGAAGTTGTGGGTTTGACTCTGAGGCAAGGCCCATGGACTTTGTATGTCTCCATGTAATTGTCTAGTCCAATGGACTGTGTTGCCTATGAGTTTCCATTGGATTGATAGGCCAGGTACTGTCTTTTGCTTTTGTTTGGCCATGTTGTGTGCGCAGTCACTAGGATTATGTGAATTAATGTAGAAATGGTTTTCCACTTCTCTGTGTTGGTGTATTGGTAGGCTCTTTGCCTTGGCTATGAGAGGTTGTGGGTTTGACTCTGGGGCAAGGCCCATGGGCTTTGTATGGCTGCATGTAATTGCCTAGTCCAATGTACTGTGTTACCTATGAGTTTCCGTTGGATTGATAGGCCACGTACTGTCTTTTGCTTTTGTTTGGCCATGTTGTGTGCGCAGTCACTAGGATTATGTTAATTAATGTAGAGTCAGTTTCCAACTTCTCTGAGTTGGTTTAGTGGTAGGCTCTTTGCTTGTTCTCCAAGAGGTTGTGGGTTCGACTCTGAGGCAATGCCCATGAACTTTACATGGCTGCATGTAAGTGCCTAGTCTAATGGACTGTGTTGCCTATGAGTTTCCATTGGATTGATAGGCCAGATAATGTCTTTTGCATTTGTTTGGCCATGTTGTGTGCGTAGTCACTAGGATTATGTGAATTAATGAAGAGTCATTCACCTACTTCTCTGTGTTGGTGTAGTGGTAGGCTCTTTGCCCTGGCTACGAGAGTTTGTGGGTTCGACTCTGGGGCAAGACCCATGGGCTTTGTATGGCTGCATGTAATTGCCTAGTCCAATGTACTGTGTTACCTATGAGTTTCCATTGGATTGATAGGCTAGGTACTGTCTTTTGCTTTTGTTTGGCCATGTTGTGTGCGCAGTCACTAGGATTATGTTAATTAATGTAGAGTCGGTTTCCAACTTCACTGAGTTGGTTTAATGGTAGGCTCTTTGCTTGTTCTCCAAGAGGTTGTGGGTTCGACTCTGAGGCAAGGCCCATGAACTTTGTTTGGCTGCATGTAATTGCCTAGTCTAATGGACTGTGTTGCCTATGAGTTTCCATTTGATTGAATGGCCAGGTACTGTCTTTTGTTTTCGTTTGGCCATGTTGTGTGCGCAGTCACTAGGATTATGTGAATTAATGCTATTGGATTTTTCAAGTCAGTATTCACACAGCAGTTTCTGCTATTTCATGTATTCCCCTTACATAGTCACTGGTGTGCATACCTTATCTCCCCATAGTGATGTTTTTTTAGGTTTTTGCACCCAGTTCGGACTTAGAATGGTGTTCCAAACGTTATTCCTATTTGTTAGTATTTTTTCGTTTGTGAACCCTCCCCAACCACACCTATTGCCAATCCATAACATACGCATAAATAGCCTGGGTCTCAGCTTCCCATACACGGTAGGTTTTTTAACTGCATGAGAGGACACACACAAGCTAGGGACCCCAACGTAGAGAAATACTTTGGCGTAGTGTTGGGGCTCTATTGCATTGATCAATTCAGTAGCTAAATTTCTCTTGATTCATATGTTCATGGCAGTAATGCAGATTCCATTTTTCACATATTCACTCTTGCATATAGCTATTGAATTTTTCAAGTCAGTATTCACACAGCAGTTTCTGCTATTTCATGTATTCCCCTTACATAGTCACTGGTGTGCATACCTTATCTCCCCATAGTGCCTGGGATCTGACCCAGACACTAGCAGTTTTGCACTCCTACCCAAAACTGGGCTGTTCCCTGAACTCACTACCTCCACGGTTCAACTCTTAACTGAACTTCAACTAACTAACTGGTTTTCCCACCTCCAGGCCTGTGAACTCCTTGGTGGGTGGGGCCAACCGCCTGGCACCGCCCCACCTGGTGTGGACATCAGCCCCTGGAGGGAGGCAACAACGGTTTTGTGTCTGACTAGTGTAACTATCCGGGAAAGGGGGTGTGTGTGTGTGTTATGTCTGTGACTAACTGGCTAGTCCAGGGCGTCACACTTGCACCCCTTTCTTGTGATGTGAAGGTGTGTAGTCAGTGCCTACGTGTAATTCCTGACACCACTCCTCTGGCTGACTTGGTGAGCTGTCACTGACTGGGTGGGGTGCAGTAATGGTGGATGCTGCTGCTGCTTGGATAGCATGTGTATCTACTGTGAACAGCTTATCAATGGTGGCAAATCGGGGCAGCTTAACCTCTTGCTCTCCGCAGTTCAACACTCTCACGCGCACTCTTCCCTTCCGTATTAATGAATAAAACTGTGATATAAATAGTATATAGATACCCCACAAATGCAGATAAAGGTAGGTTATGGGAAAAGGGAGAAGAGGGAAACAGGAAAATAGTGTAATAAAGTATACCTTCCAGGGGGGAGAGGAAATGGCAGCACAGCCAGTGGAGGTGAAGCAAGGGGAAGCCTGCAACTAAATTGTTGAGAGCATTATCACATGGTGACTGAGCCTGATTGTAACGGGAGCATAGAGGTGCCGATCCTGTCTTACCTGCGTTGGTGTAGAAGTGGGTTTCCAGTGGTGGAGTCAGCTGTGTGCAGTGGTGGCTGTGGGTTCTTTTATGTGCGACCGTAGTAATAGCTGCGCCCACTTCCTGTATGGGAGTGGAATGCAGTGAGGCTAATGGAACGCACGTCCACGTGCCGCGCCCCTGAAGGTAATACCGATCATTGAATACAAAAAAATTTCTCATACTACTGTATGGGGGTCCCTATATTTAATATGATATCCAAGCCACAGCATCCACCGTTACTTCACCACACCCATTCAGTGACAGCTCACCAAGTCAACCAGAGGAGTGGTGTAAGGAATTACACGTAGGCACTGACTCCACACCTTCACATCACAAGAAGCGGGTCCACAGGGTAGTGCAAGAATACGAGCAAGTCTTCAGCAAACATCCGCTAGACTTTGGGAGAATAAAAGGGGTCCATATTCATGGTTTAAGAACTTGGGTTCTAACGTGCCCAGAGTATGCTCCACTCTATGCTCCCTTTACAATCAGGCTCAGTCACCATGTGATAACGCTCTCAACTCTTTAGTTGCAGGCTTCCTTTTGCTTCACCTCCACTGGCTGTGCTGCCATTTCCTCTCACCCCCAGAAGGTATACTTTATTACACTATTTTCCTCTTTCCCTGTTCCCCCTTTTCCCATAACCTACCTTTATTTACAATTGTGGGGTATCTATATGATATTTACATCATAGTTTTATTCATTAGTGCGGAAGGGAAGAGTGCCCGTGAGAGTGTTAAACTGCGGAGAGCAGGAGGTTAAGCTGCCCCGACTTGCCACCATTGATAAGCTGTTCACAGTAGATACACATGCTATCCAAGTAGCAGCATCCACTATTACTGCACCCCACCCAGTCAGTGACTGCTCACCAAGTCAGCCAGAGGAGTGGTGTAAGGAATTACACGTAGGCACTGACTCCACACCTTCACATCACAAGAAGCGGGTCCACAGGGTAGTGCAAGAATACGAGCGAGCAAGTCTTCAGCAAACATCCGCTAGATTTTGGGGGAATAAAAGGGGTCCAACACTACATCCCCACAGGTGCACACCCACCCATCAAAGAGAGCTATAAGCCAATACCACCTTCACATTACCAGTGTACCAAGGACATGTTGAGCAACATGAAGGCGGCTGGGGTTATCCGTGACAGTTGTAGCCTTTGGGCAGCTCCGTTGGTCCTGTTAAAGAAGAAGGACAGCACCACTCCCCCGTATTGAGGAATCGCTAGCTGCATTGAGAACTGCAAATTATTTTTCTACCCTTGATCTCACTAGTCACTATTGGCTAGTGTCCGTTGCTGAGGCAGACCGGGGGAAGACCGCCTTTGCCACCCCTATGGCGCTGGAGGTCGGCAGACTGTTGTTCAAAAGCAGTGTCTGACGAACAAATTTGCTTCATCCTGAGGAACTGGCCAGTCGGTACGGCCCGGATGGTGGAGGGGGTATGAGCAGAAGAAGCATGCAGCAGTGCGTTGACTGATGTTTCCTTCCTATGGACGTCGGTCTGAACAATTCGCTCAGAACCGAATGAAATTTTAATATCCAGGAAGTCAACGCAACTGCTGCTATGCTTATGTGTCAATCTGATGTTAAAGGTGTTGTTATTAAGTTCCTCCATAAATGTCTCGAGCTGCTCCACAGTGCCCTGCCAAAAAATCAAAATATCATCAATATACCTTAGCCAGCACTGCACATGGGCGCCAGCCCCTGCACCTCCGTCACCAAAAACCAACCAATCCCAGTACCTCTGCCTTCTATCTAGGTGCCTTGAGTTATGTCCTGTAAACTGTCACAGCGACCCAGACACACATGTGTAGTAGGGGAATATCCCTGCTGAGATGCCAGTGCTAGAGCACTCGTTTGCTGTGGAGTTGAACGCTATGTGAGCAGTTCTTACCTTCAATGAGCAGAAGTCTCTTTTTTCAGATTTCAATATCTCTGTGGGTATCTGGCAGAAATATGGAATACTCTTTACTGCTAAGACCCTGTACACCACTCCCACTAAAGGGGGCTTTACACGCTGCGACATCGCTAATGCGGAGTCGTTGGGGTCACGGAATTTGTGACGCACATCCGGCCGCATTAGCGATGTTGCTGCGTGTGACACCGATGAGCGATTTTGCATCGTTGCAAAAACGTGCAAAATCGCTCATCGGTGACATGGGTCTCCATTCTCGATTATCGTTACTGCAGCAGTAACGATGTAGTTCGTCGCTCCTGCGGCAGCACACATCACTCCGTGTGACACCGCAGAAACGAGGAACCTCTCCTTACCTGCCTCCCAGCCGCTATGAGGAAGGAAGGAGGTGGGCGGGATGTTCCGGCCACTCATCTCCGCCCCTCCGCTGCTATTGGGCGGTCGCTCAGTGACGTCGCTGTGACGCCGCACGGACCGCCCCCTTAGAAAGGAGGCGGTTCGCCGGTCACAGCGACGTCGCCGGTCAGGTAAGTATGTGTGACGGGTCTGGTCGGTGTTGTGCGGCATGGGCAGCGATTTGCCCGTGTCGCGCAACAGATGGGGCGGGTACCCACACTAGCGATATCGGGACCGATATCGCAGTGTGTAAAGTAGCCTTTAGTCACATGACCAAGACTGTATCTGTGTCCCTACAACACACTTGAGACAAATGTGTGTGTGAGCCTGCATTGTGGGGTATATATAATATATTATAGAGCTGGGAAGGATCATTCTAAGCAGTGAGCTGTTCCAGTATTTGTAGGAAAATACCCAGTAGAAGCATCAAACACAGCACCAATACCTCCCATCAGTATCCCACCACAGTGCCATGTAACCCATGCCCTACACTCCCATCTACACCAATACTATACAGGCACAAACTAGTATATCTGACTAAAAGCCCCCAAAATATGAAGAACGGCCTATAGTTGAGTGTGGATATAAAATCTATGTGAGCAGAGCTAGAATAGAAATCACTGATCGCATTGAAGTCATTCTGACCATAAATCACCATGATAACAAGGTGAGGAGTTGTGTGTTACTGCTGGGAGGAAAGGGTTAACAGTGGAATATTAAGGTGCATTTCTGTGTGCAGTGTTACTAGTCAATGTAACAATTCAATATGAGCTGCTCTTGGTGCCGGGGGAGGGAGATGCTCTCCTGAGCAAGATAGATGGGGAATGAACATGATATCTATATAGTGTAAGGCAGGGGGTCTCAAACTCGGCTGGGTGTATGGGCCGCACAGAGGAAAAAAATAATTTGGGGGGCTGCATTCTTTGCAGGACAAAGTGACATTTTTATTGGTACCATATATATATATTTTTTTCACACACCTTTGGATGACTGATTTTCAACATTTTTCACTTGTTTATTATAACAAATAGCGTTTTGTGAAGGGAATGCTTTGCCTACTTCCGTGACTATGGCCTTCCGGAACTGCTGCATTTTGGCTGACCTCTCCGCCTCGGGAATAAGAGACATAAAGTTCTCCTTGTAGCGTGGGTCTAACAGTGTTACCAACCAGTAATGATTGTCGGCCAAGATGTTCTTAACGCGAGGGTCACGAGACAGGCAGCTTACCATAAAGTCATCCATGTGCGCCAGACTCTTAACAGCCATCACTTCAGTATCCAGACCAACACGATGACTGAACATGCTGTCCTCCTCCTTCTCCTCCTCCTCCTCCTCCTCCTCCTCCTCCTCATCATCTACCCTGTCCTCTGGCCAGCCACGCTGAACTGAGCATATGATTGGTATGCATGTCATATCCTCAATTTGGCCGGAGAGTTGCTCCATGTCTTCATCCTCCTCCTCGTCATAGTCCTCCACTGCACGTTGTGATGAGACGAGGCTGGACTGTGTGTTATCACCCACACCCACTACTGTTTCTTGCTCCAACTCATCGTGTTCCGCCTGCAATGCATCATGTTTGGTTTTGAGCAGAGACCGTTTTAGAAGGCAGAGAAGCGGTATGGTGACGCTAATAATGGCGTCATCGCCGCTCACCATCTTGGTGGAGTCCTCAAAGTTTTGGAGGATGGTACATAGGTCGGACATCCATCTCCACTCCTCAGGTGTTATGTGTGGAGTTTGACCCATTTCCCGACGGCTTAGGTGATGCAGGTACTCAACAACTGCCCTCTTCTGCTCACATATCCTGATCAACATGTGCAGAGTTGAATTCCAACGCGTGGGGACATCACACACCAGTCTGTGAGCCGGAAGATGCAAACAACGCTGAAAGCCGGCAAGGCCGGCTGAAGCAGTAGGTGACTTTCGAAAATGTGCAGACAGGCAGCGAACTTTTACCAGCAGATCAGACAGCTCTGGGTATGACTTTAGAAACCGCTGAACCACGAGGTTGAGCACATGGGCCATGCATGGAACATGTGTCAGCTGGCCTCGCCTCAAAGCCGCCACCAGGTTCCGGCCATTGTCACACACAACCTTTCCTGGCTTTAGGTTCAGAGGTGTGAGCCAGTGATCTGCATGCTGTTTTAGAGCTGTCCACACCTCTTCTGCATTGTGGGGTTTGTCACCTATGCAGATTAGCTGCAGCACAGTCTGTTGCCGCTTCGCCGAGGCAGTGCTGCAGTGCTTCCAGCTTGGGACTGGTGTGGAGGGTAAAGTGGATGAGGATGCGCAGGAGGAGGAGGAGGCTGAAGAGCATGACATTCCGGAGCTGTAGAGTGTGGGTGAAACCCTGACTGAGGTAGGGCCTGCAAACCTTGGTGTGGGAAGGACTTGTTCCGTTCCTCGCTCAAACTGGGTCCCAGCTGGGCTGGGCTGGGTCCCTACCCGGCTGGGTAGGGCGTTGTGGGGGGTTTGTCTATCTCCGTTTGAGGTGAGTTTGTTTAAGTTAGCCTTTCTTTGGCGTTTTTTGGAGCCCTGCGGGTTGGGGAGTTGGTATCGCCCAGTAAGGCGTTCCCCGGGGGCTTGGATTGGGGTGACATTATGTCAGTGGAAAACGGAGTTGAATTTTGGATTAGGAAATCGAAAACTGATCAGAGAGGTGTGGGTAGACTAGTCCGTTTGGGGATGGTTGTGGCATCTGATATGTGCCCGTTCAAGTGTCTCGGGAATTTTCAACAGATCCGTCCGAAGGTGGATGGCCCCTTATTATGTCACGAGGATGGGTCCTTTTTATCGAGATACCAATTTGTGAGTGTTTTTAGGGCATGTTTGAAGTCGTTGGGGTTAGATCCGAAGTCTTTCGGATTGGGGCAGCGACGGAGGCCTCTATATGCGGCCTACCGGAGGAGACAGTTAAGCAGATTGGTAGGTGGAAGTCGCAGCGCTTTAAGTCGTATGTACGTCCCCAGGTGGTTGTTGGCAATTGAGGGGAAAAGGGGGGGTATTAGGGTAGCAATGGGGGGGGTGAGAGTGTGTGTTTTTTGTCAATTTGGTTTGGTGAGGCAATAAAATGGTGTCGTCTGTACATTTTGTATTGCAGAAGCACCCCCTCTTCCTTCCCTGGTCTGGATCCTTGGCCACTCTTATGTGTATTGGGGAGCCCGACGAGCGGACGCGAGATGGAACGGGAGACAGCTAGGTTTTGAGAAGGACCTGGCTCTCGTGCGATGGCTCGGTGTTCGGGGGTTAGGGTGGAACAGGGTGTTGCAGGAGGTGCATAGATACGCCCGGTTGGACAGACCTCCTGACATGTTAGTGTTGCATGCCGGGGGGAATGATTTGGGTGGGCGTCCTTTTCGAATCTTGATAAAGGACATCAAACATGATTTGTTACGGTTATGGGTGTCGTTTCCAGGTCTAACGATAGTCTGGTCGGAGATAGTAGCGAGAAAGAGTTGGCAGAAAGCGCGGTCAGTTGACAGGTTGAACAAGGCGCGGGCGAAGGTTAATAGGGCGATCTCGAAGTTTGTTAGTCGGAACGGGGGTATAGCAATACGGCATGTTGAGTTGGAAAGGACGGAAGAGGAATTTTGGTTGGCTGACGGGGTACACCTTAATGCGGTGGGAACTGACTTATGGGCTCTTGGCTTGCAGGGAGGTATTGAGAGGGCCCTTTGGTTGCAGGGGGTCTCAGGCACTTGAAGGGTTTCAAGGTGCCTTCGTTGTGGTGTTGTTTATTGGTGGGTCCTTGAAGTTGGTTTAAAATTGGTTCGGGGATTCATCCGGGTATGGATCCCCTCATTGGCAGAATTGATGGTCCCCTGGTGATTTTGGGGGGGAACCCCGACGGGGTATGTCGGGGCCCCTGGGGGTGTGGTTGGGGTTGACGGAGGATTAACCCTTACCATTTGGTGCTCCTGAGCCAGTGTGGGTAACGGCTGGGAGCAAGTTGAGGTTTTTTATTGCTCGGTTATGGGAATCACCAGGGTTTTGGTAGCTTCAAGGACCTTACCACATTGCAAATTTTATTGGTTATGTATTCTTGTTAATAAAATGGCTGCTATGGCCAAAATTATCCAAAGATAAATTTGTGTCTGTGTAATTACTTTTAAATAAGAAATGGGAATGGAGGTGTGGGGTATGAAAGGAAGACCGGAGTCAACAATTCCAGGGTCAAGCATGTTTATTTGCCTAAGCTTCGTTCCAGGGTAGAAAGGGTAAGAGTGCCTTTCAGAATTCGAAGTGGTCGGACTGTACGGGCCACCAAGAACTGCAGGAGAGCTTGAACATCTTCCCATGGATTTGCGACATCCTCCCTCATCAGTTACGTAGGTAAGCAGGTTCTCAGCATTGCAGCCCATTTGTTATCTTAAGTTAGTTAAGCGGGGTTAACTAACCTGTCAGTTCAGCCTCAGGTCTAAAGCAGAGGCCTGGACTCCACTCCTTACTCCTCACTCCACAACTCTCCTTAAAAACAACTGACTCCTTTTTCCTGCCCCGGGGTCTCCAGACCCCTAGGTGGGCGTTTCCTTCCGTCTGGTCCTGCCCACTGGTGTGCCTGTCTTTCCCTGGGGGAGGTGACTAGGGTTTTCTGGTTGGCTTTGTGTGACTTAGGTGAGGGAAGTTGTTATGCGGGGGCCTATGTGTGACTACCTGCAGTGTCAGGGCGTCACATATGTATGTGTGTATGTCTGCTAAAGGAATCCGCACCGTCATATTTACAAACACAAAATGTTGACTCTATGCACAGAAGAGAGTCATTCTATTTACATGATTTGTGTTTTTTTACCTTTTAAAACTATCATTAAATGTTAAGTTTTAGTTAGGGATTTATGCTTCTGTCTGTCTCTCTCCCAGTCTCTGTCATCTGTCTGTCTCTGTGTGTCTCTATCTCTATCCATGTCTGTCTGTCTCTCTATCTCTGTCTGTCTCTCTGTGTCTGTCTGTCTCTCTCTCTCTTTGTGGCTGTCTGTTTCTATGTCTGTCTGTCTCTTTTCCAGGCCTGTCTCTTTTCCAGGTCTGTCTCTTTTCCAGGTCTGTCTCTTTCCCTGTCTGTCTGTCTCTTCCCCTGTCTGTCTCTTCCCCTGTCTGTCTCTTCCCTGTCTGTCTCTGTATTTCTTTGTCTGTCTCTGTCTTTCTCTTCCCCTGTCTGTCTCTTTCCCTGTCTCTCTCTGCCTGTCTCTCTTTGTCTCTCTCTGTCTGACTCATTCCCCGTTTGTCTCTTTCCCTGTCTATCTCTGTATTTCTTTGTCTGTCTCTATCTGTCTGTCTCTCTCTGTCTGTCTCTTCCCCTGTCTGTCTCTTTCCCTGTCGGTCTGCCTTTTCTCCTGCCTGTCTCTGTATGTTTGTCTCTGTCTGTTTCCCTATCTGCCTCTGTCTCTTTCTCTGTCTCTGTCTGTCTGCCTTTTTTCCCTGTCTATCTCTGTCTGTCTCTTTCCCTGTCTGCCTCTGTCTGTTTGTCTCTGTCTCTTTCCCTGTCTGTCTATGCCTATCTGTCTCTGTCTGTTTGTCTCTCAGTCTGTGTCTGTCTCTCTCTATCTGTCTCCCCACTGACATCATATTATCTCACACATAAGCTTCTTATACTATGAATGTCCTTTGTTCTTATAGCAACCAATCACAGCTGCTATTAATAACTTGCAGCTCCCACCTCCATTCAGTTTAATGGAGGCAGGTTTTTTGAGAGTAACTGTAAAGCGCGGGGTTAAATATTCCTGTTAAAACATAGTCTACGATGTTCCCTGAGTCACATGAGGTGTCTGCAAAATTTTGTGTTTGTAAATATGACGGTGCGGATTCCTTTAGCAGACATACACACATACATATGTGACGCCCTGACACTGCAGGTAGTCACACATAGGCCCCCGCATAACAACTTCCCTCACCTAAGTCACACAAAGCCAACCAGAAAATCCTAGTCACCTCCCCCAGGGAAAGACAGGCACACCAGTGGGCAGGACCAGACGGAAGGAAACGCCCACCTAGGGGTCTGGAGACCCCGGGGCAGGAAAAAGGAGTCAGTTGTTTTTAAGGAGAGTTGTGGAGTGAGGAGTAAGGAGTGGAGTCCAGGCCTCTGCTTTAGACCTGAGGCTGAACTGACAGGTTAGTTAACCCCGCTTAACTAACTTAAGACAACAAATGGGCTGCAATGCTGAGAACCTGCTTACCTACGTAACTGATGAGGGAGGATGTCGCAAATCCATGGGAAGATGTTCAAGCTCTCCTGCAGTTCTTGGTGGTCCGTACAGTCCGACCACTTCGAATTCTGAAAGGCACTCTTACCCTTTCTACCCTGGAACGAAGCTTACGCAAATAAACATGCTTGACCCTGGAATTGTTGACTCCGGTCTTCCTTTCATACCCCACACCTCCATTCCCATTTCTTATTTAAAAGTAATTACACAGACACAAATTTATCTTTGGATAATTTTGGCCATAGCAGCCATTTTATTAACAAGAATACATAACCAATAAAATTTGCAATGTGGTAAGGTCCTTGAAGCTACCAAAACCCTGGTGATTCCCATAACCGAGCAATAAAAAACCTCAACTTGCTCCCAGCCGTTACCCACACTGGCTCAGGAGCACCAAATGGTAAGGGTTAATCCTCCGTCAACCCCAACCACACCCCCAGGGGCCCCGACATACCCCGTCGGGGTTCCCCCCCAAAATCACCAGGGGACCATCAATTCTGCCAATGAGGGGATCCATACCCGGATGAATCCCCGAACCAATTTTAAACCAACTTCAAGGACCCACCAATAAACAACACCACAATGAAAGCACCTTGAAACCCTTCAAGTGCCTGAGACCCCCCGCAACCAAAGGGCCCTCTCAATACCTCCCTGCAAGCCAAGAGCCCATAAGTCAGTTCCCACCGCATTAAGGTGTACCCCGTCAGCCAACCAAAATTCCTCTTCCGTCCTTTCCAACTCAACATGCCGTATTGCTATACCCCCGTTCCGACTAACAAACTTCGAGATCGCCCTATTAACCTTCGCCCGCGCCTTGTTCAACCTGTCAACTGACCGCGCTTTCTGCCAACTCTTTCTCGCTACTATCTCCGACCAGACTATCGTTAGACCTGGAAACGACACCCATAACCGTAACAAATCATGTTTGATGTCCTTTATCAAGATTCGAAAAGGACGCCCACCCAAATCATTCCCCCCGGCATGCAACACTAAGATGTCAGGAGGTCTGTCCAACCGGGCGTATCTATGCACCTCCTGCAACACCCTGTTCCACCCTAACCCCCGAACACCGAGCCATCGCACGAGAGCCAGGTCCTTCTCAAAACCTAGCTGTCTCCCGTTCCATCTCGCGTCCGCTCGTCGGGCTCCCCAATACACATAAGAGTGGCCAAGGATCCAGACCAGGGAAGGAAGGGGGGGTGCTTCTGCAATACAAAATGTACAGACGACACCATTTTATTGCCTCACCAAACCAAATTGACAAAAAACACACACTCTCCCCCCCCCATTGCTACCCTAATACCCCCCCCCTTTTCCCCTCAATTGCCAACAACCACCTGGGGACGTACATACGACTTAAAGCGCTGCGACTTCCACCTACCAATCTGCTTAACTGTCTCCTCCGGTAGGCCGCATATAGAGGCCTCCGTCGCTGCCCCAATCCGAAAGACTTCGGATCTAACCCCAACGACTTCAAACATGCCCTAAAAACACTCACAAATTGGTATCTCGATAAAAAGGACCCATCCTCGTGACATAATAAGGGGCCATCCACCTTCGGACGGATCTGTTGAAAATTCCCGAGACACTTGAACGGGCACATATCAGATGCCACAACCATCCCCAAACGGACTAGTCTACCCACACCTCTCTGATCAGTTTTCGATTTCCTAATCCAAAATTCAACTCCGTTTTCCACTGACAATGTCACCCCAATCCAAGCCCCCGGGGAACGCCTTACTGGGCGATACCAACTCCCCAACCCGCAGGGCTCCAAAAAACGCCAAAGAAAAGGCTAACTTAAACAAACTCACCTCAAACGGAGATAGACAAACCCCCCACAACGCCCTACCCAGCCCAGCCCAGCTGGGACCCAGTTTGAGCGAGGAACGGAACAAGTCCTTCCCACACCAAGGTTTGCAGGCCCTACCTCAGTCAGGGTTTCACCCACACTCTACAGCTCCGGAATGTCATGCTCTTCAGCCTCCTCCTCCTCCTGCGCATCCTCATCCACTTTACCCTCCACACCAGTCCCAAGCTGGAAGCACTGCAGCACTGCCTCGGCGAAGCGGCAACAGGCTGTGCTGCAGCTAATCTGCATAAGTGACAAATCCCACAATGCAGAAGAGGTGTGGACAGCTCTAAAACAGCATGCAGATCACTGGCTCACACCTCTGAACCTAAAGCCAGGAAAGGTTGTGTGTGACAATGGCCGGAACCTAGTGGCGGCTTTGAGGCGAGGCCAGCTGACACATGTTCCATGCATGGCCCATGTGCTCAACCTCGTGGTTCAGCGGTTTCTAAAGTCATACCCAGAGCTGTCTCATCTGCTGGTAAAAGTTCGCCGCCTGTCTGCACATTTTCGAAAGTCACCTACTGCTTCAGCCGGCCTTGCCGGCTTTCAGCGTCATTTGCATCTTCCGGCTCACAGACTGGTGTGTGATGTCCCCACGCGTTGGAATTCAACTCTGCACATGTTGATCAGGATATGTGAGCAGAAGAGGGCAGTTGTTGAGTACCTGCATCACCTAAGCCGTCGGGAAATGGGTCAAACTCCACACATAACACCTGAGGAGTGGAGATGGATGTCCGACCTATGTACCATCCTCCAAAACTTTGAGGACTCCACCAAGATGGTGAGCGGCGATGACGCCATTATTAGCGTCACCATACCGCTTCTCTGCCTTCTAAAACGGTCTCTGCTCAAAACCAAACATGATGCATTGCAGGCGGAACACGATGAGTTGGAGCAAGAAACAGTAGTGGGTGTGGGTGATAACACATAGCCCAGCCTCGTCTCATCACAACGTGCAGTGGAGGACTATGACGAGGAGGAAGATGAAGACATGGAGCAACTCTCCGGCCAAATTGAGGATATGACATGCATACCAGTCATATGCTCAGTTCAGCGTGGCTGGCCAGAGGACAGGGTAGATGAGGAGGAGGAGGAGAAGGAGGAGGACAGCATGTTCAGTCATCGTGTTGGTCTGGATACTGAAGTGATGGCTGTTAAGAGTCTGGCGCACATGGATGACTTTATGGTAAGCTGCCTGTCTCGTGACCCTCGCGTTAAGAACATCTTGGCCGACAATCATTACTGGTTGGTAACACTGTTAGACCCACGCTACAAGGAGAACTTTATGTCTCTTATTCCCGAGGCGGAGAGGTCAGCCAAAATGCAGCAGTTCCGGAAGGCCATAGTCACGGAAGTAGGCAAAGCATTCCCTTCACAAAACGCTAGCGTCATAATTGTAACACTATTAGTTAAAAGAAAGGGATAAAATGTAAAAAAAAACAAAATAAGGCATGACTTTTTTTTAACATCACATTTATTTTTTTTAGATTTAACCAAAGAATGTGCACATTTGTTATAATAAACAAGTGAAAAATGTTGAAAATCAGTCATCCAAAGGTGTGTGAAAAAAATATATACATATATGGTACCAATAAAAATGTCACTTTGTCTTGCAAAGAATGCAGCCCCCCAAATTATTTTTTTCCTCTGTGCGGCCCATACACCCAGCCGAGTTTGAGACCCCCTGCCTTACACTATATAGATATTATGTTCATTCCCCATCTATCTTGCTCAGGAGAGCATCTCCCTCCCCCGGCACCAAGAGCAGCTCATACTGAATTGTTACATTGACTAGTAACACTGCACACAGAAATGCACCTTAATATTCCACTGTTAACCCTTTCCTCCCAGCAGTAACACACAACTCCTCACCTTGATATCATGGTGATTTATGGTCAGAATGACTTCAATGCGATCAGTGATTTCTATTCTAGCTCTGCTCACATAGATTTTATATCCACACTCAACTATAGGCCGTTCTTCATATTTTGGGGGCTTTTAGTCAGATATACTAGTTTGTGCCTGTATAGTATTGGTGTAGATGGGAGTGTAGGGCATGGGTTACATGGCACTGTGGTGGGATACTGATGGGAGGTATTGGTGCTGTGTTTGATGCTTCTACTGGGTATTTTCCTACAAATACTGGAACAGCTCACTGCTTAGAATGATCCTTCCCAGCTCTATAATATATTATATATACCCCACAATGCAGGCTCACACACACATTTGTCTCAAGTGTGTTGTAGGGACACAGATACAGTCTTGGTCATGTGACTAAAGGCTACTTTACACACTGCGATATCGGTCCCGATATCGCTAGTGTGGGTACCCGCCCCCATCTGTTGCGCGACACGGGTAAATCGCTGCCCATGCCGCACAACACCGACCAGACCCGTCACACATACTTACCTGCCCGGCGACGTCGCTGTGACCGGCGAACCGCCTCCTTTCTAAGGGGGCGGTCCGTGCGGCGTCACAGCGACGTCACTGAGCGACCGCCCAATAGCAGCGGAGGGGCGGAGATGAGTGGCCGGAACATCCCGCCCACCTCCTTCCTTCCTCATAGCGGCTGGGAGGCAGGTAAGGAGAGGTTCCTCGTTTCTGCGGTGTCACACGGAGTGATGTGTGCTGCCGCAGGAGCGACGAACTACATCGTTACTGCTGCAGTAACGATAATCGAGAATGGAGACCCATGTCACCGATGAGCGATTTTGCACGTTTTTGCAACGATGCAAAATCGCTCATCGGTGTCACACGCAGCAACATCGCTAATGCGGCCGGATGTGCGTCACAAATTCCGTGACCCCAACGACTCCGCATTAGCGATGTCGCAGCGTGTAAAGCCCCCTTTAGTGGGAGTGGTGTACAGGGTCTTAGCAGTAAAGAGTATTCCATATTTCTGCCAGATACCCACAGAGATATTGAAATCTGAAAAAAGAGACTTCTGCTCATTGAAGGTAAGAACTGCTCACATAGCGTTCAACTCCACAGCAAACGAGTGCTCTAGCACTGGCATCTCAGCAGGGATATTCCCCTACTACACATGTGTGTCTGGGTCGCTGTGACAGTTTACAGGACATAACTCAGGGCACCTAGACAGAAGGCAGAGGGACTACTTTCTATTTCTGGTGTAGAGCTTAGTACAATATATATATATATACTATTACATGTGACACATGTACCTTGTATTACCATTATTCGCTGTATATGAACCCCTTTTCTCCGGGCATTATTTGTCTATAGCATTTTTCACGAACCTGAGGCAACTGAGAACCCTTCAGTGAAGGAATTCCACTAACCCTCACAATACCAACCAGGGGCCTCCCTGCAGTAACTCAGGTAGTTGTACCCATTCTCTTTCCGCATTCTATGTGTTCTTCTTTCTTCTTTTTTTTCTTTTTTCTTCTTTTTATTTCTATCATGTAGTTCAGGGGTTTATAGATATATGTCCTGCATTTCATATTTCCTTTAGTGGTGCTTCTTACCCATTCTCATATCATTTACCCTAGTATTTCATGATCCTGAGGCGACTGAGAACCCTTTAATAAAGGAATCCTTTTTCACCTGAATTGTCAAGTGATACTTACCAGTGACTATCACGTAATGTTACAGGTAGTTCCATTTTCTTCCTCTTCTTTCTCTCCTTTCTTCTTTGTCACACGGTCCATTGTGTTATAGCCCACGTGTCATGATAACACTTGTACCATCTTTTCATTTAGATTCCACCTACAATTATTTACCGATTCCAGTTCTGGAATAGGCTTTCATCATCTACTCACTAGAATTCTCAAGTGCATAAGGTACTGAGACATATACATGTTCACACCATTATAAAGAACAAAGTATAAACATTGAGGTTTTTCTCACACCCATGTTCCTGTGTTCTTTGATATGATATGTGTTCATTTCCTTCACTATATAGGATTGCAAGTTTTCCATTTGTACCTTAATGGCAATGACGCTATACAATTGAACACATATCATCCTGTTATCCATATAGGTGTGTATTTACCTGCTTGACTATTTTTGGTTGTTTGATCCAGAATGTTTCTCCAGATAGGTCATGTGGAAATTTTCTTTCCTCAGTACAAATGTTTTCACTATGGCTTTGGAAAAATTTTTTGTATGTGCCTCATGGTCATTTGACCCATTGTACTCTCAAGTAGCAATATATTGTACTGTTATGTTGTACTATGTACTAATTACGTGTTTATATGGTTTTGTAACCCTTTATGATCTTAGATAACTTTATCCTTGATAAAGACCTAAAAACAAGGTCGAAACGTTGGATGAATTATCCTTTTGCACAAATAAAGAATTTTCAGCATTCCAAGAGTTCTTTTCTTACGTTATTAATCACTATAGTGTACCAGAGCTATTTCTTTTGAATTGACTCTTATTTTTTCTGAGCACCTGCTATATACACAGTGAGCCAGACATATTCAATTTTCATTCAGAAGGCAGAGGGAAGCCTTAGCAGCTGAGCATATATCTTTGCTTGTGAGCATTAGAACAGGCCGGCGATTACAGGGTAACATGAAAAATGTCCAGCTTGCATTATGACTAGAACATGACAATATCCTTTTAAGTACTAACCTATGATGCGTTCCTAAGCAGTTGATGTTATATGTTCTACATTTCATTTTCTGCATACTTTACAAGTAGTAGAATTTGCTTTGATATAGGCAACTGGATTTTCACAATGAAAAGGCAAAGGATAACGCCCGAAAAAGACGCCATACATTATGTCAGTGCCATCACTGACAAACCTGGATTGACCATGAAATACGGTATGGAGAGCTGTTGTCATCGTATTAGATAGATAAGAATGATTATATGTATTGTAGAAATGTCTCCTATCATGTTCCCTAATTTTTTATTATGTCCACATCCTGGTCCCCATCTTGGACATCATAACAAACGTGCACTTTTTTGTTTAATTTACACATTGGACCATAGGAAAAATGACACTACAGCTACAGAGGTGACCGTCTGATAGCCCAGCTCGACTATCCATCTCTACTGAAGACCCTTTCAGCTTTTTGAGAGTTGGGTGGAGGACATCATCTCTGAAAATAGGGTCCCACAGCTGCACCCCATCAGTGTGAGCAGGACTCTTAGGACTCTTAGAAGAGTCAATGCTCTGAGACCATGGGGGGCGCTTAGCCCCCTCTCTTCGTCACTGAGGATGATTTCATTTTTCAGGGATTAGAGAGGGTGGTCCTTGTGGTGGACTGCAGGTATGGAGAGCTGTTGTCATCGTATTAAATAGATAAGAATGATTATATGTATTGTAGAAATGTCTCCTATCATGTTCCCTAATTTTTTATTATGTCCACATCCTGGTCCCCATCTTGGACATCATAACAAACGTGCACTTTTTTGTTTAATTTACACATTGGACCATAGGAAAAATGACACTACAGCTACAGAGGTGACCGTCTGATAGCCCAGCTCGACTATCCATCTCTACTGAAGACCCTTTCAGCTATTTGAGAGTTGGGTGGAGAACATCATCTCTGAAAATAGGGTCCCACAGCTGCACCCCATCAGTGTGAGCAGGACTCTTAGGACTCTTAGAAGAGTCAATGCTCTGAGACCATGGGGGGCGCTTAGCCCCCTCTCTTCGTCACTGAGGATGATTTCACTTTTCAGGGAATAGAGAGGGTGGTCCTTGTGGTGGACTGCAGGTATGGAGAGCTGTTGTCATCGTATTAGATAGATAAGAATGATTATATGTATTGTAGAAATGTCTCCTATCATGTTCCCTATTTTTTTATTATGTCCACATCCTGGTCCCCATCTTGGACATCATAACAAACGTGCACTTTTTTGTTTAATTTACACATTGGACCATAGGAAAAATGACACTACAGCTACAGAGGTGACCGTCTGATAGCCCAGCTCGACTATCCATCTCTACTGAAGACCCTTTCAGCTTTTTGAGAGTTGGGTGGAGGACATCATCTCTGAAAATAGGGTCCCACAGCTGCACCCCATCAGTGTGAGCAGGAATCTTAGGACTCTTAGAAGAGTCAATGCTCTGAGACCATGGGGGGCGCTTAGCCCCCTCTCTTCGTCACTGAGGATGATTTCATTTTTCAGGGATTAGAGAGAGTGGTCCTTGTGGTGGACTGCAGGTATGGAGAGCTGTTGTGATCGTATTAGATAGATAAGAATGATTATATGTATTGTAGAAATGTCTCCTATCATGTTCCCTAATTTTTTATTATGTCCACATCCTGGTCCCCATCTTGGACATCATAACAAACGTGCACTTTTTTGTTTAATTTACACATTGGACCATAGGAAAAATGACACTACAGCTACAGAGGTGACCGTCTGATAGCCCAGCTCGACTATCCATCTCTACTGAAGACCCTTTCAGCTTTTTGAGAGTTGGGTGGAGGACATCATCTCTGAAAATAGGGTCCCACAGCTGCACCCCATCAGTGTAAGCAGGAATCTTAGGACTCTTAGAAGAGTCAATGCTCTGAGACCATGGGGGGCGCTTAGCCCCCTCTCTTCGTCACTGAGGATGATTTCATTTTTCAGGGATTAGAGAGAGTGGTCCTTGTGGTGGACTGCAGGTATGGAGAGCTGTTGTGATCGTATTAGATAGATAAGAATGATTATATGTATTGTAGAAATGTCTCCTATCATGTTCCCTAATTTTTTATTATGTCCACATCCTGGTCCCCATCTTGGACATCATAACAAACGTGCACTTTTTTGTTTAATTTACACATTGGACCATAGGAAAAATGACACTACAGCTACAGAGGTGACCGTCTGATAGCCCAGCTCGACTATCCATCTCTACTGAAGACCCTTTCAGCTTTTTGAGAGTTGGGTGGAGGACATCATCTCTGAAAATAGGGTCCCACAGCTGCACCCCATCAGTGTAAGCAGGACTCTTAGGACTCTTAGAAGAGTCAATGCTCTAAAACCATGGGGGGCGCTTAGCCCCCTCTCTTCGTCCCTGAGGATGATTTCATTTTTCAGGGATTAGAGAGGGTGGTCCTTGTGGTGGACTGCAGGTATGGAGAGCTGTTGTCATCGTATTAGATAGATAAGAATGATTATATGTATTGTAGAAATGTCTCCTATCATGTTCCCTAATTTCTTATTATGTCCACATCCTGGTCCCCATCTTGGACATCATAACAAACGTGCACTTTTTTGTTTAATTTACACATTGGACCATAGGAAAAATGACACTACAGCTACAGAGGTGACCGTCTGATAGCCCAGCTCGACTATCCATCTCTACTGAAGACCCTTTCAGCTTTTTGAGAGTTGGGTGGAGGACATCATCTCTGAAAATAGGGTCCCACAGCTTCACCCCATCAGTGTGAGCAGGACTCTAAGGACTCTTAGAAGAGTCAATGCTCTGGTACCATGGGGGGCGCTTGGCCCCCTCTCTTCGTCACTGAGGATGATTTCATTTTTCAGGGATTAGAGAGGGTGGTCCTTGTGGTGGACTGCAGGTATGGAGAGCTGTTGTCATCGTATTAGATAGATAAGAATGATTATATGTATTGTAGAAATGTCTCCTATCATGTTCCCTAATTTTTTATTATGTCCACATCCTGGTCCCCATCTTGGACATCATAACAAACGTGCACTTTTTTGTTTAATTTACACATTGGACCATAGGAAAAATGACACTACAGCTACAGAGGTGACCGTCTGATAGCCCAGCTCGACTATCCATCTCTACTGAAGACCCTTTCAGCTTTTTGAGAGTTGGGTGGAGGACATCATCTCTGAAAATAGGGTCCCACAGCTTCACCCCATCAGTGTGAGCAGGACTCTTAGGACTCTTAGAAGAGTCAATGCTCTGGTACCATGGGGGGCGCTTGGCCCCCTCTCTTCGTCACTGAGGATGATTTCATTTTTCAGGGATTAGAGAGGGTGGTCCTTGTGGTGGACTGCAGGTATGGAGAGCTGTTGTCATCGTATTAGATAGATAAGAATGATTATATGTATTGTAGAAATGTCTCCTATCATGTTCCCTAATTTCTTATTATGTCCACATCCTGGTCCCCATCTTGGACATCATAACAAACGTGCACTTTTTTGTTTAATTTACACATTGGACCATAGGAAAAATGACACTACAGCTACAGAGGTGACCGTCTGATAGCCCAGCTCGACTATCCATCTCTACTGAAGACCCTTTCAGCTTTTTGAGAGTTGGGTGGAGGACATCATCTCTGAAAATAGGGTCCCACAGCTTCACCCCATCAGTGTGAGCAGGACTCTAAGGACTCTTAGAAGAGTCAATGCTCTGGTACCATGGGGGGCGCTTGGCCCCCTCTCTTCGTCACTGAGGATGATTTCATTTTTCAGGGATTAGAGAGGGTGGTCCTTGTGGTGGACTGCAGGTATGGAGAGCTGTTGTCATCGTATTAGATAGATAAGAATGATTATATGTATTGTAGAAATGTCTCCTATCATGTTCCCTAATTTTTTATTATGTCCACATCCTGGTCCCCATCTTGGACATCATAACAAACGTGCACTTTTTTGTTTAATTTACACATTGGACCATAGGAAAAATGACACTACAGCTACAGAGGTGACCGTCTGATAGCCCAGCTCGACTATCCATCTCTACTGAAGACCCTTTCAGCTTTTTGAGAGTTGGGTGGAGGACATCATCTCTGAAAATAGGGTCCCACAGCTTCACCCCATCAGTGTGAGCAGGACTCTTAGGACTCTTAGAAGAGTCAATGCTCTGGTACCATGGGGGGCGCTTGGCCCCCTCTCTTCGTCACTGAGGATGATTTCATTTTTCAGGGATTAGAGAGGGTGGTCCTTGTGGTGGACTGCAGGTATGGAGAGCTGTTGTCATCGTATTAGATAGATAAGAATGATTATATGTATTGTAGAAATGTCTCCTATCATGTTCCCTAATTTTTTATTATGTCCACATCCTGGTCCCCATCTTGGACATCATAACAAACGTGCACTTTTTTGTTTAATTTACACATTGGACCATAGGAAAAATGACACTACAGCTACAGAGGTGACCGTCTGATAGCCCAGCTCGACTATCCATCTCTACTGAAGACCCTTTCAGCTTTTTGAGAGTTGGGTGGAGGACATCATCTCTGAAAATAGGGTCCCACAGCTGCACCCCATCAGTGTGAGCAGGACTCTTAGGACTCTTAGAAGAGTCAATGCTCTGAGACCATTGGGGGCACTTAGCCCCCTCTCTTCATCACTGAGGATGATTTCATTTTTCAGGGATTAGAGAGGGTGGTCCTTGTGGTGGACTGCAGATATGGAGAGCTGTTATCATCGTATTAGATAGATAAGAATGATTATATGTATTGTAGAAATGTCTCCTATCATGTTCCCTAATTTTTTATTATGTCCACATCCTGGTCCCCATCTTGGACATCATAACAAACGTGCACTTTTTTGTTTAATTTACACATTGGACCATAGGAAAAATGACACTACAGCTACAGAGGTGACCGTCTGATAGCCCAGCTCGACTATCCATCTCTACTGAAGACCCTTTCAGCTTTTTGAGAGTTGGGTGGAGAACATCATCTCTGAAAATAGGGTCCCACAGCTGCACCCCATCACTGTGAGCAGGACTCTTAGGACTCTTAGAAGAGTCAATGCTCTGAGACCATGGGGGGCGCTTAGCCCCCTCTCTTCGTCACTGAGGATGATTTCACTTTTCAGGGAATAGAGAGGGTGGTCCTTGTTGTGGACTGCAGGTATGGAGAGCTGTTGTCATCGTATTAGATAGATAAGAATGATTATATGTATTGTAGAAATGTCTCCTATCATGTTCCCTATTTTTTTATTATGTCCACATCCTGGTCCCCATCTTGGAAATCATAACAAACGTGCACTTTTTTGTTTAATTTACACATTGGACCATAGGAAAAATGACACTACAGCTACAGAGGTGACCGTCTGATAGCCCAGCTCGACTATCCATCTCTACTGAAGACCCTTTCAGCTTTTTGAGAGTTGGGTGGAGGACATCATCTCTGAAAATAGGGTCCCACAGCTGCACCCCATCAGTGTAAGCAGGACTCTTAGGACTCTTAGAAGAGTCAATGCTCTAAAACCATGGGGGGCGCTTAGCCCCCTCTCTTCGTCCCTGAGGATGATTTCATTTTTCAGGGATTAGAGAGGGTGGTCCTTGTGGTGGACTGCAGGTATGGAGAGCTGTTGTCATCGTATTAGATAGATAAGAATGATTATATGTATTGTAGAAATGTCTCCTATCATGTTCCCTAATTTCTTATTATGTCCACATCCTGGTCCCCATCTTGGACATCATAACAAACGTGCACTTTTTTGTTTAATTTACACATTGGACCATAGGAAAAATGACACTACAGCTACAGAGGTGACCGTCTGATAGCCCAGCTCGACTATCCATCTCTACTGAAGACCCTTTCAGCTTTTTGAGAGTTGGGTGGAGGACATCATCTCTGAAAATAGGGTCCCACAGCTTCACCCCATCAGTGTGAGCAGGACTCTTAGGACTCTTAGAAGAGTCAATGCTCTGGTACCATGGGGGGCGCTTGGCCCCCTCTCTTCGTCACTGAGGATGATTTCATTTTTCAGGGATTAGAGAGGGTGGTCCTTGTGGTGGACTGCAGGTATGGAGAGCTGTTGTGATCGTATTAGATAGATAAGAATGATTATATGTATTGTAGAAATGTCTCCTATCATGTTCCCTAATTTTTTATTATGTCCACATCCTGGTCCCCATCTTGAACATCATAACAAACGTGCACTTTTTTGTTTAATTTACACATTGGACCATAGGAAAAATGACACTACAGCTACAGAGGTGACCGTCTGATAGCCCAGCTCGACTATCCATCTCTACTGAAGACCCTTTCAGCTTTTTGAGAGTTGGGTGGAGGACATCATCTCTGAAAATAGGGTCCCACAGCTTCACCCCATCAGTGTGAGCAGGACTCTTAGGACTCTTAGAAGAGTCAATGCTCTGGTACCATGGGGGGCGCTTGGCCCCCTCTCTTCGTCACTGAGGATGATTTCATTTTTCAGGGATTAGAGAGGGTGGTCCTTGTGGTGGACTGCAGGTATGGAGAGCTGTTGTCATCGTATTAGATAGATAAGAATGATTATATGTATTGTAGAAATGTCTCCTATCATGTTCCCTAATTTTTTATTATGTCCACATCCTGGTCCCCATCTTGGACATCATAACAAACGTGCACTTTTTTGTTTAATGTACACATTGGACCATAGGAAAAATGACACTACAGCTACAGAGGTGACCGTCTGATAGCCCAGCTCGACTATCCATCTCTACTGAAGACCCTTTCAGCTTTTTGAGAGTTGGGTGGAGGACATCATCTCTTAAAATAGGGTCCCACAGCTGCACCCCATCAGTGTAAGCAGGACTCTTAGGACTCTTAGAAGAGTCAATGCTCTAAAACCATGGGGGGCGCTAAGCCCCCTCTCTTCGTCACTGAGGATGATTTCATTTTTCAGGGATTAGAGAGGGTGGTCCTTGTGGTGGACTGCAGGTATGGAGAGCTGTTGTCATCGTATTAGATAGATAAGAATGATTATATGTATTGTAGAAATGTCTCCTATCATGTTCCCTAATTTTTTATTATGTCCACATCCTGGTCCCCATCTTGGACATCATAACAAACGTGCACTTTTTTGTTTAATTTACACATTGGACCATAGGAAAAATGACACTACAGCTACAGAGGTGACCGTCTGATAGCCCAGCTCGACTATCCATCTCTACTGAAGACCCTTTCAGCTTTTTGAGAGTTGGGTGGAGGACATCATCTCTGAAAATAGGGTCCCACAGCTGCACCCCATCAGTGTGAGCAGGACTCTTAGTTCTCTTAGAAGAGTCAATGCTCTGAGACCATTGGGGGCACTTAGCCCCCTCTCTTCATCACTGAGGATGATTTCATTTTTCAGGGATTAGAGAGGGTGGTCCTTGTGGTGGACTGCAGATATGGAGAGCTGTTATCATCGTATTAGATAGATAAGAATGATTATATGTATTGTAGAAATGTCTCCTATCATGTTCCCTAATTTTTTATTATGTCCACATCCTGGTCCCCATCTTGGACATCATAACAAACGTGCACTTTTTTGTTTAATTTACACATTGGACCATAGGAAAAATGACACTACAGCTACAGAGGTGACCGTCTGATAGCCCAGCTCGACTATCCATCTCTACTGAAGACCCTTTCAGCTTTTTGAGAGTTGGGTGGAGGACATCATCTCTGAAAATAGGGTCCCACAGCTGCACCCCATAAGTGTGAGCAGGACTCTTAGGACTCTTAGAAGAGTCAATGCTCTGAGACCATGGGGGGCGCTTAGCCCCCTCTCTTCGTCACTGAGGATGATTTCATTTTTCAGGGATTAGAGAGGGTGGTCCTTGTGGTGGACTGCAGGTATGGAGAGCTGTTGTCATCGTATTAAATAGATAAGAATGATTATATGTATTGTAGAAATGTCTCCTATCATGTTCCCTAATTTTTTATTATGTCCACATCCTGGTCCCCATCTTTGACATCATAACAAACGTGCACTTTTTTGTTTAATTTACACATTGGACCATAGGAAAAATGACACTACAGCTACAGAGGTGACCGTCTGATAGCCCAGCTCGACTATCCATCTCTACTGAAGACCCTTTCAGCTTTTTGAGAGTTGGGTGGAGAACATCATCTCTGAAAATAGGGTCCCACAGCTGCACCCCATCAGTGTGAGCAGGACTCTTAGGACTCTTAGAAGAGTCAATGCTCTGAGACCATGGGGGGCGCTTAGCCCCCTCTCCTCGTCACTGAGGATGATTTCACTTTTCAGGGAATAGAGAGGGTGGTCCTTGTGGTGGACTGCAGGTATGGAGAGCTGTTGTCATCGTATTAGATAGATAAGAATGATTATATGTATTGTAGAAATGTCTCCTATCATGTTCCCTATTTTTTTATTATGTCCACATCCTGGTTCCCATCTTGGAAATCATAACAAACGTGCACTTTTTTGTTTAATTTACAAATTGGACAATAGGAAAAATGACACTACAGCTACAGAGGTGACCGTCTGATAGCCCAGCTCGACTATCCATCTCTACTGAAGACCCTTTCAGCTTTTTGAGAGTTGGGTGGAGGACATCATCTCTGAAAATAGGGTCCCACAGCTGCACCCCATCAGTGTGAGCAGGAATCTTAGGACTCTTAGAAGAGTCAATGCTCTGAGACCATGGGGGGCGCTTAGCCCCCTCTCTTCGTCACTGAGGATGATTTCATTTTTCAGGGATTAGAGAGGGTGGTCCTTGTGGTGGACTGCAGGTATGGAGAGCTGTTGTCATCGTATTAGATAGATAAGAATGATTATATGTATTGTAGAAATGTCTCCTATCATGTTCCCTAATTTTTTATTATGTCCACATCCTGGTCCCCATCTTGGACATCATAACAAACGTGCACTTTTTTGTTTAATTTACACATTGGACCATAGGAAAAATGACACTACAGCTACAGAGGTGACCGTCTGATAGCCCAGCTCGACTATCCATCTCTACTGAAGACCCTTTCAGCATTTTGAGAGTTGGGTGGAGGACATCATCTCTGAAAATAGGGTCCCACAGCTGCACCCCATCAGTGTGAGCAGGACTCTTAAGACTCTTAGAAGAGTCAATGCTCTGAGACCATTGGGGGCACTGAGCCCCCTCTCTTCGTCACTGAGGATGATTTCATTTTTCAGGGTTTAGAGAGGGTGGTCCTTGTGGTGGACTGCAGGTATGGAGAGCTGTTATCATCGTATTAGATAGATAAGAATGATTATATGTATTGTAGAAATGTCTCCTATCATGTTCCCTAATTTTTTATTATGTCCACATCCTGGTCCCCATCTTGGACATCATAACAAACGTGCACTTTTTTGTTTAATTTACACATTGGACCATAGGAAAAATGACACTACAGCTACAGAGGTGACCGTCTGATAGCCCAGCTCGACTATCCATCTCTACTGAAGACCCTTTCAGCTTTTTGAGAGTTGGGTGGAGGACATCATCTCTGAAAATAGGGTCCCACAGCTTCACCCCATCAGTGTGAGCAGGACTCTTAGGACTCTTAGAAGAGTCAATGCTCTGGTACCATGGGGGGCGCTTGGCCCCCTCTCTTCGTCACTGAGGATGATTTCATTTTTCAGGGATTAGAGAGGGTGGTCCTTGTGGTGGACTGCAGGTATGTAGAGCTGTTGTCATCGTATTAGATAGATAAGAATGATTATATGTATTGTAGAAATGTCTCCTATCATGTTCCCTAATTTTTTATTATGTCCACATCCTGGTCCCCATCTTGGACATCATAACAAACGTGCACTTTTTTGTTTAATTTACACATTGGACCATAGGAAAAATGACACTACAGCTACAGAGGTGACCGTCTGATAGCCCAGCTCGACTATCCATCTCTACTGAAGACCCTTTCAGCTTTTTGAGAGTTGGGTGGAGGACATCATCTCTGAAAATAGGGTCCCACAGCTGCACCCCATCAGTGTGAGCAGGACTCTTAGGACTCTTAGAAGAGTTAATGCTCTGAGACCATGGGGGCGCTTAGCCCCCTCTCTTCGTCACTGAGGATGATTTCATTTTTCAGGGATTAGAGAGGGTGGTCCTTGTGGTGGACTGCAGGTATGGAGAGCTGTTGTCATCGTATTAGATAGATAAGAATGATTATATGTATTGTAGAAATGTCTCCTATCATGTTCCCTAATTTTTTATTATGTCCACATCCTGGTCCCCATCTTGGACATCATAACAAACGTGCACTTTTTTGTTTAATTTACACATTGGACCATAGGAAAAATGACACTACAGCTACAGAGGTGACCGTCTGATAGCCCAGCTCGACTATCCATCTCTACTGAAGACCCTTTCAGCTTTTTGAGAGTTGGGTGGAGGACATCATCTCTGAAAATAGGGTCCCACAGCTGCACCCCATCAGTGTGAGCAGGACTCTTAGGACTCTTAGAAGAGTCAATGCTCTGAGACCATTGGGGGCACTTAGCCCCCTCTCTTCGTCACTGAGGATGATTTCATTTTTCAGGGATTAGGGAGGGTGGTCCTTGTGGTGGACTGCAGGTATGGAGAGCTGTTATCATCGTATTAGATAGATAAGAATGATTATATGTATTGTAGAAATGTCTCCTATCATGTTCCCTAATTTTTTATTATGTCCACATCCTGGTCCCCATCTTGGACATCATAACAAACGTGCACTTTTTTGTTTAATTTACACATTGGACCATAGGAAAAATGACACTACAGCTACAGAGGTGACCGTCTGATAGCCCAGCTCGACAATCCATCTCTACTGAAGACCCTTTCAGCTTTTTGAGAGTTGGGTGGAGGACATCATCTCTGAAAATAGGGTCCCACAGCTGCACCCCATCAGTGTGAGCAGGACTCTTAGGACTCTTAGAAGAGTCAATGCTCTGAGACCATGGGGGGCGCTTAGCCCCCTCTCTTCGTCACTGAGGATGATTTCATTTTTCAGGGATTAGAGAGGGTGGTCCTTGTGGTGGACTGCAGGTATGGAGAGCTGTTGTCATCGTATTAGATAGATAAGAATGATTATATGTATTGTAGAAATGTCTCCTATCATGTTCCCTATTTTTTTATTATGTCCACATCCTGGTCCCCATCTTGGAAATCATAACAAACGTGCACTTTTTTGTTTAATTTACACATTGGACCATAGGAAAAATGACACTACAGCTACAGAGGTGACCGTCTGATAGCCCAGCTCGACTATCCATCTCTACTGAAGACCCTTTCAGCTTTTTGAGAGTTGGGTGGAGGACATCATCTCTGAAAATAGGGTCCCACAGCTGCACCCCATCAGTGTAAGCAGGACTCTTAGGACTCTTAGAAGAGTCAATGCTCTAAAACCATGGGGGGCGCTTAGCCCCCTCTCTTCGTCCCTGAGGATGATTTCATTTTTCAGGGATTAGAGAGGGTGGTCCTTGTGGTGGACTGCAGGTATGGAGAGCTGTTGTCATCGTATTAGATAGATAAGAATGATTATATGTATTGTAGAAATGTCTCCTATCATGTTCCCTAATTTCTTATTATGTCCACATCCTGGTCCCCATCTTGGACATCATAACAAACGTGCACTTTTTTGTTTAATTTACACATTGGACCATAGGAAAAATGACACTACAGCTACAGAGGTGACCGTCTGATAGCCCAGCTCGACTATCCATCTCTACTGAAGACCCTTTCAGCTTTTTGAGAGTTGGGTGGAGGACATCATCTCTGAAAATAGGGTCCCACAGCTTCACCCCATCAGTGTGAGCAGGACTCTTAGGACTCTTAGAAGAGTCAATGCTCTGGTACCATGGGGGGCGCTTGGCCCCCTCTCTTCGTCACTGAGGATGATTTCATTTTTCAGGGATTAGAGAGGGTGGTCCTTGTGGTGGACTGCAGGTATGGAGAGCTGTTGTGATCGTATTAGATAGATAAGAATGATTATATGTATTGTAGAAATGTCTCCTATCATGTTCCCTAATTTTTTATTATGTCCACATCCTGGTCCCCATCTTGAACATCATAACAAACGTGCACTTTTTTGTTTAATTTACACATTGGACCATAGGAAAAATGACACTACAGCTACAGAGGTGACCGTCTGATAGCCCAGCTCGACTATCCATCTCTACTGAAGACCCTTTCAGCTTTTTGAGAGTTGGGTGGAGGACATCATCTCTGAAAATAGGGTCCCACAGCTGCACCCCATCAGTGTAAGCAGGACTCTTAGGACTCTTAGAAGAGTCAATGCTCTAAAACCATGGGGGGCGCTTAGCCCCCTCTCTTCGTCCCTGAGGATGATTTCATTTTTCAGGGATTAGAGAGGGTGGTCCTTGTGGTGGACTGCAGGTATGGAGAGCTGTTGTCATCGTATTAGATAGATAAGAATGATTATATGTATTGTAGAAATGTCTCCTATCATGTTCCCTAATTTCTTATTATGTCCACATCCTGGTCCCCATCTTGGACATCATAACAAACGTGCACTTTTTTGTTTAATTTACACATTGGACCATAGGAAAAATGACACTACAGCTACAGAGGTGACCGTCTGATAGCCCAGCTCGACTATCCATCTCTACTGAAGACCCTTTCAGCTTTTTGAGAGTTGGGTGGAGGACATCATCTCTGAAAATAGGGTCCCACAGCTGCACCCCATCAGTGTGAGCAGGACTCTTAGGACTCTTAGAAGAGTCAATGCTCTGAGACCATGGGGGGCGCTTAGCCCCCTCTCTTCGTCACTGAGGATGATTTCATTTTTCAGGGATTAGAGAGGGTGGTCCTTGTGGTGGACTGCAGGTATGGAGAGCTGTTGTCATCGTATTAAATAGATAAGAATGATTATATGTATTGTAGAAATGTCTCCTATCATGTTCCCTAATTTTTTATTATGTCCACATCCTGGTCCCCATCTTTGACATCATAACAAACGTGCACTTTTTTGTTTAATTTACACATTGGACCATAGGAAAAATGACACTACAGCTACAGAGGTGACCGTCTGATAGCCCAGCTCGACTATCCATCTCTACTGAAGACCCTTTCAGCTTTTTGAGAGTTGGGTGGAGAACATCATCTCTGAAAATAGGGTCCCACAGCTGCACCCCATCAGTGTGAGCAGGACTCTTAGGACTCTTAGAAGAGTCAATGCTCTGAGACCATGGGGGGCGCTTAGCCCCCTCTCCTCGTCACTGAGGATGATTTCACTTTTCAGGGAATAGAGAGGGTGGTCCTTGTGGTGGACTGCAGGTATGGAGAGCTGTTGTCATCGTATTAGATAGATAAGAATGATTATATGTATTGTAGAAATGTCTCCTATCATGTTCCCTATTTTTTTATTATGTCCACATCCTGGTTCCCATCTTGGAAATCATAACAAACGTGCACTTTTTTGTTTAATTTACAAATTGGACAATAGGAAAAATGACACTACAGCTACAGAGGTGACCGTCTGATAGCCCAGCTCGACTATCCATCTCTACTGAAGACCCTTTCAGCTTTTTGAGAGTTGGGTGGAGGACATCATCTCTGAAAATAGGGTCCCACAGCTGCACCCCATCAGTGTGAGCAGGAATCTTAGGACTCTTAGAAGAGTCAATGCTCTGAGACCATGGGGGGCGCTTAGCCCCCTCTCTTCGTCATTGAGGATGATTTCATTTTTCAGGGATTAGAGAGGGTGGTCCTTGTGGTGGACTGCAGGTATGGAGAGCTGTTGTCATCGTATTAGATAGATAAGAATGATTATATGTATTGTAGAAATGTCTCCTATCATGTTCCCTAATTTTTTATTATGTCCACATCCTGGTCCCCATCTTGGACATCATAACAAACGTGCACTTTTTTGTTTAATTTACACATTGGACCATAGGAAAAATGACACTACAGCTACAGAGGTGACCGTCTGATAGCCCAGCTCGACTATCCATCTCTACTGAAGACCCTTTCAGCATTTTGAGAGTTGGGTGGAGGACATCATCTCTGAAAATAGGGTCCCACAGCTGCACCCCATCAGTGTGAGCAGGACTCTTAAGACTCTTAGAAGAGTCAATGCTCTGAGACCATTGGGGGCACTGAGCCCCCTCTCTTCGTCACTGAGGATGATTTCATTTTTCAGGGTTTAGAGAGGGTGGTCCTTGTGGTGGACTGCAGGTATGGAGAGCTGTTATCATCGTATTAGATAGATAAGAATGATTATATGTATTGTAGAAATGTCTCCTATCATGTTCCCTAATTTTTTATTATGTCCACATCCTGGTCCCCATCTTGGACATCATAACAAACGTGCACTTTTTTGTTTAATTTACACATTGGACCATAGGAAAAATGACACTACAGCTACAGAGGTGACCGTCTGATAGCCCAGCTCGACTATCCATCTCTACTGAAGACCCTTTCAGCTTTTTGAGAGTTGGGTGGAGGACATCATCTCTGAAAATAGGGTCCCACAGCTTCACCCCATCAGTGTGAGCAGGACTCTTAGGACTCTTAGAAGAGTCAATGCTCTGGTACCATGGGGGGCGCTTGGCCCCCTCTCTTCGTCACTGAGGATGATTTCATTTTTCAGGGATTAGAGAGGGTGGTCCTTGTGGTGGACTGCAGGTATGTAGAGCTGTTGTCATCGTATTAGATAGATAAGAATGATTATATGTATTGTAGAAATGTCTCCTATCATGTTCCCTAATTTTTTATTATGTCCACATCCTGGTCCCCATCTTGGACATCATAACAAACGTGCACTTTTTTGTTTAATTTACACATTGGACCATAGGAAAAATGACACTACAGCTACAGAGGTGACCGTCTGATAGCCCAGCTCGACTATCCATCTCTACTGAAGACCCTTTCAGCTTTTTGAGAGTTGGGTGGAGGACATCATCTCTGAAAATAGGGTCCCACAGCTGCACCCCATCAGTGTGAGCAGGACTCTTAGGACTCTTAGAAGAGTTAATGCTCTGAGACCATGGGGGCGCTTAGCCCCCTCTCTTCGTCACTGAGGATGATTTCATTTTTCAGGGATTAGAGAGGGTGGTCCTTGTGGTGGACTGCAGGTATGGAGAGCTGTTGTCATCGTATTAGATAGATAAGAATGATTATATGTATTGTAGAAATGTCTCCTATCATGTTCCCTAATTTTTTATTATGTCCACATCCTGGTCCCCATCTTGGACATCATAACAAACGTGCACTTTTTTGTTTAATTTACACATTGGACCATAGGAAAAATGACACTACAGCTACAGAGGTGACCGTCTGATAGCCCAGCTCGACTATCCATCTCTACTGAAGACCCTTTCAGCTTTTTGAGAGTTGGGTGGAGGACATCATCTCTGAAAATAGGGTCCCACAGCTGCACCCCATCAGTGTGAGCAGGACTCTTAGGACTCTTAGAAGAGTCAATGCTCTGAGACCATTGGGGGCACTTAGCCCCCTCTCTTCGTCACTGAGGATGATTTCATTTTTCAGGGATTAGGGAGGGTGGTCCTTGTGGTGGACTGCAGGTATGGAGAGCTGTTATCATCGTATTAGATAGATAAGAATGATTATATGTATTGTAGAAATGTCTCCTATCATGTTCCCTAATTTTTTATTATGTCCACATCCTGGTCCCCATCTTGGACATCATAACAAACGTGCACTTTTTTGTTTAATTTACACATTGGACCATAGGAAAAATGACACTACAGCTACAGAGGTGACCGTCTGATAGCCCAGCTCGACAATCCATCTCTACTGAAGACCCTTTCAGCTTTTTGAGAGTTGGGTGGAGGACATCATCTCTGAAAATAGGGTCCCACAGCTGCACCCCATCAGTGTGAGCAGGACTCTTAGGACTCTTAGAAGAGTCAATGCTCTGAGACCATGGGGGGCGCTTAGCCCCCTCTCTTCGTCACTGAGGATGATTTCATTTTTCAGGGATTAGAGAGGGTGGTCCTTGTGGTGGACTGCAGGTATGGAGAGCTGTTGTCATCGTATTAAATAGATAAGAATGATTATATGTATTGTAGAAATGTCTCCTATCATGTTCCCTAATTTTTTATTATGTCCACATCCTGGTCCCCATCTTGGACATCATAACAAACGTGCACTTTTTTGTTTAATTTACACATTGGACCATAGGAAAAATGACACTACAGCTACAGAGGTGACCGTCTGATAGCCCAGCTCGACTATCCATCTCTACTGAAGACCCTTTCAGCTTTTTGAGAGTTGGGTGGAGGACATCATCTCTGAAAATAGGGTCCCACAGCTTCACCCCATCAGTGTGAGCAGGACTCTTAGGACTCTTAGAAGAGTCAATGCTCTGGTACCATGGGGGGCGCTTGGCCCCCTCTCTTCGTCACTGAGGATGATTTCATTTTTCAGGGATTAGAGAGGGTGGTCCTTGTGGTGGACTGCAGGTATGTAGAGCTGTTGTCATCGTATTAGATAGATAAGAATGATTATATGTATTGTAGAAATGTCTCCTATCATGTTCCCTAATTTTTTATTATGTCCACATCCTGGTCCCCATCTTGGACATCATAACAAACGTGCACTTTTTTGTTTAATTTACACATTGGACCATAGGAAAAATGACACTACAGCTACAGAGGTGACCGTCTGATAGCCCAGCTCGACTATCCATCTCTACTGAAGACCCTTTCAGCTTTTTGAGAGTTGGGTGGAGGACATCATCTCTGAAAATAGGGTCCCACAGCTGCACCCCATCAGTGTGAGCAGGACTCTTAGGACTCTTAGAAGAGTTAATGCTCTGAGACCATGGGGGCGCTTAGCCCCCTCTCTTCGTCACTGAGGATGATTTCATTTTTCAGGGATTAGAGAGGGTGGTCCTTGTGGTGGACTGCAGGTATGGAGAGCTGTTGTCATCGTATTAGATAGATAAGAATGATTATATGTATTGTAGAAATGTCTCCTATCATGTTCCCTAATTTTTTATTATGTCCACATCCTGGTCCCCATCTTGGACATCATAACAAACGTGCACTTTTTTGTTTAATTTACACATTGGACCATAGGAAAAATGACACTACAGCTACAGAGGTGACCGTCTGATAGCCCAGCTCGACTATCCATCTCTACTGAAGACCCTTTCAGCTTTTTGAGAGTTGGGTGGAGGACATCATCTCTGAAAATAGGGTCCCACAGCTGCACCCCATCAGTGTGAGCAGGACTCTTAGGACTCTTAGAAGAGTCAATGCTCTGAGACCATTGGGGGCACTTAGCCCCCTCTCTTCGTCACTGAGGATGATTTCATTTTTCAGGGATTAGGGAGGGTGGTCCTTGTGGTGGACTGCAGGTATGGAGAGCTGTTATCATCGTATTAGATAGATAAGAATGATTATATGTATTGTAGAAATGTCTCCTATCATGTTCCCTAATTTTTTATTATGTCCACATCCTGGTCCCCATCTTGGACATCATAACAAACGTGCACTTTTTTGTTTAATTTACACATTGGACCATAGGAAAAATGACACTACAGCTACAGAGGTGACCGTCTGATAGCCCAGCTCGACAATCCATCTCTACTGAAGACCCTTTCAGCTTTTTGAGAGTTGGGTGGAGGACATCATCTCTGAAAATAGGGTCCCACAGCTGCACCCCATCAGTGTGAGCAGGACTCTTAGGACTCTTAGAAGAGTCAATGCTCTGAGACCATGGGGGGCGCTTAGCCCCCTCTCTTCGTCACTGAGGATGATTTCATTTTTCAGGGATTAGAGAGGGTGGTCCTTGTGGTGGACTGCAGGTATGGAGAGCTGTTGTCATCGTATTAAATAGATAAGAATGATTATATGTATTGTAGAAATGTCTCCTATCATGTTCCCTAATTTTTTATTATGTCCACATCCTGGTCCCCATCTTGGACATCATAACAAACGTGCACTTTTTTGTTTAATTTACACATTGGACCATAGGAAAAATGACACTACAGCTACAGAGGTGACCGTCTGATAGCCCAGCTCGACTATCCATCTCTACTGAAGACCCTTTCAGCTTTTTGAGAGTTGGGTGGAGAACATCATCTCTGAAAATAGGGTCCCACAGCTGCACCCCATCAGTGTGAGCAGGACTCTTAGGACTCTTAGAAGAGTCAATGTTTTGAGACCATGGGGGGCGCTTAGCCCCCTCTCTTCGTCACTGAGGATGATTTCACTTTTCAGGGAATAGAGAGGGTGGTCCTTGTGGTGGACTGCAGGTATGGAGAGCTGTTGTCATCGTATTAGATAGATAAGAATGATTATATGTATTGTAGAAATGTCTCCTATCATGTTCCCTATTTTTTTATTATGTCCACATCCTGGTCCCCATCTTGGAAATCATAACAAACGTGCACTTTTTTGTTTAATTTACACATTGGACCATAGGAAAAATGACACTACAGCTACAGAGGTGACCGTCTGGTAGCCCAGCTCGACTATCCATCTCTACTGAAGACCCTTTCAGCTTTTTGAGAGTTGGGTGGAGGACATCATCTCTGAAAATAGGGTCCCACAGCTGCACCCCATCAGTGTGAGCAGGACTCTTAGGACTCTTAGAAGAGTTAATGCTCTGAGACCATGAGGGCGCTTAGCCCCCTCTCTTCGTCACTGAGGATGATTTCATTTTTCAGGGATTAGAGAGGGTGGTCCTTGTGGTGGACTGCAGGTATGGAGAGCTGTTGTCATCGTATTAGATAGATAAGAATGATTATATGTATTGTAGAAATGTCTCCTATCATGTTCCCTAATTTTTTATTATGTCCACATCCTGGTCCCCATCTTGGACATCATAACAAACGTGCACTTTTTTGTTTAATTTACACATTGGACCATAGGAAAAATGACACTACAGCTACAGAGGTGACCGTCTGATAGCCCAGCTCGACTATCCATCTCTACTGAAGACCCTTTCAGCTTTTTGAGAGTTGGGTGGAGGACATCATCTCTGAAAATAGGGTCCCACAGCTGCACCCCATCAGTGTGAGCAGGACTCTTAGGACTCTTAGAAGAGTCAATGCTCTGAGACCATTGGGGGCACTTAGCCCCCTCTCTTCGTGACTGAGGATGATTTCATTTTTCAGGGATTAGGGAGGGTGGTCCTTGTGGTGGACTGCAGGTATGGAGAGCTGTTATCATCGTATTAGATAGATAAGAATGATTATATGTATTGTAGAAATGTCTCCTATCATGTTCCCTAATTTTTTATTATGTCCACATCCTGGTCCCCATCTTGGACATCATAACAAACGTGCACTTTTTTGTTTAATTTACACATTGGACCATAGGAAAAATGACACTACAGCTACAGAGGTGACCGTCTGATAGCCCAGCTCGACAATCCATCTCTACTGAAGACCCTTTCAGCTTTTTGAGAGTTGGGTGGAGGACATCATCTCTGAAAATAGGGTCCCACAGCTGCACCCCATCAGTGTGAGCAGGACTCTTAGGACTCTTAGAAGAGTCAATGCTCTGAGACCATGGGGGGCGCTTAGCCCCCTCTCTTCGTCACTGAGGATGATTTCATTTTTCAGGGATTAGAAAGGGTGGTCCTTGTGGTGGACTGCAGGTATGGAGAGCTGTTGTCATCGTATTAAATAGATTAGAATGATTATATGTATTGTAGAAATGTCTCCTATCATGTTCTCTAATTTTTTATTATGTCCACATCCTGGTCCCCATCTTGGACATCATAACAAACGTGCACTTTTTTGTTTAATTTACACATTGGACCATAGGAAAAATGACACTACAGCTACAGAGGTGACCGTCTGATAGCCCAGCTCGACTATCCATCTCTACTGAAGACCCTTTCAGCTTTTTGAGAGTTGGGTGGAGAACATCATCTCTGAAAATAGGGTCCCACAGCTGCACCCCATCAGTGTGAGCAGGACTCTTAGGACTCTTAGAAGAGTCAATGTTTTGAGACCATGGGGGGCGCTTAGCCCCCTCTCTTCGTCACTGAGGATGATTTCACTTTTCAGGGAATAGAGAGGGTGGTCCTTGTGGTGGACTGCAGGTATGGAGAGCTGTTGTGATCGTATTAGATAGATAAGAATGATTATATGTATTGTAGAAATGTCTCCTATCATGTTCCCTAATTTTTTATTATGTCCACATCCTGGTCCCCATCTTGGACATCATAACAAACGTGCACTTTTTTGTTTAATTTACACATTGGACCATAGGAAAAATGACACTACAGCTACAGAGGTGACCGTCTGATAGCCCAGCTCGACTATCCATCTCTACTGAAGACCCTTTCAGCTTTTTGAGAGTTGGGTGGAGGACATCATCTCTGAAAATAGGGTCCCACAGCTGCACCCCATCAGTGTGAGCAGGACTCTTAGGATTCTTAGAAGAGTTAATGCTCTGAGACCATGGGGGCGCTTAGCCCCCTCTCTTCGTCACTGAGGATGATTTCATTTTTCAGGGATTAGAGAGGGTGGTCCTTGTGGTGGACTGCAGGTATGGAGAGCTGTTGTCATCGTATTAGATAGATAAGAATGATTATATGTATTGTAGAAATGTCTCCTATCATGTTCCCTAATTTTTTATTATGTCCACATCCTGGTCCCCATCTTGGACATCATAACAAACGTGCACTTTTTTGTTTAATTTACACATTGGACCATAGGAAAAATGACACTACAGCTACAGAGGTGACCGTCTGATAGCCCAGCTCGACTATCCATCTCTACTGAAGACCCTTTCAGCTTTTTGAGAGTTGGGTGGAGGACATCATCTCTTAAAATAGGGTCCCACAGCTGCACCCCATCAGTGTAAGCAGGACTCTTAGGACTCTTAGAAGAGTCAATGCTCTAAAACCATGGGGGGCGCTTAGCCCCCTCTCTTCGTCCCTGAGGATGATTTCATTTTTCAGGGATTAGAGAGGGTGGTCCTTGTGGTGGACTGCAGGTATGGAGAGCTGTTGTCATCGTATTAGATAGATAAGAATGATTATATGTATTGTAGAAATGTCTCCTATCATGTTCCCTAATTTTTTATTATGTCCACATCCTGGTCCCCATCTTGGACATCATAACAAACGTGCACTTTTTTGTTTAATTTACACATTGGACCATAGGAAAAATGACACTACAGCTACAGAGGTGACCGTCTGATAGCCCAGCTCGACTATCCATCTCTACTGAAGACCCTTTCAGCTTTTTGAGAGTTGGGTGGAGGACATCATCTCTGAAAATAGGGTCCCACAGCTGCACCCCATCAGTGTGAGCAGGACTCTTAGGACTCTTAGAAGAGTCAATGCTCTGAGACCATTGGGGGCACTTAGCCCCCTCTCTTCGTCACTGAGGATGATTTCATTTTTCAGGGATTAGAGAAGGTGGTCCTTGTGGTGGACTGCAGGTATGGAGAGCTGTTATCATCGTATTAGATAGATAAGAATGATTATATGTATTGTAGAAATGTCTCCTATCATGTTCCCTAATTTTTTATTATGTCCACATCCTGGTCCCCATCTTGGACATCATAACAAACGTGCACTTTTTTGTTTAATTTACACATTGGACCATAGGAAAAATGACACTACAGCTACAGAGGTGACCGTCTGATAGCCCAGCTCGACAATCCATCTCTACTGAAGACCCTTTCAGCTTTTTGAGAGTTGGGTGGAGGACATCATCTCTGAAAATAGGGTCCCACAGCTGCACCCCATCAGTGTGAGCAGGACTCTTAGGACTCTTAGAAGAGTCAATGCTCTAAAACCATGGGGGGCGCTTAGCCCCCTCTCTTCGTCCCTGAGGATGATTTCATTTTTCAGGGATTAGAGAGGGTGGTCCTTGTGGTGGACTGCAGGTATGGAGAGCTGTTGTCATCGTATTAGATAGATAAGAATGATTATATGTATTGTAGAAATGTCTCCTATCATGTTCCCTAATTTTTTATTATGTCCACATCCTGGTCCCCATCTTGGACATCATAACAAACGTGCACTTTTTTGTTTAATTTACACATTGGACCATAGGAAAAATGACACTACAGCTACAGAGGTGACCGTCTGATAGCCCAGCTCGACTATCCATCTCTACTGAAGACCCTTTCAGCTTTTTGAGAGTTGGGTGGAGGACATCATCTCTGAAAATAGGGTCCCACAGCTGCACCCCATCAGTGTGAGCAGGACTCTTAGGACTCTTAGAAGAGTTAATGCTCTGAGACCATGGGGGCGCTTAGCCCCCTCTCTTCGTCACTGAGGATGATTTCATTTTTCAGGGATTAGAGAGGGTGGTCCTTGTGGTGGACTGCAGGTATGGAGAGCTGTTGTCATCGTATTAGATAGATAAGAATGATTATATGTATTGTAGAAATGTCTCCTATCATGTTCCCTAATTTTTTATTATGTCCACATCCTGGTCCCCATCTTGGACATCATAACAAACGTGCACTTTTTTGTTTAATTTACACATTGGACCATAGGAAAAATGACACTACAGCTACAGAGGTGACCGTCTGATAGCCCAGCTCGACTATCCATCTCTACTGAAGACCCTTTCAGCTTTTTGAGAGTTGGGTGGAGGACATCATCTCTTAAAATAGGGTCCCACAGCTGCACCCCATCAGTGTAAGCAGGACTCTTAGGACTCTTAGAAGAGTCAATGCTCTAAAACCATGGGGGGCGCTTAGCCCCCTCTCTTCGTCCCTGAGGATGATTTCATTTTTCAGGGATTAGAGAGGGTGGTCCTTGTGGTGGACTGCAGGTATGGAGAGCTGTTGTCATCGTATTAGATAGATAAGAATGATTATATGTATTGTAGAAATGTCTCCTATCATGTTCCCTAATTTTTTATTATGTCCACATCCTGGTCCCCATCTTGGACATCATAACAAACGTGCACTTTTTTGTTTAATTTACACATTGGACCATAGGAAAAATGACACTACAGCTACAGAGGTGACCGTCTGATAGCCCAGCTCGACTATCCATCTCTACTGAAGACCCTTTCAGCTTTTTGAGAGTTGGGTGGAGGACATCATCTCTGAAAATAGGGTCCCACAGCTGCACCCCATCAGTGTGAGCAGGACTCTTAGGACTCTTAGAAGAGTTAATGCTCTGAGACCATGGGGGCGCTTAGCCCCCTCTCTTCGTCACTGAGGATGATTTCATTTTTCAGGGATTAGAGAGGGTGGTCCTTGTGGTGGACTGCAGGTATGGAGAGCTGTTGTCATCGTATTAGATAGATAAGAATGATTATATGTATTGTAGAAATGTCTCCTATCATGTTCCCTAATTTTTTATTATGTCCACATCCTGGTCCCCATCTTGGACATCATAACAAACGTGCACTTTTTTGTTTAATTTACACATTGGACCATAGGAAAAATGACACTACAGCTACAGAGGTGACCGTCTGATAGCCCAGCTCGACTATCCATCTCTACTGAAGACCCTTTCAGCTTTTTGAGAGTTGGGTGGAGAACATCATCTCTGAAAATAGGGTCCCACAGCTGCACCCCCTCAGTGTGAGCAGGACTCTTAGGACTCTTAGAAGAGTCAATGTTTTGAGACCATGGGGGGCGCTTAGCCCCCTCTCTTCGTCACTGAGGATGATTTCACTTTTCAGGGAATAGAGAGGGTGGTCCTTGTGGTGGACTGCAGGTATGGAGAGCTGTTGTCATCGTATTAGATAGATAAGAATGATTATATGTATTGTAGAAATGTCTCCTATCATGTTCCCTAATTTTTTATTATGTCCACATCCTGGTCCCCATCTTGGACATCATAACAAACGTGCACTTTTTTGTTTAATTTACACATTGGACCATAGGAAAAATGACACTACAGCTACAGAGGTGACCGTCTGATAGCCCAGCTCGACAATCCATCTCTACTGAAGACCCTTTCAGCTTTTTGAGAGTTGGGTGGAGGACATCATCTCTGAAAATAGGGTCCCACAGCTGCACCCCATCAGTGTGAGCAGGACTCTTAGGACTCTTAGAAGAGTCAATGCTCTGAGACCATGGGGGGCGCTTAGCCCCCTCTCTTCGTCACTGAGGATGATTTCATTTTTCAGGGATTAGAAAGGGTGGTCCTTGTGGTGGACTGCAGGTATGGAGAGCTGTTGTCATCGTATTAAATAGATTAGAATGATTATATGTATTGTAGAAATGTCTCCTATCATGTTCTCTAATTTTTTATTATGTCCACATCCTGGTCCCCATCTTGGACATCATAACAAGCGTGCACTTTTTTGTTTAATTTACACATTGGACCATAGGAAAAATGACACTACAGCTACAGAGGTGACCGTCTGATAGCCCAGCTCGACTATCCATCTCTACTGAAGACCCTTTCAGCTTTTTGAGAGTTGGGTGGAGAACATCATCTCTGAAAATAGGGTCCCACAGCTGCACCCCATCAGTGTGAGCAGGACTCTTAGGACTCTTAGAAGAGTCAATGTTTTGAGACCATGGGGGGCGCTTAGCCCCCTCTCTTCGTCACTGAGGATGATTTCACTTTTCAGGGAATAGAGAGGGTGGTCCTTGTGGTGGACTGCAGGTATGGAGAGCTGTTGTGATCGTATTAGATAGATAAGAATGATTATATGTATTGTAGAAATGTCTCCTATCATGTTCCCTAATTTTTTATTATGTCCACATCCTGGTCCCCATCTTGGACATCATAACAAACGTGCACTTTTTTGTTTAATTTACACATTGGACCATAGGAAAAATGACACTACAGCTACAGAGGTGACCGTCTGATAGCCCAGCTCGACTATCCATCTCTACTGAAGACCCTTTCAGCTTTTTGAGAGTTGGGTGGAGGACATCATCTCTGAAAATAGGGTCCCACAGCTGCACCCCATCAGTGTGAGCAGGACTCTTAGGATTCTTAGAAGAGTTAATGCTCTGAGACCATGGGGGCGCTTAGCCCCCTCTCTTCGTCACTGAGGATGATTTCATTTTTCAGGGATTAGAGAGGGTGGTCCTTGTGGTGGACTGCAGGTATGGAGAGCTGTTGTCATCGTATTAGATAGATAAGAATGATTATATGTATTGTAGAAATGTCTCCTATCATGTTCCCTAATTTTTTATTATGTCCACATCCTGGTCCCCATCTTGGACATCATAACAAACGTGCACTTTTTTGTTTAATTTACACATTGGACCATAGGAAAAATGACACTACAGCTACAGAGGTGACCGTCTGATAGCCCAGCTCGACTATCCATCTCTACTGAAGACCCTTTCAGCTTTTTGAGAGTTGGGTGGAGGACATCATCTCTTAAAATAGGGTCCCACAGCTGCACCCCATCAGTGTAAGCAGGACTCTTAGGACTCTTAGAAGAGTCAATGCTCTAAAACCATGGGGGGCGCTTAGCCCCCTCTCTTCGTCCCTGAGGATGATTTCATTTTTCAGGGATTAGAGAGGGTGGTCCTTGTGGTGGACTGCAGGTATGGAGAGCTGTTGTCATCGTATTAGATAGATAAGAATGATTATATGTATTGTAGAAATGTCTCCTATCATGTTCCCTAATTTTTTATTATGTCCACATCCTGGTCCCCATCTTGGACATCATAACAAACGTGCACTTTTTTGTTTAATTTACACATTGGACCATAGGAAAAATGACACTACAGCTACAGAGGTGACCGTCTGATAGCCCAGCTCGACTATCCATCTCTACTGAAGACCCTTTCAGCTTTTTGAGAGTTGGGTGGAGGACATCATCTCTGAAAATAGGGTCCCACAGCTGCACCCCATCAGTGTGAGCAGGACTCTTAGGACTCTTAGAAGAGTCAATGCTCTGAGACCATTGGGGGCACTTAGCCCCCTCTCTTCGTCACTGAGGATGATTTCATTTTTCAGGGATTAGAGAAGGTGGTCCTTGTGGTGGACTGCAGGTATGGAGAGCTGTTATCATCGTATTAGATAGATAAGAATGATTATATGTATTGTAGAAATGTCTCCTATCATGTTCCCTAATTTTTTATTATGTCCACATCCTGGTCCCCATCTTGGACATCATAACAAACGTGCACTTTTTTGTTTAATTTACACATTGGACCATAGGAAAAATGACACTACAGCTACAGAGGTGACCGTCTGATAGCCCAGCTCGACAATCCATCTCTACTGAAGACCCTTTCAGCTTTTTGAGAGTTGGGTGGAGGACATCATCTCTGAAAATAGGGTCCCACAGCTGCACCCCATCAGTGTGAGCAGGACTCTTAGGACTCTTAGAAGAGTCAATGCTCTAAAACCATGGGGGGCGCTTAGCCCCCTCTCTTCGTCCCTGAGGATGATTTCATTTTTCAGGGATTAGAGAGGGTGGTCCTTGTGGTGGACTGCAGGTATGGAGAGCTGTTGTCATCGTATTAGATAGATAAGAATGATTATATGTATTGTAGAAATGTCTCCTATCATGTTCCCTAATTTTTTATTATGTCCACATCCTGGTCCCCATCTTGGACATCATAACAAACGTGCACTTTTTTGTTTAATTTACACATTGGACCATAGGAAAAATGACACTACAGCTACAGAGGTGACCGTCTGATAGCCCAGCTCGACTATCCATCTCTACTGAAGACCCTTTCAGCTTTTTGAGAGTTGGGTGGAGGACATCATCTCTGAAAATAGGGTCCCACAGCTGCACCCCATCAGTGTGAGCAGGACTCTTAGGACTCTTAGAAGAGTCAATGCTCTAAAACCATGGGGGGCGCTTAGCCCCCTCTCTTCGTCCCTGAGGATGATTTCATTTTTCAGGGATTAGAGAGGGTGGTCCTTGTGGTGGACTGCAGGTATGGAGAGCTGTTGTCATCGTATTAGATAGATAAGAATGATTATATGTATTGTAGAAATGTCTCCTATCATGTTCCCTAATTTTTTATTATGTCCACATCCTGGTCCCCATCTTGGACATCATAACAAACGTGCACTTTTTTGTTTAATTTACACATTGGACCATAGGAAAAATGACACTACAGCTACAGAGGTGACCGTCTGATAGCCCAGCTCGACTATCCATCTCTACTGAAGACCCTTTCAGCTTTTTGAGAGTTGGGTGGAGGACATCATCTCTGAAAATAGGGTCCCACAGCTGCACCCCATCAGTGTGAGCAGGACTCTTAGGACTCTTAGAAGAGTTAATGCTCTGAGACCATGGGGGCGCTTAGCCCCCTCTCTTCGTCACTGAGGATGATTTCATTTTTCAGGGATTAGAGAGGGTGGTCCTTGTGGTGGACTGCAGGTATGGAGAGCTGTTGTCATCGTATTAGATAGATAAGAATGATTATATGTATTGTAAAAATGTCTCCTATCATGTTCCCTAAATTTTTATTATGTCCACATCCTGGTCCCCATCTTGGACATCATAACAAACGTGCACTTTTTTGTTTAATTTACACATTGGACCATAGGAAAAATGACACTACAGCTACAGAGGTGACCGTCTGATAGCCCAGCTCGACTATCCATCTCTACTGAAGACCCTTTCAGCTTTTTGAGAGTTGGGTGGAGGACATCATCTCTGAAAATAGGGTCCCACAGCTGCACCCCATCAGTGTGAGCAGGACTCTCAGGACTCTTAGAAGAGTCAATGTTTTGAGACCATGGGGGGCGCTTAGCCCCCTCTCTTCGTCACTGAGGATGATTTCATTTTTCAGGGATTAGAGAGAGTGGTCCTTGTGGTGGACTGCAGGTATGGAGAGCTGTTGTGATCGTATTAGATAAATAAGAATGATTATATGTATTGTAGAAATGTCTCCTATCATGTTCCCTAATTTTTTATTATGTCCACATCCTGGTCCCCATCTTGGACATCATAACAAACGTGCACTTTTTTGTTTAATTTACACATTGGACCATAGGAAAAATGACACTACAGCTACAGAGGTGACCGTCTGATAGCCCAGCTCGACTATCCATCTCTACTGAAGACCCTTTCAGCTTTTTGAGAGTTGGGTGGAGGACATCATCTCTTAAAATAGGGTCCCACAGCTGCACCCCATCAGTGTAAGCAGGACTCTTAGGACTCTTAGAAGAGTCAATGCTCTAAAACCATGGGGGGCGCTTAGCCCCCTCTCTTCGTCCCTGAGGATGATTTCATTTTTCAGGGATTAGAGAGGGTGGTCCTTGTGGTGGACTGCAGGTATGGAGAGCTGTTGTCATCGTATTAGATAGATAAGAATGATTATATGTATTGTAGAAATGTCTCCTATCATGTTCCCTAATTTTTTATTATGTCCACATCCTGGTCCCCATCTTGGACATCATAACAAACGTGCACTTTTTTGTTTAATTTACACATTGGACCATAGGAAAAATGACACTACAGCTACAGAGGTGACCGTCTGATAGCCCAGCTCGACTATCCATCTCTACTGAAGACCCTTTCAGCTTTTTGAGAGTTGGGTGGAGGACATCATCTCTGAAAATAGGGTCCCACAGCTGCACCCCATCAGTGTAAGCAGGACTCTTAGGACTCTTAGAAGAGTCAATGCTCTAAAACCATGGGGGGCGCTTAGCCCCCTCTCTTCGTCCCTGAGGATGATTTCATTTTTCAGGGATTAGAGAGGGTGGTCCTTGTGGTGGACTGCAGGTATGGAGAGCTGTTGTCATCGTATTAGATAGATAAGAATGATTATATGTATTGTAGAAATGTCTCCTATCATGTTCCCTAATTTTTTATTATGTCCACATCCTGGTCCCCATCTTGGACATCATAACAAACGTGCACTTTTTTGTTTAATTTACACATTGGACCATAGGAAAAATGACACTACAGCTACAGAGGTGACCGTCTGATAGCCCAGCTCGACTATCCATCTCTACTGAAGACCCTTTCAGCTTTTTGAGAGTTGGGTGGAGGACATCATCTCTGAAAATAGGGTCCCACAGCTGCACCCCATCAGTGTGAGCAGGACTCTTAGGACTCTTAGAAGAGTTAATGCTCTGAGACCATGGGGGCGCTTAGCCCCCTCTCTTCGTCACTGAGGATGATTTCATTTTTCAGGGATTAGAGAGGGTGGTCCTTGTGGTGGACTGCAGGTATGGAGAGCTGTTGTCATCGTATTAGATAGATAAGAATGATTATATGTATTGTAGAAATGTCTCCTATCATGTTCCCTAATTTTTTATTATGTCCACATCCTGGTCCCCATCTTGGACATCATAACAAACGTGCACTTTTTTGTTTAATTTACACATTGGACCATAGGAAAAATGACACTACAGCTACAGAGGTGACCGTCTGATAGCCCAGCTCGACTATCCATCTCTACTGAAGACCCTTTCAGCTTTTTGAGAGTTGGGTGGAGGACATCATCTCTTAAAATAGGGTCCCACAGCTGCACCCCATCAGTGTAAGCAGGACTCTTAGGACTCTTAGAAGAGTCAATGCTCTAAAACCATGGGGGGCGCTTAGCCCCCTCTCTTCGTCCCTGAGGATGATTTCATTTTTCAGGGATTAGAGAGGGTGGTCCTTGTGGTGGACTGCAGGTATGGAGAGCTGTTGTCATCGTATTAGATAGATAAGAATGATTATATGTATTGTAGAAATGTCTCCTATCATGTTCCCTAATTTTTTATTATGTCCACATCCTGGTCCCCATCTTGGACATCATAACAAACGTGCACTTTTTTGTTTAATTTACACATTGGACCATAGGAAAAATGACACTACAGCTACAGAGGTGACCGTCTGATAGCCCAGCTCGACTATCCATCTCTACTGAAGACCCTTTCAGCTTTTTGAGAGTTGGGTGGAGGACATCATCTCTGAAAATAGGGTCCCACAGCTGCACCCCATCAGTGTGAGCAGGACTCTTAGGACTCTTAGAAGAGTTAATGCTCTGAGACCATGGGGGCGCTTAGCCCCCTCTCTTCGTCACTGAGGATGATTTCATTTTTCAGGGATTAGAGAGGGTGGTCCTTGTGGTGGACTGCAGGTATGGAGAGCTGTTGTCATCGTATTAGATAGATAAGAATGATTATATGTATTGTAGAAATGTCTCCTATCATGTTCCCTAATTTTTTATTATGTCCACATCCTGGTCCCCATCTTGGACATCATAACAAACGTGCACTTTTTTGTTTAATTTACACATTGGACCATAGGAAAAATGACACTACAGCTACAGAGGTGACCGTCTGATAGCCCAGCTCGACTATCCATCTCTACTGAAGACCCTTTCAGCTTTTTGAGAGTTGGGTGGAGGACATCATCTCTGAAAATAGGGTCCCACAGCTGCACCCCATCAGTGTGAGCAGGACTCTTAGGACTCTTAGAAGAGTCAATGCTCTGAGACCATTGGGGGCACTTAGCCCCCTCTCTTCATCACTGAGGATGATTTCATTTTTCAGGGATTAGAGAGGGTGGTCCTTGTGGTGGACTGCAGATATGGAGAGCTGTTATCATCGTATTAGATAGATAAGAATGATTATATGTATTGTAGAAATGTCTCCTATCATGTTCCCTAATTTTTTATTATGTCCACATCCTGGTCCCCATCTTGGACATCATAACAAACGTGCACTTTTTTGTTTAATTTACACATTGGACCATAGGAAAAATGACACTACAGCTACAGAGGTGACTGTCTGATAGCCCAGCTCGACTATCCATCTCTACTGAAGACCCTTTCAGCTTTTTGAGAGTTGGGTGGAGGACATCATCTCTTAAAATAGGGTCCCACAGCTGCACCCCATCAGTGTAAGCAGGACTCTTAGGACTCTTAGAAGAGTCAATGCTCTAAAACCATGGGGGGCGCTTAGCCCCCTCTCTTCGTCCCTGAGGATGATTTCATTTTTCAGGGATTAGAGAGGGTGGTCCTTGTGGTGGACTGCAGGTATGGAGAGCTGTTGTCATCGTATTAGATAGATAAGAATGATTATATGTATTGTAGAAATGTCTCCTATCATGTTCCCTAATTTTTTATTATGTCCACATCCTGGTCCCCATCTTGGACATCATAACAAACGTGCACTTTTTTGTTTAATTTACACATTGGACCATAGGAAAAATGACACTACAGCTACAGAGGTGACCGTCTGATAGCCCAGCTCGACTATCCATCTCTACTGAAGACCCTTTCAGCTTTTTGAGAGTTGGGTGGAGGACATCATCTCTTAAAATAGGGTCCCACAGCTGCACCCCATCAGTGTAAGCAGGACTCTTAGGACTCTTAGAAGAGTCAATGCTCTAAAACCATGGGGGGCGCTTAGCCCCCTCTCTTCGTCCCTGAGGATGATTTCATTTTTCAGGGATTAGAGAGGGTGGTCCTTGTGGTGGACTGCAGGTATGGAGAGCTGTTGTCATCGTATTAGATAGATAAGAATGATTATATGTATTGTAGAAATGTCTCCTATCATGTTCCCTAATTTTTTATTATGTCCACATCCTGGTCCCCATCTTGGACATCATAACAAACGTGCACTTTTTTGTTTAATTTACACATTGGACCATAGGAAAAATGACACTACAGCTACAGAGGTGACCGTCTGATAGCCCAGCTCGACTATCCATCTCTACTGAAGACCCTTTCAGCTTTTTGAGAGTTGGGTGGAGGACATCATCTCTGAAAATAGGGTCCCACAGCTGCACCCCATCAGTGTGAGCAGGACTCTTAGGACTCTTAGAAGAGTTAATGCTCTGAGACCATGGGGGCGCTTAGCCCCCTCTCTTCGTCACTGAGGATGATTTCATTTTTCAGGGATTAGAGAGGGTGGTCCTTGTGGTGGACTGCAGGTATGGAGAGCTGTTGTCATCGTATTAGATAGATAAGAATGATTATATGTATTGTAGAAATGTCTCCTATCATGTTCCCTAATTTTTTATTATGTCCACATCCTGGTCCCCATCTTGGACATCATAACAAACGTGCACTTTTTTGTTTAATTTACACATTGGACCATAGGAAAAATGACACTACAGCTACAGAGGTGACCGTCTGATAGCCCAGCTCGACTATCCATCTCTACTGAAGACCCTTTCAGCTTTTTGAGAGTTGGGTGGAGGACATCATCTCTTAAAATAGGGTCCCACAGCTGCACCCCATCAGTGTAAGCAGGACTCTTAGGACTCTTAGAAGAGTCAATGCTCTAAAACCATGGGGGGCGCTTAGCCCCCTCTCTTCGTCCCTGAGGATGATTTCATTTTTCAGGGATTAGAGAGGGTGGTCCTTGTGGTGGACTGCAGGTATGGAGAGCTGTTGTCATCGTATTAGATAGATAAGAATGATTATATGTATTGTAGAAATGTCTCCTATCATGTTCCCTAATTTTTTATTATGTCCACATCCTGGTCCCCATCTTGGACATCATAACAAACGTGCACTTTTTTGTTTAATTTACACATTGGACCATAGGAAAAATGACACTACAGCTACAGAGGTGACCGTCTGATAGCCCAGCTCGACTATCCATCTCTACTGAAGACCCTTTCAGCTTTTTGAGAGTTGGGTGGAGGACATCATCTCTGAAAATAGGGTCCCACAGCTGCACCCCATCAGTGTGAGCAGGACTCTTAGGACTCTTAGAAGAGTTAATGCTCTGAGACCATGGGGGCGCTTAGCCCCCTCTCTTCGTCACTGAGGATGATTTCATTTTTCAGGGATTAGAGAGGGTGGTCCTTGTGGTGGACTGCAGGTATGGAGAGCTGTTGTCATCGTATTAGATAGATAAGAATGATTATATGTATTGTAGAAATGTCTCCTATCATGTTCCCTAATTTTTTATTATGTCCACATCCTGGTCCCCATCTTGGACATCATAACAAACGTGCACTTTTTTGTTTAATTTACACATTGGACCATAGGAAAAATGACACTACAGCTACAGAGGTGACCGTCTGATAGCCCAGCTCGACTATCCATCTCTACTGAAGACCCTTTCAGCTTTTTGAGAGTTGGGTGGAGGACATCATCTCTTAAAATAGGGTCCCACAGCTGCACCCCATCAGTGTAAGCAGGACTCTTAGGACTCTTAGAAGAGTCAATGCTCTAAAACCATGGGGGGCGCTTAGCCCCCTCTCTTCGTCCCTGAGGATGATTTCATTTTTCAGGGATTAGAGAGGGTGGTCCTTGTGGTGGACTGCAGGTATGGAGAGCTGTTGTCATCGTATTAGATAGATAAGAATGATTATATGTATTGTAGAAATGTCTCCTATCATGTTCCCTAATTTTTTATTATGTCCACATCCTGGTCCCCATCTTGGACATCATAACAAACGTGCACTTTTTTGTTTAATTTACACATTGGACCATAGGAAAAATGACACTACAGCTACAGAGGTGACCGTCTGATAGCCCAGCTCGACTATCCATCTCTACTGAAGACCCTTTCAGCTTTTTGAGAGTTGGGTGGAGGACATCATCTCTGAAAATAGGGTCCCACAGCTGCACCCCATCAGTGTGAGCAGGACTCTTAGGACTCTTAGAAGAGTTAATGCTCTGAGACCATGGGGGCGCTTAGCCCCCTCTCTTCGTCACTGAGGATGATTTCATTTTTCAGGGATTAGAGAGGGTGGTCCTTGTGGTGGACTGCAGGTATGGAGAGCTGTTGTCATCGTATTAGATAGATAAGAATGATTATATGTATTGTAGAAATGTCTCCTATCATGTTCCCTAATTTTTTATTATGTCCACATCCTGGTCCCCATCTTGGACATCATAACAAACGTGCACTTTTTTGTTTAATTTACACATTGGACCATAGGAAAAATGACACTACAGCTACAGAGGTGACCGTCTGATAGCCCAGCTCGACTATCCATCTCTACTGAAGACCCTTTCAGCTTTTTGAGAGTTGGGTGGAGGACATCATCTCTGAAAATAGGGTCCCACAGCTGCACCCCATCAGTGTGAGCAGGACTCTTAGGACTCTTAGAAGAGTCAATGCTCTGAGACCATTGGGGGCACTTAGCCCCCTCTCTTCATCACTGAGGATGATTTCATTTTTCAGGGATTAGAGAGGGTGGTCCTTGTGGTGGACTGCAGATATGGAGAGCTGTTATCATCGTATTAGATAGATAAGAATGATTATATGTATTGTAGAAATGTCTCCTATCATGTTCCCTAATTTTTTATTATGTCCACATCCTGGTCCCCATCTTGGACATCATAACAAACGTGCACGTTTTTGTTTAATTTACACATTGGACCATAGGAAAAATGACACTACAGCTACAGAGGTGACTGTCTGATAGCCCAGCTCGACTATCCATCTCTACTGAAGACCATTTCAGCTTTTTGAGAGTTGGGTGGAGGACATCATCTCTTAAAATAGGGTCCCACAGCTGCACCCCATCAGTGTAAGCAGGACTCTTAGGACTCTTAGAAGAGTCAATGCTCTAAAACCATGGGGGGCGCTTAGCCCCCTCTCTTCGTCCCTGAGGATGATTTCATTTTTCAGGGATTAGAGAGGGTGGTCCTTGTGGTGGACTGCAGGTATGGAGAGCTGTTGTCATCGTATTAGATAGATAAGAATGATTATATGTATTGTAGAAATGTCTCCTATCATGTTCCCTAATTTTTTATTATGTCCACATCCTGGTCCCCATCTTGGACATCATAACAAACGTGCACTTTTTTGTTTAATTTACACATTGGACCATAGGAAAAATGACACTACAGCTACAGAGGTGACCGTCTGATAGCCCAGCTCGACTATCCATCTCTACTGAAGACCCTTTCAGCTTTTTGAGAGTTGGGTGGAGGACATCATCTCTTAAAATAGGGTCCCACAGCTGCACCCCATCAGTGTAAGCAGGACTCTTAGGACTCTTAGAAGAGTCAATGCTCTAAAACCATTGGGGGCACTTAGCCCCCTCTCTTCATCACTGAGGATGATTTCATTTTTCAGGGATTAGAGAGGGTGGTCCTTGTGGTGGACTTCAGATATGGAGAGCTTTTATCATCGTATTAGATAGATAAGAATGATTATATGTATTGTAGAAATGTCTCCTATCATGTTCCCTAATTTTTTATTATGTCCACATCCTGGTCCCCATCTTGGACATCATAACAAACGTGCACTTTTTTGTTTAATTTACACATTGGACCATAGGAAAAATGACACTACAGCTACAGAGGTGACCGTCTGATAGCCCAGCTCGACTATCCATCTCTACTGAAGACCCTTTCAGCTTTTTGAGAGTTGGGTGGAGGACATCATCTCTGAAAATAGGGTCCCACAGCTGCACCCCATCAGTGTGAGCAGGACTCTTAGGACTCTTAGAAGAGTCAATGCTCTGAGACCATGGGGGGCGCTTTGCCCCCTCTCTTCGTCACTGAGGATGATTTCATTTTTCAGGGATTAGAGAGGGTGGTCCTTGTGGTGGACTGCAGGTATGGAGAGCTGTTGTGATCGTATTAGATAGATAAGAATGATTATATGTATTGTAGAAATGTCTCCTATCATGTTCCCTAATTTTTTATTATGTCCACATCCTGGTCCCCATCTTGAACATCATAACAAACGTGCACTTTTTTGTTTAATTTACACATTGGACCATAGGAAAAATGACACTACAGCTACAGAGGTGACCGTCTGATAGCCCAGCTCGACTATCCATCTCTACTGAAGACCCTTTCAGCTTTTTGAGAGTTGGGTGGAGGACATCATCTCTGAAAATAGGGTCCCACAGCTGCACCCCATCAGTGTGAGCAGGACTCTTAGGACTCTTAGAAGAGTCAATGCTCTGAGACCATTGGGGGCACTTAGCCCCCTCTCTTCATCACTGAGGATGATTTCATTTTTCAGGGATTAGAGAGGGTGGTCCTTGTGGTGGACTGCAGATATGGAGAGCTGTTATCATCATATTAGATAGATAAGAATGATTATATGTATTGTAGAAATGTCTCCTATCATGTTCCCTAATTTTTTATTATGTCCACATCCTGGTCCCCATCTTGGACATCATAACAAACGCGCACTTTTTTGTTTAATTTACACATTGGACCATAGGAAAAATGACACTACAGCTACAGAGGTGACCGTCTGATAGCCCAGCTCGACTATCCATCTCTACTGAAGACCCTTTCAGCTTTTTGAGAGTTGGGTGGAGGACATCATCTCTGAAAATAGGGTCCCACAGCTGCAACCCATCAGTGTGAGCAGGACTCTTAGGACTCTTAGAAGAGTTAATGCTCTGAGACCATGGGGGCGCTTAGCCCCCTCTCTTCGTCACTGAGGATGATTTCATTTTTCAGGGATTAGAGAGGGTGGTCCTTGTGGTGGACTGCAGGTATGGAGAGCTGTTGTCATCGTATTAGATAGATAAGAATGATTATATGTATTGTAGAAATGTCTCCTATCATGTTCCCTAATTTTTTATTATGTCCACATCCTGGTCCCCATCTTGGACATCATAACAAACGTGCACTTTTTTGTTTAATTTACACATTGGACCATAGGAAAAATGACACTACAGCTACAGAGGTGACCGTCTGATAGCCCAGCTCGACTATCCATCTCTACTGAAGACCCTTTCAGCTTTTTGAGAGTTGGGTGGAGGACATCATCTCTGAAAATAGGGTCCCACAGCTGCACCCCATCAGTGTGAGCAGGACTCTTAGGACTCTTAGAAGAGTCAATGCTCTGAGACCATGGGGGGCGCTTAGCCCCCACTCTTCGTCACTGAGGATGATTTCATTTTTCAGGGATTAGAGAGGGTGGTCCTTGTGGTGGACTGCAGGTATGGAGAGCTGTTGTCATCGTATTAAATAGATAAGAATGATTATATGTATTGTAGAAATGTCTCCTATCATGTTCCCTAATTTTTTATTATGTCCACATCCTGGTCCCCATCTTGGACATCATAACAAACGTGCACTTTTTTGTTTAATTTACACATTGGACCATAGGAAAAATGACACTACAGCTACAGAGGTGACCGTCTGATAGCCCAGCTCGACTATCCATCTCTACTGAAGACCCTTTCAGCTTTTTGAGAGTTGGGTAGAGAACATCATCTCTGAAAATAGGGTCCCACAGCTGCACCCCATCAGTGTGAGCAGGACTCTTAGGACTCTTAGAAGAGTCAATGCTCTGAGACCATGGGGGGCGCTTAGCCCCCTCTCTTCGTCACTGAGGATGATTTCACTTTTCAGGTAATAGAGAGGGTGGTCCTTGTGGTGGACTGCAGGTATGGAGAGCTGTTGTCATCGTATTAGATAGAAAAGAATGATTATATGTATTGTAGAAATGTCTCCTATCATGTTCCCTAATTTTTTATTATGTCCACATCCTGGTCCCCATCTTGGAAATCATAACAAACGTGCACTTTTTTGTTTAATTTACACATTGGACTATAGGAAAAATGACACTACAGCTACAGAGGTGACCGTCTGATAGCCCAGCTCGACTATCCATCTCTACTGAAGACCCTTTCAGCTTTTTGAGAGTTGGGTGGAGGACATCATCTCTTAAAATAGGGTCCCACAGCTGCACCCCATCAGTGTAAGCAGGACTCTTAGGACTCTTAGAAGAGTCAATGCTCTAAAACCATGGGGGGCGCTTAGCCCCCTCTCTTCGTCCCTGAGGATGATTTCATTTTTCAGGGATTAGAGAGGGTGGTCCTTGTGGTGGACTGCAGGTATGGAGAGCTGTTGTCATCGTATTAGATAGATAAGAATGATTATATGTATTGTAGAAATGTCTCCTATCATGTTCCCTAATTTTTTATTATGTCCACATCCTGGTCCCCATCTTGGACATCATAACAAACGTGCACTTTTTTGTTTAATTTACACATTGGACCATAGGAAAAATGACACTACAGCTACAGAGGTGACCGTCTGATAGCCCAGCTCGACTATCCATCTCTACTGAAGACCCTTTCAGCTTTTTGAGAGTTGGGTGGAGGACATCATCTCTTAAAATAGGGTCCCACAGCTGCACCCCATCAGTGTAAGCAGGACTCTTAGGACTCTTAGAAGAGTCAATGCTCTAAAACCATTGGGGGCACTTAGCCCCCTCTCTTCATCACTGAGGATGATTTCATTTTTCAGGGATTAGAGAGGGTGGTCCTTGTGGTGGACTTCAGATATGGAGAGCTTTTATCATCGTATTAGATAGATAAGAATGATTATATGTATTGTAGAAATGTCTCCTATCATGTTCCCTAATTTTTTATTATGTCCACATCCTGGTCCCCATCTTGGACATCATAACAAACGTGCACTTTTTTGTTTAATTTACACATTGGACCATAGGAAAAATGACACTACAGCTACAGAGGTGACCGTCTGATAGCCCAGCTCGACTATCCATCTCTACTGAAGACCCTTTCAGCTTTTTGAGAGTTGGGTGGAGGACATCATCTCTGAAAATAGGGTCCCACAGCTGCACCCCATCAGTGTGAGCAGGACTCTTAGGACTCTTAGAAGAGTCAATGCTCTGAGACCATGGGGGGCGCTTTGCCCCCTCTCTTCGTCACTGAGGATGATTTCATTTTTCAGGGATTAGAGAGGGTGGTCCTTGTGGTGGACTGCAGGTATGGAGAGCTGTTGTGATCGTATTAGATAGATAAGAATGATTATATGTATTGTAGAAATGTCTCCTATCATGTTCCCTAATTTTTTATTATGTCCACATCCTGGTCCCCATCTTGAACATCATAACAAACGTGCACTTTTTTGTTTAATTTACACATTGGACCATAGGAAAAATGACACTACAGCTACAGAGGTGACCGTCTGATAGCCCAGCTCGACTATCCATCTCTACTGAAGACCCTTTCAGCTTTTTGAGAGTTGGGTGGAGGACATCATCTCTGAAAATAGGGTCCCACAGCTGCACCCCATCAGTGTGAGCAGGACTCTTAGGACTCTTAGAAGAGTCAATGCTCTGAGACCATTGGGGGCACTTAGCCCCCTCTCTTCATCACTGAGGATGATTTCATTTTTCAGGGATTAGAGAGGGTGGTCCTTGTGGTGGACTGCAGATATGGAGAGCTGTTATCATCATATTAGATAGATAAGAATGATTATATGTATTGTAGAAATGTCTCCTATCATGTTCCCTAATTTTTTATTATGTCCACATCCTGGTCCCCATCTTGGACATCATAACAAACGCGCACTTTTTTGTTTAATTTACACATTGGACCATAGGAAAAATGACACTACAGCTACAGAGGTGACCGTCTGATAGCCCAGCTCGACTATCCATCTCTACTGAAGACCCTTTCAGCTTTTTGAGAGTTGGGTGGAGGACATCATCTCTGAAAATAGGGTCCCACAGCTGCAACCCATCAGTGTGAGCAGGACTCTTAGGACTCTTAGAAGAGTTAATGCTCTGAGACCATGGGGGCGCTTAGCCCCCTCTCTTCGTCACTGAGGATGATTTCATTTTTCAGGGATTAGAGAGGGTGGTCCTTGTGGTGGACTGCAGGTATGGAGAGCTGTTGTCATCGTATTAGATAGATAAGAATGATTATATGTATTGTAGAAATGTCTCCTATCATGTTCCCTAATTTTTTATTATGTCCACATCCTGGTCCCCATCTTGGACATCATAACAAACGTGCACTTTTTTGTTTAATTTACACATTGGACCATAGGAAAAATGACACTACAGCTACAGAGGTGACCGTCTGATAGCCCAGCTCGACTATCCATCTCTACTGAAGACCCTTTCAGCTTTTTGAGAGTTGGGTGGAGGACATCATCTCTGAAAATAGGGTCCCACAGCTGCACCCCATCAGTGTGAGCAGGACTCTTAGGACTCTTAGAAGAGTCAATGCTCTGAGACCATGGGGGGCGCTTAGCCCCCACTCTTCGTCACTGAGGATGATTTCATTTTTCAGGGATTAGAGAGGGTGGTCCTTGTGGTGGACTGCAGGTATGGAGAGCTGTTGTCATCGTATTAAATAGATAAGAATGATTATATGTATTGTAGAAATGTCTCCTATCATGTTCCCTAATTTTTTATTATGTCCACATCCTGGTCCCCATCTTGGACATCATAACAAACGTGCACTTTTTTGTTTAATTTACACATTGGACCATAGGAAAAATGACACTACAGCTACAGAGGTGACCGTCTGATAGCCCAGCTCGACTATCCATCTCTACTGAAGACCCTTTCAGCTTTTTGAGAGTTGGGTAGAGAACATCATCTCTGAAAATAGGGTCCCACAGCTGCACCCCATCAGTGTGAGCAGGACTCTTAGGACTCTTAGAAGAGTCAATGCTCTGAGACCATGGGGGGCGCTTAGCCCCCTCTCTTCGTCACTGAGGATGATTTCACTTTTCAGGTAATAGAGAGGGTGGTCCTTGTGGTGGACTGCAGGTATGGAGAGCTGTTGTCATCGTATTAGATAGAAAAGAATGATTATATGTATTGTAGAAATGTCTCCTATCATGTTCCCTAATTTTTTATTATGTCCACATCCTGGTCCCCATCTTGGAAATCATAACAAACGTGCACTTTTTTGTTTAATTTACACATTGGACTATAGGAAAAATGACACTACAGCTACAGAGGTGACCGTCTGATAGCCCAGCTCGACTATCCATCTCTACTGAAGACCCTTTCAGCTTTTTGAGAGTTGGGTGGAGGACATCATCTCTGAAAATAGGGTCCCACAGCTGCACCCCATCAGTGTGAGCAGGAATCTTAGGACTCTTAGAAGAGTCAATGCTCTGAGACCATGGGGGGCGCTTAGCCCCCTCTCTTCGTCACTGAGGATGATTTAATTTTTCAGGGATTAGAGAGAGTGGTCCTTGTGGTGGACTGCAGGTATGGAGAGCTGTTGTGATCGTATTAGATAGATAAGAATGATTATATGTATTGTAGAAATGTCTCCTATCATGTTCCCTAATTTCTTATTGTGTCCACATCCTGGTCCCCATCTTGGACATCATAACAAACGTGCACTTTTTTGTTTAATTTACACATTGGACCATAGGAAAAATGACACTACAGCTACAGAGGTGACCGTCTGATAGCCCAGCTCGACTATCCATCTCTACTGAAGACCCTTTCAGCTTTTTGAGAGTTGGGTGGAGGACATCATCTCTGAAAATAGGGTCCCACAGCTTCACCCCATCAGTGTGAGCAGGACTCTTAGGACTCTTAGAAGAGTCAATGCTCTGGTACCATGGGGGGCGCTTGGCCCCCTCTCTTCGTCACTGAGGATGATTTCATTTTTCAGGGATTAGAGAGGGTGGTCCTTGTGGTGGACTGCAGGTATGGAGAGCTGTTGTCATCGTATTAGATAGATAAGAATGATTATATGTATTGTAGAAATGTCTCCTATCATGTTCCCTAATTTTTTATTATGTCCACATCCTGGTCCCCATCTTGGACATCATAACAAACGTGCACTTTTTTGTTTAATTTACACATTGGACCATAGGAAAAATGACACTACAGCTACAGAGGTGACCGTCTGATAGCCCAGCTCGACTATCCATCTCTACTGAAGACCCTTTCAGCTTTTTGAGAGTTGGGTGGAGGACATCATCTCTGAAAATAGGGTCCCACAGCTGCACCCCATCAGTGTGAGCAGGACTCTTAGGACTCTTAGAAGAGTTAATGCTCTGAGACCATGGGGGCGCTTAGCCCCCTCTCTTCGTCACTGAGGATGATTTCATTTTTCAGGGATTAGAGAGGGTGGTCCTTGTGGTGGTCTGCAGGTATGGAGAGCTGTTGTCATCGTATTAGATAGATAAGAATGATTATATGTATTGTAGAAATGTCTCCTATCATGTTCCCTAATTTTTTATTATGTCCACATCCTGGTCCCCATCTTGGACATCATAACAAACGTGCACTTTTTTGTTTAATTTACACATTGGACCATAGGAAAAATGACACTACAGCTACAGAGGTGACCGTCTGATAGCCCAGCTCGACTATCCATCTCTACTGAAGACCCTTTCAGCTTTTTGAGAGTTGGGTGGAGGACATCATCTCTGAAAATAGGGTCCCACAGCTTCACCCCATCAGTGTGAGCAGGACTCTTAGGACTCTTAGAAGAGTCAATGCTCTGAGACCATTGGGGGCACTTAGCCCCCTCTCTTCGTCACTGAGGATGATTTCATTTTTCAGGGATTAGAGAGGGTGGTCCTTGTGGTGGACTGCAGGTATGGAGAGCTGTTGTCATCGTATTAGATAGATAAGAATGATTATATGTATTGTAGAAATGTCTCCTATCATGTTCCCTAATTTCTTATTATGTCCACATCCTGGTCCCCATCTTGGACATCATAACAAACGTGCACTTTTTTGTTTAATTTACACATTGGACCATAGGAAAAATGACACTACAGCTACAGAGGTGACCGTCTGATAGCCCAGCTCGACTATCCATCTCTACTGAAGACCCTTTCAGCTTTTTGAGAGTCGGGTGGAGGACATCATCTCTGAAAATAGGGTCCCACAGCTTCACCCCATCAGTGTGAGCAGGACTCTTAGGACTCTTAGAAGAGTCAATGCTCTGGTACCATGGGGGGCGCTTGGCCCCCTCTCTTCGTCACTGAGGATGATTTCATTTTTCAGTGATTAGAGAGGGTGGTCCTTGTGGTGGACTGCAGGTATGGAGAGCTGTTGTCATCGTATTAGATAGATAAGAATGATTATATGTATTGTAGAAATGTCTCCTATCATGTTCCCTAATTTTTTATTATGTCCACATCCTGGTCCCCATCTTGGACATCATAACAAACGTGCACTTTTTTGTTTAATTTACACATTGGACCATAGGAAAAATGACACTACAGCTACAGAGGTGACCGTCTGATAGCCTAGCTCGACTATCCATCTCTACTGAAGACCCTTTCAGCTTTTTGAGAGTTGGGTGGAGGACATCATCTCTGAAAATAGGGTCCCACAGCTGCACCCCATCAGTGTGAGCAGGACTCTTAGGACTCTTAGAAGAGTTAATGCTCTGAGACCATGGGGGCGCTTAGCCCCCTCTCTTCGTCACTGAGGATGATTTCATTTTTCAGGGATTAGAGAGGGTGGTCCTTGTGGTGGACTGCAGGTATGGAGAGCTGTTGTCATCGTATTAGATAGATAAGAATGATTATATGTATTGTAGAAATGTCTCCTATCATGTTCCCTAATTTTTTATTATGTCCACATCCTGGTCCCCATCTTGGACATCATAACAAACGTGCACTTTTTTGTTTAATTTACACATTGGACCATAGGAAAAATGACACTACAGCTACAGAGGTGACCGTCTGATAGCCCAGCTCGACTATCCATCTCTACTGAAGACCCTTTCAGCTTTTTGAGAGTTGGGTGGAGGACATCATCTCTGAAAATAGGGTCCCACAGCTGCACCCCATCAGTGTGAGCAGGACTCTTAGGACTCTTAGAAGAGTCAATGCTCTGAGACCATTGGGGGCACTTAGCCCCCTCTCTTCGTCACTGAGGATGATTTCATTTTTCAGGGATTAGAGAGGGTGGTCCTTGTGGTGGACTGCAGGTATGGAGAGCTGTTGTCATCGTATTAGATAGATAAGAATGATTATATGTATTGTAGAAATGTCTCCTATCATGTTCCCTAATTTCTTATTATGTCCACATCCTGGTCCCCATCTTGGACATCATAACAAACGTGCACTTTTTTGTTTAATTTACACATTGGACCATAGGAAAAATGACACTACAGCTACATAGGTGACCGTCTGATAGCCCAGCTCGACTATCCATCTCTACTGAAGACCCTTTCAGCTTTTTGAGAGTCGGGTGGAGGACATCATCTCTGAAAATAGGGTCCCACAGCTTCACCCCATCAGTGTGAGCAGGACTCTTAGGACTCTTAGAAGAGTCAATGCTCTGGTACCATGGGGGGCGCTTGGCCCCCTCTCTTCGTCACTGAGGATGATTTCATTTTTCAGGGATTAGAGAGGGTGGTCCTTGTGGTGGACTGCAGGTATGGAGAGCTGTTGTCATCGTATTAGATAGATAAGAATGATTATATGTATTGTAGAAATGTCTCCTATCATGTTCCCTAATTTTTTATTATGTCCACATCCTGGTCCCCATCTTGGACATCATAACAAACGTGCACTTTTTTGTTTAATTTACACATTGGACCATAGGAAAAATGACACTACAGCTACAGAGGTGACCGTCTGATAGCCCAGCTCGACTATCCATCTCTACTGAAGACCCTTTCAGCTTTTTGAGAGTTGGGTGGAGGACATCATCTCTGAAAATAGGGTCCCACAGCTGCACCCCATCAGTGTGAGCAGGACTCTTAGGACTCTTAGAAGAGTTAATGCTCTGAGACCATGGGGGCGCTTAGCCCCCTCTCTTCGTCACTGAGGATGATTTCATTTTTCAGGGATTAGAGAGGGTGGTCCTTGTGGTGGACTGCAGGTATGGAGAGCTGTTGTCATCGTATTAGATAGATAAGAATGATTATATGTATTGTAGAAATGTCTCCTATCATGTTCCCTAATTTTTTATTATGTCCACATCCTGGTCCCCATCTTGGACATCATAACAAACGTGCACTTTTTTGTTTAATTTACACATTGGACCATAGGAAAAATGACACTACAGCTACAGAGGTGACCGTCTGATAGCCCAGCTCGACTATCCATCTCTACTGAAGACCCTTTCAGCTTTTTGAGAGTTGGGTGGAGGACATCATCTCTGAAAATAGGGTCCCACAGCTGCACCCCATCAGTGTGAGCAGGACTCTTAGGACTCTTAGAAGAGTCAATGCTCTGAGACCATTGGGGGCACTTAGCCCCCTCTCTTCGTCACTGAGGATGATTTCATTTTTCAGGGATTAGAGAGGGTGGTCCTTGTGGTGGACTGCAGGTATGGAGAGCTGTTATCGTATTAGATAGATAAGAATGATTATATGTATTGTAGAAATGTCTCCTATCATGTTCCCTAATTTTTTATTATGTCCACATCCTGGTCCCCATCTTGGACATCATAACAAACGTGCACTTTTTTGTTTAATTTACACATTGGACCATAGGAAAAATGACACTACAGCTACAGAGGTGACCGTCTGATAGCCCAGCTCGACAATCCATCTCTACTGAAGACCCTTTCAGCTTTTTGAGAGTTGGGTGGAGGACATCATCTCTGAAAATAGGGTCCCACAGCTGCACCCCATCAGTGTGAGCAGGACTTTTAGGACTCTTAGAAGAGTCAATGCTCTGAGACCATGGGGGGCGTTTAGCCACCTCTCTTCGTCACTAAGGATGATTTCATTTTTCAGGGATTAGAGAGGGTGGTCCTTGTGGTGGACTGCAGGTATGGAGAGCTGTTGTCATCGTATTAAATAGATAAGAATGATTATATGTATTGTAGAAATGTCTCCTATCATGTTCCCTAATTTTTTATTATGTCCACATCCTGGTCCCCATCTTGGACATCATAACAAACGTGCACTTTTTTGTTTAATTTACACATTGGACCATAGGAAAAATGACACTACAGGTACAGAGGTGACCGTCTGATAGCCCAGCTCGACTATCCATCTCTACTGAAGACCCTTTCAGCTTTTTGAGAGTTTGGTGGAGAACATCATCTCTGAAAATAGGGTCCCACAGCTGCACCCCATCAGTGTGAGCAGGACTCTTAGGACTCTTAGAAGAGTCAATGCTCTGAGACCATGGGGGGCGCTTAGCCCCCTCTCTTCGTCACTGAGGATGATTTCACTTTTCAGGGAATAGAGAGGGTGGTCCTTGTGGTGGACTGCAGGTATGGAGAGCTGTTGTCATCGTATTAGATAGATAAGAATGATTATATGTATTGTAGAAATGTCTCCTATCATGTTCCCTATTTTTTTATTATGTCCACATCCTGGTCCCCATCTTGGAAATCATAACAAACGTGCACTTTTTTGTTTAATTTACACATTGGACCATAGGAAAAATGACACTACAGCTACAGAGGTGACCGTCTGATAGCCCAGCTCGACTATCCATCTCTACTGAAGACCCTTTCAGCTTTTTGAGAGTTGGGTGGAGGACATCATCTCTGAAAATAGGGTCCCACAGCTGCACCCCATCAGTGTGAGCAGGACTCTTAGGACTCTTAGAAGAGTCAATGTTTTGAGACCATGGGGTGCGCTTAGCCCCCTCTCTTCGTCACTGAGGATGATTTCATTTTTCAGGGATTAGAGAGGGTGGTCCTTGTGGTGGACTGCAGGTATGGAGAGCTGTTGTCATCATTTTAAATAGATAAGAATGATTATATGTATTGTAGAAATGTCTCCTATCATGTTCCCTAATTTTTTATTATGTCCACATCCTGGTCCCCATCTTGGACATCATAACAAACGTGCACTTTTTTGTTTAATTTACACATTGGACCATAGGAAAAATGACACTACAGGTACAGAGGTGACCGTCTGATAGCCCAGCTCGACTATCCATCTCTACTGAAGACCCTTTCAGCTTTTTGAGAGTTTGGTGGAGAACATCATCTCTGAAAATAGGGTCCCACAGCTGCACCCCATCAGTGTGAGCAGGACTCTTAGGACTCTTAGAAGAGTCAATGCTCTGAGACCATGGGGGGCGCTTAGCCCCCTCTCTTCGTCACTGAGGATGATTTCACTTTTCAGGGAATAGAGAGGGTGGTCCTTGTGGTGGACTGCAGGTATGGAGAGCTGTTGTCATCGTATTAGATAGATAAGAATGATTATATGTATTGTAGAAATGTCTCCTATCATGTTCCATATTTTTTTATTATGTCCACATCCTGGTCCCCATCTTGGAAATCATAACAAACGTGCACTTTTTTGTTTAATTTACACATTGGACCATAGGAAAAATGACACTACAGCTACAGAGGTGACCGTCTGATAGCCCAGCTCGACTATCCATCTCTACTGAAGACCCTTTCAGCTTTTTGAGAGTTGGGTGGAGGACATCATCTCTGAAAATAGGGTCCCACAGCTGCACCCCATCAGTGTGAGCAGGACTCTTAGGACTCTTAGAAGAGTCAATGTTTTGAGACCATGGGGTGCGCTTAGCCCCCTCTCTTCGTCACTGAGGATGATTTCATTTTTCAGGGATTAGAGAGGGTGGTCCTTGTGGTGGACTGCAGGTATGGAGAGCTGTTGTCATCGTATTAGATAGATAAGAATAATTATATGTATTGTAGAAATGTCTCCTATCATGTTCCCTATTTTTTTATTATGTCCACATCCTGGTCCCCATCTTGGAAATCATAACAAACGTGCACTTTTTTGTTTAATTTACACATTGGACCATAGGAAAAATGACACTACAGCTACAGAGGTGACCGTCTGATAGCCCAGCTCGACTATCCATCTCTACTGAAGACCCTTTCAGCTTTTTGAGAGTTGGGTAGAGAACATCATCTCTGAAAATAGGGTCCCACAGCTGCACCCCATCAGTGTGAGCAGGACTCTTAGGACTCTTAAAAGAGTCAATGCTCTGAGACCATGGAGGGCGCTTAGCCCCCTCTCTTCGTCACTGAGGAGGATTTCACTTTTCAGGGATTAGAGAGAGTGGTCCTTGTGGTGGACTGCAGGTATGGAGAGCTGTTGTGATCGTATTAGATAGATAAGAATGATTATATGTATTGTAGAAATGTCTCCTATCATGTTCCCTAATTTTTTATTATGTCCACATCCTGGTCCCCATCTTGAACATCATAACAAACGTGCACTTTTTTGTTTAATTTACACATTGGACCATAGGAAAAATGACACTACAGCTACAGAGGTGACCGTCTGATAGCCCAGCTCGACTATCCATCTCTACTGAAGACCCTTTCAGCTTTTTGAGAGTTGGGTGGAGGACATCATCTCTGAAAATAGGGTCCCACAGCTGCACCCCATCAGTGTAAGCAGGACTCTTAGGACTCTTAGAAGACTCAATGCTCTAAAACCATGGGGGCGCTTAGCCCCCTCTCTTCGTCCCTGAGGATGATTTTATTTTTCAGGGATTAGAGAGGGTGGTCCTTGTGGTGGACTGCAGGTATGGAGAGCTGTTGTCATCGTATTAGATAGATAAGAATGATTATATGTATTGTAGAAATGTCTCCTATCATGTTCCCTAATTTCTTATTATGTCCACATCCTGGTTCCCATCTTGGACATCATAACAAACGTGCACTTTTTTGTTTAATTTACACATTGGACCATAGGAAAAATGACACTACAGTTACAGAGGTGACCGTCTGATAGCCCAGCTCGACTATCCATCTCTACTGAAGACCCTTTCAGCTTTTTAAGAGTTGGGTGGAGGACATCATCTCTGAAAATAGGGTCCCACAGCTGCACCCCATCAGTGTGAGCAGGACTCTTAGGACTCTTAGAAGAGTCAATGCTCTGAGACCATTGGGGGCACTTAGCCCCCTCTCTTCGTCACTGAGGATGATTTCATTTTTCAGGGATTAGAGAGGGTGGTCCTTGTGGTGGACTGCAGGTATGGAGAGCTGTTATCATCGTATTAGATAGATAAGAATGATTATATGTATTGTAGAAATGTCTCCTATCATGTTCCCTAATTTTTTATTATGTCCACATCCTGGTTCCCATCTTGGACATCATAACAAACGTGCACTTTTTTGTTTAATTTACACATTGGACCATAGGAAAAATGACACTACAGCTACAGAGGTGACCGTCTGTTAGCCCAGCTCGACAATCCATCTCTACTGAAGACCCTTTCAGCTTTTTGAGAGTTGGGTGGAGGACATCATCTCTGAAAATAGGGTCCCACAGCTGCACCCCATCAGTGTGAGCAGGACTCTTAGGACTCTTAGAAGAGTCAATGCTCTGAGACCATGGGGGGCGCTTAGCCCCCTTTCTTCGTCACTGAGGATGATTTCATTTTTCAGGGATTAGAGAGGGTGGTCCTTGTGGTGGACTGCAGGTATGGAGAGCTGTTGTCATCGTATTAGATAGATAAGAATGATTATATGTATTGTAGAAATGTCTCCTATCATGTTCCCTAATTTTTTATTATGTCCACATCCTGGTCCCCATCTTGGACATCATAACAAACGTGCACTTTTTTGTTTAATTTACACATTGGACCAGAGGAAAAATGACACTACAGCTACAGAGGTGACCGTCTGATAGCCCAGCTCGACTATCCATCTCTACTGAAGACCCTTTCAGCTTTTTGAGAGTTGGGTGGAGGACATCATCTCTGAAAATAGGGTCCCACAGCTGCACCCCATCAGTGTGAGCAGGACTCTTAGGACTCTTAGAAGAGTTAATGCTCTGAGACCATGGGGGCGCTTAGCCCCCTCTCTTCGTCACTGAGGATGATTTCATTTTTCAGGGATTAGAGAGGGTGGTCCTTGTGGTGGACTGCAGGTATGGAGAGCTGTTGTCATCGTATTAGATAGATAAGAATGATTATATGTATTGTAGAAATGTCTCCTATCATGTTCCCTAATTTTTTATTATGTCCACATCCTGGTCCCCATCTTGGACATCATAACAAACGTGCACTTTTTTGTTTAATTTACACATTGGACCATAGGAAAAATGACACTACAGCTACAGAGGTGACCGTCTGATAGCCCAGCTCGACTATCCATCTCTACTGAAGACCCTTTCAGCTTTTTGAGAGTTGGGTGGAGGACATCATCTCTGAAAATAGGGTCCCACAGCTGCACCCCATCAGTGTGAGCAGGACTCTTAGGACTCTTAGAAGAGTCAATGCTCTGAGACCATTGGGGGCACTTAGCCCCCTCTCTTCATCACTGAGGATGATTTCATTTTTCAGGGATTAGAGAGGGTGGTCCTTGTGGTGGACTGCAGATATGGAGAGCTGTTATCATCGTATTAGATAGATAAGAATGATTATATGTATTGTAGAAATGTCTCCTATCATGTTCCCTAATTTTTTATTATGTCCACATCCTGGTCCCCATCTTGGACATCATAACAAACGTGCACTTTTTTGTTTAATTTACACATTGGACCATAGGAAAAATGACACTACAGCTACAGAGGTGACCGTCTGATAGCCCAGCTCGACTATCCATCTCTACTGAAGACCCTTTCAGCTTTTTGAGAGTTGGGTGGAGGACATCATCTCTGAAAATAGGGTCCCACAGCTGCACCCCATCAGTGTGAGCAGGACTCTTAGGACTCTTAGAAGAGTCAATGCTCTGAGACCATGGGGGGCGCTTAGCCCCCTCTCTTCGTCACTGAGGATGATTTCATTTTTCAGGGATTAGAGAGGTTGGTCCTTGTGGTGGACTGCAGGTATGGAGAGCTGTTGTCATCGTATTAAATAGATAAGAATGATTATATGTATTGTAGAAATGTCTCCTATCATGTTCCCTAATTTTTTATTATGTCCACATCCTGGTCCCCATCTTGGACATCATAACAAACGTGCACTTTTTTGTTTAATTTACACATTGGACCATAGGAAAAATGACACTACAGCTACAGAGGTGACCGTCTGATAGCCCAGCTCGACTATCCATCTCTACTGAAGACCCTTTCAGCTTTTTGAGAGTTGGGTGGAGAACATCATCTCTGAAAATAGGGTCCCACAGCTGCACCCCATCAGTGTGAGCAGGACTCTTAGGACTCTTAGAAGAGTCAATGCTCTGAGACCATGGGGGGCGCTTAGCCCCCTCTCTTCGTCACTGAGGATGATTTCACTTTTCAGGGAATAGAGAGGGTGGTCCTTGTGGTGGACTGCAGGTATGGAGAGCTGTTGTCATCGTATTAGATAGATAAGAATGATTATATGTATTGTAGAAATGTCTCCTATCATGTTCCCTATTTTTTTATTATGTCCACATCCTGGTCCCCATCTTGGAAATCATAACAAATGTGCACTTTTTTGTTTAATATACACATTGGACCATAGGAAAAATGACACTACAGCTACAGAGGTGACCGTCTGATAGCCCAGCTCGACTATCCATCTCTACTGAAGACCCTTTCAGCTTTTTGAGAGTTGGGTGGAGGACATCATCTCTGAAAATAGGGTCCCACAGCTGCACCCCATCAGTGTGAGCAGGAATCTTAGGACTCTTAGAAGAGTCAATGCTCTGAGACCATGGGGGGCGCTTAGCCCCCTCTCTTCGTCACTGAGGATGATTTCATTTTTCAGGGATTAGAGAGAGTGGTCCTTGTGGTGGACTGCAGGTATGGAGAGCTGTTGTGATCGTATTAGATAGATAAGAATGAATATATGTATTGTAGAAATGTCTCCTATCATGTTCCTGAATTTTTTATTATGTCCACATCCTGGTCCCCATCTTGAACATCATAACAAACGTGCACTTTTTTGTTTAATTTACACATTGGACCATAGGAAAAATGACACTACAGCTACAGAGGTGACCGTCTGATAGCCCAGCTCGACTATCCATCTCTACTGAAGACCCTTTCAGCTTTTTGAGAGTTGGGTGGAGGACATCATCTCTGAAAATAGGGTCCCACAGCTGCACCCCATCAGTGTAAGCAGGACTCTTAGGACTCTTAGAAGAGTCAATGCTCTAAAACCATGGGGGGCGCTTAGCCCCCTCTCTTCGTCCCTGAGGATGATTTCATTTTTCAGGGATTAGAGAGGGTGGTCCTTGTGGTGGACTGCAGGTATGGAGAGCTGTTGTCATCGTATTAGATAGATAAGAATGATTATATGTATTGTAGAAATGTCTCCTATCATGTTCCCTAATTTCTTATTATGTCCACATCCTGGTCCCCATCTTGGACATCATAACAAACGTGCACTTTTTCGTTTAATTTACACATTGGGCCATAGGAAAAATGACACTACAGCTACAGAGGTGACCGTCTGATAGCCCCATCAGTGTGAGCAGGACTCTTAGGACTCTTAGAAGAGTCAATGCTCTGAGACCATTGGGGGCACTTATCCCCCTCTCTTCATCACTGAGGATGATTTCATTTTTCAGGGATTAGAGAGGGTGGTCCTTGTGGTGGACTGCAGATATGGAGAGCTGTTATCATCGTATTAGATAGATAAGAATGATTATATGTATTGTAGAAATGTCTCCTATCATGTTCCCTAATTTTTTATTATGTCCACATCCTGGTCCCCATCTTGGACATCATAACAAACGTGCACTTTTTCGTTTAATTTACACATTGGGCCATAGGAAAAATGACACTACAGCTACAGAGGTGACCGTCTGATAGCCCAGCTCGACTATCCATCTCTACTGAAGACCCTTTCAGCTTTTTGAGAGTTGGGTGGAGGACATCATCTCTGAAAATAGGGTCCCACAGCTGCACCCATCAGTGTGAGCAGGACTCTTAGGACTCTTAGAAGAGTTAATGCTCTGAGACCATGGGGGCGCTTAGCCCCCTCTCTTCGTCACTGAGGATGATTTCATTTTTCAGGGATTAGAGAGGGTGGTCCTTGTGGTGGACTGCAGGTATGGAGAGCTGTTGTCATCGTATTGGATAGATAAGAATGATTATATGTATTGTAGAAATGTCTCCTATCATGTTCCCTAATTTTTTATTATGTCCACATCCTGGTCCCCATCTTGGACATCATAACAAACGTGCACTTTTTTGTTTAATTTACACATTGGACCATAGGAAAAATGACACTACAGCTACTACAGAGGTGACCGTCTGATAGCCCAGCTCGACTATCCATCTCTACTGAAGACCCTTTCAGCTTTTTGAGAGTTGGGTAGAGGACATCATCTCTGAAAATAGGGTCCCACAGCTGCACCCCATCAGTGTGAGCAGGACTCTTAGGACTCTTAGAAGAGTCAATGCTCTGAGACCATTGGGGGCACTTAGCCCCCTCTCTTCGTCACTGAGGATGATTTCATTTTTCAGGGATTAGAGAGGGTGGTCCTTGTGGTGGACTGCAGGTATGGAGAGCTGTTATCATCGTATTAGGTAGATAAGAATGATTATATGTATTGTAGAAATGTCTCCTATCATGTTCCCTAATTTTTTATTATGTCCACATCCTGGTCCCCATCTTGGACATCATAACAAACGTGCACTTTTTTGTTTAATTTACACATTGGACCATAGGAAAAATGACACTACAGCTACAGAGGTGACCGTCTGATAGCCCAGCTCGACAATCCATCTCTACTGAAGACCCTTTCAGCTTTTTGAGAGTTGGGTGGAGGACATCATCTCTGAAAATAGGGTCCCACAGCTGCACCCCATCAGTGTGAGCAGGACTCTTAGGACTCTTAGAAGAGTCAATGCTCTGAGACCATGGGGGGCGCTTAGCCCCCTCTCTTCGTCACTGAGGATGATTTCATTTTTCAGGGATTAGAGAGGGTGGTCCTTGTGGTGGACTGCCGGTATGGAGAGCTGTTGTCATCGTATTAAATAGACAAGAATGATTATATGTATTGTAGATATGTCTCCTATCATGTTCCCTAATTTTTTATTATGTCCACATCCTGGTCCCCATCTTGGACATCATAACAAACGTGCACTTTTTTGTTTAATTTACACATTGGACCATAGGAAAAATGACACTACAGCTACAGAGGTGACCGTCTGATAGCCCAGCTCGACTATCCATCTCTACTGAAGACCCTTTCAGCTTTTTGAGAGTTGGGTGGAGGACATCATCTCTTAAAATAGGGTCCCACAGCTGCACCCCATCAGTGTAAGCAGGACTCTTAGGACTCTTAGAAGAGTCAATGCTCTAAAACCATGGGGGGCGCTTAGCCCCCTCTCTTCATCACTGAGGATGATTTCATTTTTCAGGGATTAGAGAGGGTGGTCCTTGTGGTGGACTGCAGGTATGGAGAGCTGTTGTCATCGTATTAGATAGATAAGAATGATTATATGTATTGTAGAAATGTCTCCTATCATGTTCCCTAATTTTTTATTATGTCCACATCCTGGTCCCCATCTTGGACATCATAACAAACGTGCACTTTTTTGTTTAATTTACACATTGGACCATAGGAAAAATGACACTACAGCTACAGAGGTGACCGTCTGATAGCCCAGCTCGACTATCCATCTCTACTGAAGACCATTTCAGCTTTTTGAGAGTTGGGTGGAGGACATCATCTCTGAAAATAGGGTCCCACAGCTGCACCCCATCAGTGTGAGCAGGACTCTTAGGACTCTTAGAAGAGTCAATGCTCTTGGACCATTGGGGGCACTTAGCCCCCTCTCTTCATCACTGAGGATGATTTCATTTTTCAGGGATTAGAGAGGGTGGTCCTTGTGGTGGACTGCAGATATGGAGAGCTGTTATCATCGTATTAGATAGATAAGAATGTATGTCCACATCCTGGTCCCCATCTTGGACATCATAACAAACGTGCACTTTTTTGTTTAATTTACACATTGGACCATAGGAAAAATGACACTACAGCTACAGAGGTGACCGTCTGATAGCCCAGCTCGACTATCCATCTCTACTGAAGACCCTTTCAGCTTTTTGAGAGTTGGGTGGAGGACATCATCTCTGAAAATAGGGTCCCACAGCTGCACCCCATCAGTGTGAGCAGGACTCTTAGGACTCTTAGAAGAGTCAATGCTCTGAGACCATGGGGGGCGCTTAGCCCCCTCTCTTCGTCACTGAGGATGATTTCATTTTTCAGGGATTAGAGAGGGTGGTCCTTGTGGTGGACTGCAGGTATGGAGAGCTGTTGTCATCCTATTAAATAGATAAGAATGATTATATGTATTGTAGAAATGTCTCCTATCATGTTCCCTAATTTTTTATTATGTCCACATCCTGGTCCCCATCTTGGACATCATAACAAACGTGCACTTTTTTGTTTAATTTACACATTGGACCATAGGAAAAATGACACTACAGCTACAGAGGTGACCGTCTGATAGCCCAGCTCGACTATCCATCTCTACTGAAGACCCTTTCAGCTTTTTGAGAGTTGGGTGGAGAACATCATCTCTGAAAATAGGGTCCCACAGCTGCACCCCATCAGTGTGAGCAGGACTCTTAGGACTCTTAGAAGAGTCAATGCTCTGAGACCATGGGGGGCGCTTAGCCCCCTCTCCTCGTCACTGAGGATGATTTCACTTTTCAGGGAATAGAGAGGGTGGTCCTTGTGGTGGACTGCAGGTATGGAGAGCTGTTGTCATCGTATTAGATAGATAAGAATGATTATATGTATTGTAGAAATGTCTCCTATCATGTTCCCTATTTTTTTATTATGTCCACATCCTGGTCCCCATCTTGGAAATCATAACAAACGTGCACTTTTTTGTTTAATTTACAAATTGGACAATAGGAAAAATGACACTACAGCTACAGAGGTGACTGTCTGATAGCCCAGCTCGACTATCCATCTCTACTGAAGACCCTTTCAGCTTTTTGAGAGTTGGGTGGAGGACATCATCTCTGAAAATAGGGTCCCACAGCTTCACCACATCAGTGTGAGCAGGACTCTTAGGACTCTTAGAAGAGTCAATGCTCTGGTACCATGGGGGGCGCTTGGCCCCCTCTCTTCGTCACTGAGGATGATTTCATTTTTCAGGGATTAGAGAGGGTGGTCCTTGTGGTGGACTGCAGGTATGGAGAGCTGTTGTCATCGTATTAGATAGATAAGAATGATTATATGTATTGTAGAAATGTCTCCTATCATGTTCCCTAATTTTTTATTATGTCCACATCCTGGTCCCCATCTTGGACATCATAACAAACGTGCACTTTTTTGTTTAATTTACACATTGGACCATAGGAAAAATGACACTACAGCTACAGAGGTGACCGTCTGATAGCCCAGCTCGACTATCCATCTCTACTGAAGACCCTTTCAGCTTTTTGAGAGTTGGGTGGAGGACATCATCTCTGAAAATAGGGTCCCACAGCTGCACCCCATCAGTGTGAGCAGGACTCTTAGGACTCTTAGAAGAGTTAATGCTCTGAGACCATGGGGGCGCTTAGCCCCCTCTCTTCGTCACTGAGGATGATTTAATTTTTCAGGGATTAGAGAGGGTGGTCCTTGTGGTGGACTGCAGGTATGGAGAGCTGTTGTCATCGTATTAGATAGATAAGAATGATTATATGTATTGTAGAAATGTCTCCTATCATGTTCCCTAATTTTTTATTATGTCCACATCCTGGTTCCCATCTTGGACATCATAACAAACGTGCACTTTTTTGTTTAATTTACACATTGGACCATAGGAAAAATGACACTACAGCTACAGAGGTGACCGTCTGATAGCCCAGCTCGACTATCCATCTCTACTGAAGACCCTTTCAGCTTTTTGAGAGTTGGGTGGAGGACATCATCTCTGAAAATAGGGTCCCACAGCTGCACCCCATCAGTGTGAGCAAGACTCTTAGGACTCTTAGAAGAGTCAATGCTCTGAGACCATTGGGGGCACTTAGCCCCCTCTCTTCGTCACTGAGGATGATTTCATTTTTCAGGGATTAGAGAGGGTGGTCCTTGTGGTGGACTGCAGGTATGGAGAGCTGTTATCATCGTATTAGATAGATAAGAATGATTATATGTATTGTAGAAATGTCTCCTATCATGTTCCCTAATTTTTTATTATGTCCACATCCTGGTCCCCATCTTGGACATCATAACAAACGTGCACTTTTTTGTTTAATTTACACATTGGACCATAGGAAAAATGACACTACAGCTACAGAGGTGACCGTCTGATAGCCCAGCTCGACAATCCATCTCTACTGAAGACCCTTTCAGCTTTTTGAGAGTTGGGTGGAGGACATCATCTCTGAAAATAGGGTCCCACAGCTGCACCCCATCAGTGTGAGCAGGACTCTTAGGACTCTTAGAAGAGTCAATGCTCTGAGACCATGGGGGGCGCTTAGCCCCCTCTCTTCGTCACTGAGGATGATTTCATTTTTCAGGGATTAGAGAGGGTGGTCCTTGTGGTGGACTGCAGGTATGGAGAGCTGTTGTCATCGTATTAAATAGATAAGAATGATTATATGTATTGTAGAAATGTCTCCTATCATGTTCCCTAATTTTTTATTATGTCCACATCCTGGTCCCCATCTTGGACATCATAACAAACGTGCACTTTTTTGTTTAATTTACACATTGGACCATAGGAAAAATGACACTACAGCTACAGAGGTGACCGTCTGATAGCCCAGCTCGACTATCCATCTCTACTGAAGACCCTTTCAGCTTTTTGAGAGTTGGGTGGAGAACATCATCTCTGAAAATAGGGTCCCACAGCTGCACCCCATCAGTGTGAGCAGGACTCTTAGGACTCTTAGAAGAGTCAATGTTTTGAGACCATGGGGGGCGCTTAGCCCCCTCTCTTCGTCACTGAGGATGATTTCACTTTTCAGGGAATAGTGAGGGTGGTCCTTGTGGTGGACTGCAGTTATGGAGAGCTGTTGTCATCGTATTAGATAGATAAGAATGATTATATGTATTGTAGAAATGTCTCCTATCATGTTCCCTATTTTTTTATTATGTCCACATCCTGGTCCCCATCTTGGAAATCATAACAAACGTGCACTTTTTTGTTTAATTTACACATTGGACCATAGGAAAAATGACACTACAGCTACAGAGGTGACCGTCTGGTAGCCCAGCTCGACTATCCATCTCTACTGAAGACCCTTTCAGCTTTTTGAGAGTTGGGTGGAGGACATCATCTCTTAAAATAGGGTCCCACAGCTGCACCCCATCAGTGTAAGCAGGACTCTTAGGACTCTTAGAAGAGTCAATGCTCTAAAACCATGGGGGGCGCTTAGCCCCCTCTCTTCGTCCCTGAGGATGATTTCATTTTTCAGGGATTAGAGAGGGTGGTCCTTGTGGTGGACTGCAGGTATGGAGAGCTGTTGTCATCGTATTAGATAGATAAGAATGATTATATGTATTGTAGAAATGTCTCCTATCATGTTCCCTAATTTTTTATTATGTCCACATCCTGGTCCCCATCTTGGACATCATAACAAACGTGCACTTTTTTGTTTAATTTACACATTGGACCATAGGAAAAATGACACTACAGCTACAGAGGTGACCGTCTGATAGCCCAGCTCGACTATCCATCTCTACTGAAGACCCTTTCAGCTTTTTGAGAGTTGGGTGGAGGACATCATCTCTGAAAATAGGGTCCCACAGCTGCACCCCATCAGTGTGAGCAGGACTCTTAGGACTCTTAGAAGAGTCAATGCTCTAAAACCATGGGGGGCGCTTAGCCCCCTCTCTTCGTCCCTGAGGATGATTTCATTTTTCAGGGATTAGAGAGGGTGGTCCTTGTGGTGGACTGCAGGTATGGAGAGCTGTTGTCATCGTATTAGATAGATAAGAATGATTATATGTATTGTAGAAATGTCTCCTATCATGTTCCCTAATTTTTTATTATGTCCACATCCTGGTCCCCATCTTGGAAATCATAACAAACGTGCACTTTTTTGTTTAATTTACAAATTGGACAATAGGAAAAATGACACTACAGCTACAGAGGTGACTGTCTGATAGCCCAGCTCGACTATCCATCTCTACTGAAGACCCTTTCAGCTTTTTGAGAGTTGGGTGGAGGACATCATCTCTGAAAATAGGGTCCCACAGCTTCACCACATCAGTGTGAGCAGGACTCTTAGGACTCTTAGAAGAGTCAATGCTCTGGTACCATGGGGGGCGCTTGGCCCCCTCTCTTCGTCACTGAGGATGATTTCATTTTTCAGGGATTAGAGAGGGTGGTCCTTGTGGTGGACTGCAGGTATGGAGAGCTGTTGTCATCGTATTAGATAGATAAGAATGATTATATGTATTGTAGAAATGTCTCCTATCATGTTCCCTAATTTTTTATTATGTCCACATCCTGGTCCCCATCTTGGACATCATAACAAACGTGCACTTTTTTGTTTAATTTACACATTGGACCATAGGAAAAATGACACTACAGCTACAGAGGTGACCGTCTGATAGCCCAGCTCGACTATCCATCTCTACTGAAGACCCTTTCAGCTTTTTGAGAGTTGGGTGGAGGACATCATCTCTGAAAATAGGGTCCCACAGCTGCACCCCATCAGTGTGAGCAGGACTCTTAGGACTCTTAGAAGAGTTAATGCTCTGAGACCATGGGGGCGCTTAGCCCCCTCTCTTCGTCACTGAGGATGATTTAATTTTTCAGGGATTAGAGAGGGTGGTCCTTGTGGTGGACTGCAGGTATGGAGAGCTGTTGTCATCGTATTAGATAGATAAGAATGATTATATGTATTGTAGAAATGTCTCCTATCATGTTCCCTAATTTTTTATTATGTCCACATCCTGGTTCCCATCTTGGACATCATAACAAACGTGCACTTTTTTGTTTAATTTACACATTGGACCATAGGAAAAATGACACTACAGCTACAGAGGTGACCGTCTGATAGCCCAGCTCGACTATCCATCTCTACTGAAGACCCTTTCAGCTTTTTGAGAGTTGGGTGGAGGACATCATCTCTGAAAATAGGGTCCCACAGCTGCACCCCATCAGTGTGAGCAAGACTCTTAGGACTCTTAGAAGAGTCAATGCTCTGAGACCATTGGGGGCACTTAGCCCCCTCTCTTCGTCACTGAGGATGATTTCATTTTTCAGGGATTAGAGAGGGTGGTCCTTGTGGTGGACTGCAGGTATGGAGAGCTGTTATCATCGTATTAGATAGATAAGAATGATTATATGTATTGTAGAAATGTCTCCTATCATGTTCCCTAATTTTTTATTATGTCCACATCCTGGTCCCCATCTTGGACATCATAACAAACGTGCACTTTTTTGTTTAATTTACACATTGGACCATAGGAAAAATGACACTACAGCTACAGAGGTGACCGTCTGATAGCCCAGCTCGACAATCCATCTCTACTGAAGACCCTTTCAGCTTTTTGAGAGTTGGGTGGAGGACATCATCTCTGAAAATAGGGTCCCACAGCTGCACCCCATCAGTGTGAGCAGGACTCTTAGGACTCTTAGAAGAGTCAATGCTCTGAGACCATGGGGGGCGCTTAGCCCCCTCTCTTCGTCACTGAGGATGATTTCATTTTTCAGGGATTAGAGAGGGTGGTCCTTGTGGTGGACTGCAGGTATGGAGAGCTGTTGTCATCGTATTAAATAGATAAGAATGATTATATGTATTGTAGAAATGTCTCCTATCATGTTCCCTAATTTTTTATTATGTCCACATCCTGGTCCCCATCTTGGACATCATAACAAACGTGCACTTTTTTGTTTAATTTACACATTGGACCATAGGAAAAATGACACTACAGCTACAGAGGTGACCGTCTGATAGCCCAGCTCGACTATCCATCTCTACTGAAGACCCTTTCAGCTTTTTGAGAGTTGGGTGGAGAACATCATCTCTGAAAATAGGGTCCCACAGCTGCACCCCATCAGTGTGAGCAGGACTCTTAGGACTCTTAGAAGAGTCAATGTTTTGAGACCATGGGGGGCGCTTAGCCCCCTCTCTTCGTCACTGAGGATGATTTCACTTTTCAGGGAATAGTGAGGGTGGTCCTTGTGGTGGACTGCAGTTATGGAGAGCTGTTGTCATCGTATTAGATAGATAAGAATGATTATATGTATTGTAGAAATGTCTCCTATCATGTTCCCTATTTTTTTATTATGTCCACATCCTGGTCCCCATCTTGGAAATCATAACAAACGTGCACTTTTTTGTTTAATTTACACATTGGACCATAGGAAAAATGACACTACAGCTACAGAGGTGACCGTCTGGTAGCCCAGCTCGACTATCCATCTCTACTGAAGACCCTTTCAGCTTTTTGAGAGTTGGGTGGAGGACATCATCTCTTAAAATAGGGTCCCACAGCTGCACCCCATCAGTGTAAGCAGGACTCTTAGGACTCTTAGAAGAGTCAATGCTCTAAAACCATGGGGGGCGCTTAGCCCCCTCTCTTCGTCCCTGAGGATGATTTCATTTTTCAGGGATTAGAGAGGGTGGTCCTTGTGGTGGACTGCAGGTATGGAGAGCTGTTGTCATCGTATTAGATAGATAAGAATGATTATATGTATTGTAGAAATGTCTCCTATCATGTTCCCTAATTTTTTATTATGTCCACATCCTGGTCCCCATCTTGGACATCATAACAAACGTGCACTTTTTTGTTTAATTTACACATTGGACCATAGGAAAAATGACACTACAGCTACAGAGGTGACCGTCTGATAGCCCAGCTCGACTATCCATCTCTACTGAAGACCCTTTCAGCTTTTTGAGAGTTGGGTGGAGGACATCATCTCTGAAAATAGGGTCCCACAGCTGCACCCCATCAGTGTGAGCAGGACTCTTAGGACTCTTAGAAGAGTCAATGCTCTAAAACCATGGGGGGCGCTTAGCCCCCTCTCTTCGTCCCTGAGGATGATTTCATTTTTCAGGGATTAGAGAGGGTGGTCCTTGTGGTGGACTGCAGGTATGGAGAGCTGTTGTCATCGTATTAGATAGATAAGAATGATTATATGTATTGTAGAAATGTCTCCTATCATGTTCCCTAATTTTTTATTATGTCCACATCCTGGTCCCCATCTTGGACATCATAACAAACGTGCACTTTTTTGTTTAATTTACACATTGGACCATAGGAAAAATGACACTACAGCTACAGAGGTGACCGTCTGATAGCCCAGCTCGACTATCCATCTCTACTGAAGACCCTTTCAGCTTTTTGAGAGTTGGGTGGAGGACATCATCTCTGAAAATAGGGTCCCACAGCTGCACCCCATCAGTGTGAGCAAGACTCTTAGGACTCTTAGAAGAGTCAATGCTCTGAGACCATTGGGGGCACTTAGCCCCCTCTCTTCGTCACTGAGGATGATTTCATTTTTCAGGGATTAGAGAGGGTGGTCCTTGTGGTGGACTGCAGGTATGGAGAGCTGTTATCATCGTATTAGATAGATAAGAATGATTATATGTATTGTAGAAATGTCTCCTATCATGTTCCCTAATTTTTTATTATGTCCACATCCTGGTCCCCATCTTGGACATCATAACAAACGTGCACTTTTTTGTTTAATTTACACATTGGACCATAGGAAAAATGACACTACAGCTACAGAGGTGACCGTCTGATAGCCCAGCTCGACAATCCATCTCTACTGAAGACCCTTTCAGCTTTTTGAGAGTTGGGTGGAGGACATCATCTCTGAAAATAGGGTCCCACAGCTGCACCCCATCAGTGTGAGCAGGACTCTTAGGACTCTTAGAAGAGTCAATGCTCTGAGACCATGGGGGGCGCTTAGCCCCCTCTCTTCGTCACTGAGGATGATTTCATTTTTCAGGGATTAGAGAGGGTGGTCCTTGTGGTGGACTGCAGGTATGGAGAGCTGTTGTCATCGTATTAAATAGATAAGAATGATTATATGTATTGTAGAAATGTCTCCTATCATGTTCCCTAATTTTTTATTATGTCCACATCCTGGTCCCCATCTTGGACATCATAACAAACGTGCACTTTTTTGTTTAATTTACACATTGGACCATAGGAAAAATGACACTACAGCTACAGAGGTGACCGTCTGATAGCCCAGCTCGACTATCCATCTCTACTGAAGACCCTTTCAGCTTTTTGAGAGTTGGGTGGAGAACATCATCTCTGAAAATAGGGTCCCACAGCTGCACCCCATCAGTGTGAGCAGGACTCTTAGGACTCTTAGAAGAGTCAATGTTTTGAGACCATGGGGGGCGCTTAGCCCCCTCTCTTCGTCACTCAGGATGATTTCACTTTTCAGGGAATAGTGAGGGTGGTCCTTGTGGTGGACTGCAGTTATGGAGAGCTGTTGTCATCGTATTAGATAGATAAGAATGATTATATGTATTGTAGAAATGTCTCCTATCATGTTCCCTATTTTTTTATTATGTCCACATCCTGGTCCCCATCTTGGAAATCATAACAAACGTGCACTTTTTTGTTTAATTTACACATTGGACCATAGAAAAAATGACACTACAGCTACAGAGGTGACCGTCTGGTAGCCCAGCTCGACTATCCATCTCTACTGAAGACCCTTTCAGCTTTTTGAGCGTTGGGTGGAGGACATCATCTCTTAAAATAGGGTCCCACAGCTGCACCCCATCAGTGTAAGCAGGACTCTTAGGACTCTTAGAAGAGTCAATGCTCTAAAACCATGGGGGGCGCTTAGCCCCCTCTCTTCGTCCCTGAGGATGATTTCATTTTTCAGGGATTAGAGAGGGTGGTCCTTGTGGTGGACTGCAGGTATGGAGAGCTGTTGTCATCGTATTAGATAGATAAGAATGATTATATGTATTGTAGAAATGTCTCCTATCATGTTCCCTAATTTTTTATTATGTCCACATCCTGGTCCCCATCTTGGACATCATAACAAACGTGCACTTTTTTGTTTAATTTACACATTGGACCATAGGAAAAATGACACTACAGCTACAGAGGTGACCGTCTGATAGCCCAGCTCGACTATCCATCTCTACTGAAGACCCTTTCAGCTTTTTGAGAGTTGGGTGGAGGACATCATCTCTGAAAATAGGGTCCCACAGCTGCACCCCATCAGTGTGAGCAGGACTCTTAGGACTCTTAGAAGAGTCAATGCTCTAAAACCATGGGGGGCGCTTAGCCCCCTCTCTTCGTCCCTGAGGATGATTTCATTTTTCAGGGATTAGAGAGGGTGGTCCTTGTGGTGGACTGCAGGTATGGAGAGCTGTTGTCATCGTATTAGATAGATAAGAATGATTATATGTATTGTAGAAATGTCTCCTATCATGTTCCCTAATTTTTTATTATGTCCACATCCTGGTCCCCATCTTGGACATCATAACAAACGTGCACTTTTTTGTTTAATTTACACATTGGACCATAGGAAAAATGACACTACAGCTACAGAGGTGACCGTCTGATAGCCCAGCTCGACTATCCATCTCTACTGAAGACCCTTTCAGCTTTTTGAGAGTTGGGTGGAGGACATCATCTCTGAAAATAGGGTCCCACAGCTGCACCCCATCAGTGTGAGCAGGACTCTTAGGACTCTTAGAAGAGTCAATGCTCTGAGACCATTGGGGGCACTTAGCCCCCTCTCTTCATCACTGAGGATGATTTCATTTTTCAGGGATTAGAGAGGGTGGTCCTTGTGGTGGACTGCAGGTATGGAGAGCTGTTGTCATCGTATTAGATAGATAAGAATGATTATATGTATTGTAGAAATGTCTCCTATCATGTTCCCTAATTTTTTATTATGTCCACATCCTGGTCCCCATCTTGGACATCATAACAAACGTGCACTTTTTTGTTTAATTTACACATTGGACCATAGGGAAAATGAAACTACAGCTACAGAGGTGACCATCTGATAGCCCAGCTCGACTATCCATCTCTACTGAAGACCCTTCAGCTTTTTGAGAGTTGGGTGGAGGACATCATCTCTGAAAATAGGGTCCCACAGCTGCACCCCATCAGTGTGAGCAGGACTCTTAGGACTCTTAGACCCTTTCAGCTTTTTGAGAGTTGGGTGGAGGACATCATCTCTGAAAATAGGGTCCCACAGCTGCACCCCATCAGTGTGAGCAGGACTCTTAGGACTCTTAGAAGAGTCAATGCTCTGAGACCATTGGGGGCACTTAGCCCCCTCTCTTCATCACTGAGGATGATTTAATTTTTCAGGGATTAGAGAGGGTGGTCCTTGTGGTGGACTGCAGATATGGAGAGCTGTTATCATCGTATTAGATAGATAAGAATGATTATATGTATTGTAGAAATGTCTCCTCTCATGTTCCCTATTTTTTTATTATGTCCACATCCTGGTCCCCATCTTGGACATCATAACAAACGTGCACTTTTTTGTTTAATTTACACATTGGACCATAGGAAAAATGACACTACAGCTACAGAGGTGACCGTCTGATAGCCCAGCTCGACTATACATCTCTACTGAAGACCCTTTCAGCTTTTTGAGAGTTGGGTGGAGGACATCATCTCTGAAAATAGGGTCCCACAGCTGCACCCCATCAGTGTGAGCAGGACTCTTAGGACTCTTAGAAGAGTCAATGCTCTGAGACCATGGGGGGCGCTTAGCCCCCTCTCTTCGTCACTGAGGATGATTTCATTTTTCAGGGATTAGAGAGGGTGGTCCTTGTAGTGGACTGCAGGTATGGAGAGCTGTTGTCATCGTATTAAATAGATAAGAATGATTATATGTATTGTAGAAATGTCTCCTATCATGTTCCCTAATTTTTTATTATGTCCACATCCTGGTCCCCATCTTGGACATCATAACAAACGTGCACTTTTTTGTTTAATTTACACATTGGACCATAGGAAAAATGACACTACAGCTACAGAGGTGACCGTCTGATAGCCCAGCTCGACTATCCATCTCTACTGAAGACCCTTTCAGCTTTTTGAGAGTTGGGTGGAGAACATCATCTCTGAAAATAGGGTCCCACAGCTGCACCCCATCAGTGTGAGCAGGACTCTTAGGACTCTTAGAAGAGTCAATGCTCTGAGACCATGGGGGGCGCTTAGCCCCCTCTCCTCGTCACTTAGGATGATTTCACTTTTTAGGGAATAGAGAGGGTGGTCCTTGTGGTGGACTGCAGGTATGGAGAGCTGTTGTCATCGTATTAGATAGATAAGAATGATTATATGTATTGTAGAAATGTCTCCTATCATGTTCCCTATTTTTTTATTATGTCCACATCCTGGTCCCCATCTTGGAAATCATAACAAACGTGCACTTTTTTGTTTAATTTACAAATTGGACCATAGGAAAAATGACACTACAGCTACAGAGGTGACCGTCTGATAGCCCAGCTCGACTATCCATCTCTACTGAAGACCCTTTCAGCTTTTTGAGAGTTGGGTGGAGGACATCATCTCTGAAAATAGGGTCCCACAGCTGCACCCCATCAGAGTGAGCAGGAATCTTAGGACTCTTAGAAGAGTCAATGCTCTGAGACCATGGGGGGCGCTTAGCCCCCTCTCTTCGTCACTGAGGATGATTTCATTTTTCAGGGATTAGAGAGAGTGGTCCTTGTGGTGGACTGCAGGTATGGAGAGCTGTTGTGATCGTATTAGATAGATAAGAATGATTATATGTATTGTAGAAATGTCTTCAGTAGAGATGGATAGTCGAGCTGGGCTATCAGACGGTCACCTCTGTAGCTGTAGTGTCATTTTTCCTATGGTTCAATGTGTAAATTAAACAAAAAAGTGCACGTTTGTTATGATGTCCAAGATGGGGACCAGGATGTGGACATAATAAAAAATTAGGGAACATGATAGGAGACATTTCTACAATACATATAATCATTCTTATCTATCTAATACGATGACAACAGCTCTCCATACCTGCAGTCCACCACAAGGACCACCCTCTCTAATCCCTGAAAAATGAAATCATCCTCAGTGACGAAGAGAGGGGGCTAAGCGCCCCCATGGTCTCAGAGCATTAACTCTTCTAAGAGTCCTAAGGGCATTTCGCGCATAAATGAAATGATCACATTTTTCTCCAAAACTATAACAGATGCAAGCTTGTCCTGTTTGGTGGAGATAATATTTAATAAAATAAGTAGAAACCTACTAAAAGTTTTGTTTGTTTATATTGCAATCCTGAGATAATCGTCTCCATGCTCCAAATCCATTTTAAAGCCATTTCAAAGGCATTTCACGCATAAATGAAATGATCACATTTTTCTCCAAAACTATAACACATGCAAGCTTGTCCTGTTTGGTGGAGATGATATTTAATAAAATAAGTAGAAATCCACTAAAAGTTTTGTTTGGTTATCTTGCAATCCCAAGATAATCGTCTCCATGCTCCAAATCCATTTTAAAGCCATTTTTAAGGCATTTCGCGCATAAATGAAATGATCACATTTTTCTCCAAAACTATAACAGATGCAAGCTTGTCCTGTTTGGTGGAGATAATATTTAATAAAATAAGTAGAAATCTACTAAAAGTTTTGTTTGTTTATATTGCCATCCTGAGATAATCGTCTCCATGCTCCAAATCCATTTTAAAGCCATTTCAAAGGCATTTTGCGCATAAATGAAATGATCACATTTTTCTCCAAAACTATAACACATGCAAGCTTGTCCTGTTTGGTGGAGATGATATTTGGTAAAATAAGTAGAAATCCACTAAAAGTTTTGTTTGGTTATCTTGCAATCCCGAGATAATCGTCTCCATGCTCCAAATCTATTTTAAAGCCATTTCAAAGGCATTGTGCGCATAAATGAAATGATCACATTTTTCTCCAAAACTATAACAGATGCAAACTTGTCCTGTTTGGTGGGGATAATATTTAATAAAATAAGTAGAAATCCACTAAAAGTTTTGTTTGGTTATCTTGCAATCCCGAGATAATCGTCTCCATGCTCCAAATCCATTTTAAAGCCATTTTTAAGGCATTTCGCGCATAAATGAAATGATCACATTTTTCTCCAAAACTATAACAGATGGAAGCTCGTCCTGTTTGGAGGGGATAATATTTAATAAAATAAGTAGAAATCCACTAAAAGTTTTGTTTGGTTATATTGCAATCCCGAGATAATCGTCTCCATGCTTCAAATCCATTTAAAAGCCATTTTGAAGGCATTTCACGCATAAATGAAATGATCACATTTTTCTTCAAAACTAAAACAGATGCAAGCTTGTCCTGTTTGGTAGAGATGATATTTAATAAAATATGTAGAAATCCACTAAAAGTTTTGTTTGGTTATCTTGCAATCCCGAGATAATCGTCTCCATGCTTCAAAACTATTTTAAAGCCATTTTTAAGGCATTTCGCGCATACATGAAATGATCACATTTTTCTCCAAAACTATAACAGATGCAAGCTTGTCCTGTTTGGTGGAGATAATATTTAATAAAATAAGTAGAAACCTACTAAAAGTTTCGTTTGTTTATATTGCAATCCTGAGATAATCGTCTCCATGCTCCAAATCCATTTTAAAGCCATTTCAAAGGCATTTCGCGCATAAATGAAATGATCACATTTTTCTCCAAAACTATAACAGATGCAAGCTTCTCCTGTTTGGTGGAGATGATATTTAATAAAATAAGTAGAAATCCACTAACAGATTTGTTTGGTTATCTTGCAATCCCGAGATAGTCGTCTCCATGCTCCAAATCCATTTTAAAGCCATCTTTAAGGCATTTCGCGCATAAATGAAATGATCACATTTTTCTCCAAAACTATAACAGATGCAAGCTTGTCCTGTTTGGTGGAGATGATATTTCATAAAATAAGTAGAAATCCACTAAAAGTTTTGTTTGGTTATCTTGCAATCCCGAGATAATCGTCTCCATGCTCCAAACCCTTTTTAAAGCCATTTTTAAGGCATTTCGCGCATAAATGAAATGATCACATTTTTCTCCAAAACTATAACAGATGCAAGCTTGTCCTGTTTGGTGGGGATAATATTTAATAAAATAAGTAGAAATCCACTAAAAGTTTTGTTTGGTTATCTTGCAATCCCAAGATAATCGTCTCCATGCTCCAAATCCATTTTAAAGCCATTTTTAAGGCATTTCGCGCATAAATGAAATGATCACATTTTTCTCCAAAACTATAACAGATGCAAGCTTGTCCTGTTTGGTGGAGATAATATTTAATAAAATAAGTAGAAATCTACTAAAAGTTTCATTTGTTTATATTGCCATCCTGAGATAATCGTCTCCTTGCTCCAAATCCATTTTAAAGCCATTTCAAAGGCATTTTGCGCATAAATGAAATGATCACATTTTTCTCCAAAACTATAACACATGCAAGCTTGTCCTGTTTGGTGGAGATGATATTTGGTAAAATAAGTAGAAATCCACTAAAAGTTTTGTTTGGTTATCTTGCAATCCCGAGATAATCGTCTCCATGCTCCAAATCTATTTAAAGCCATTTCAAAGGCATTGTGCGCATAAATGAAATGATCACATTTTTCTCCAAAACTATAACAGATGCAAGCTTGTCCTGTTTGGAGGGGATGATATTTAATAAAATAATTAGAAATCCACTAAAAGTTTTGTTTGGTTATCTTGCAATCCCGAGATAATCGTCTCCATGCTTCAAAACCATTTTAAAGCCATTTTTAAGGCATTTCGCGCATAAATGAAATGATCACATTTTTCTCCAAAACTTTAACAGATGCAAGCTTGTCCTGTTTGGTGGAGATAATATTTAATAAAATAAGTAGAAACCTACTAAAAGTTTCGTTTGTTTATATTGCAATCCTGAGATAATCGTCTCCATGCTCCAAATCCATTTTAAAGCCATTTCAAAGGCATTTCGCGCATAAATGAAATGATCACATTTTTCTCCAAAACTATAACACATGCAAGCTTGTCCTGTTTGGTGGAGATGATATTTAATAAAATAAGTAGAAATCCATTAAAAGTTTTATTTGGTTATCTTGCAATCCCAAGATAATCGTTTCCATGCTCCAAATCCATTTTAAAGCCATTTTTAAGGCATTTCGCGCATAAATGAAATGATCACATTTTTCTCCAAAACTATAACAGATGCAAGCTTGTCCTGTTTGGAGGGGATGATATTTAATAAAATAATTAGAAATCCACTAAAAGTTGTGTTTGGTTATCTTGCAATCCCGAGATAATCGTCTCCATGCTTCAAAACCATTTTAAAGCCATTTTAAGGCATTTCGCGCATAAATGAAATGATCACATTTTTCTCCAAAACTATAACAGATGCAAGCTTGTCCTGTTTGGTGGAGATGATATTTAAAAAAAATAAGTAGAAATCCACTAAAAGTTTTGTTTGGTTATCTTGCAATCCCGAGATAATCGTCTCCGTGCTCCAAACCCTTTTTAAAGCCATTTTTAAGGCATTTCGCGCATAAATGAAATGATCACATTTTTTTCCAAAACTATAACAGATGCAAGCTTGTCCTGTTTGGTGGGGATAATATTTAATAAAATAAGTAGAAATCCACTAAAAGTTTTGTTTGGCGCCCCCCATGGTTTTAGAGCATTGACTCTTCTAAGAGTCCTAAGAGTCCTGCTTACACTGATGGGGTGCAGCTGTGGGACCCTATTTTAAGAGATGATGTCCTCCACCCAACTCTCAAAAAGCTGAAAGGGTCTTCAGTAGAGATGGATAGTCGAGCTGGGCTATCAGACGGTCACCTCTGTAGCTGTAGTGTCATTTTTCCTATGGTCCAATGTGTAAATTAAACAAAAAAGTGCACGTTTGTTATGATGTCCAAGATGGGGACCAGGATGTGGACATAATAAAAAATTAGGGAACATGATAGGAGACATTTCTACAATACATATAATCATTCTTATCTATCTAATACGATCACAACAGCTCTCCATTCCTGCAGTCCACCACAAGGACCACTCTCTCTAATCCCTGAAAAATGAAATCATCCTCAGTGACGAAGAGAGGGGGCTAAGCGCCCCCCATGGTCTCAGAGCATTGACTCTTCTAAGAGTCCTAAGAGTCCTGCTCACACTGATGGGGTGCAGCTGTGGGACCCTATTTTCAGAGATGATGTCCTCCACCCAACTCTCAAAAAGCTGAAAGGGTCTTCAGTAGAGATGGATAGTCGAGCTGGGCTATCAGACGGTCACCTCTGTAGCTGTAGTGTCATTTTTCCTATGGTCCAATGTGTAAATTAAACAAAAAAGTGCACGTTTGTTATGATTTCCAAGATGGGGACCAGGATGTGGACATAATAAAAAAATAGGGAACATGATAGGAGACATTTCTACAATACATATAATTATTCTTATCTATCTAATACGATGACAACAGCTCTCCATACCTGCAGTCCACCACAAGGACCACCCTCTCTAATCCCTGAAAAATGAAATCATCCTCAGTGACGAAGAGAGGGGGCTAAGCGCACCCCATGGTCTCAAAACATTGACTCTTCTAAGAGTCCTAAGAGTCCTGCTCACACTGATGGGGTGCAGCTGTGGGACCCTATTTTCAGAGATGATGTCCTCCACCCAACTCTCAAAAAGCTGAAAGGGTCTTCAGTAGAGATGGATAGTCGAGCTGGGCTATCAGACGGTCACCTCTGTAGCTGTAGTGTCATTTTTCCTATGGTCCAATGTGTAAATTAAACAAAAAAGTGCACGTTTGTTATGATTTCCAAGATGGGGACCAGGATGTGGACATAATAAAAAAATATGGAACATGATAGGAGACATTTCTACAATACATATAATCATTCTTATCTATCTAATACGATGACAACAGCTCTCCATACCTGCAGTCCACCACAAGGACCACCCTCTCTATTCCCTGAAAAGTGAAATCATCCTCAGTGACGAAGAGAGGGGGCTAAGCGCCCCCCATGGTCTCAGAGCATTGACTCTTCTAAGAGTCCTAAGAGTCCTGCTCACACTGATGGGGTGCAGCTGTAGGACCCTATTTTCAGAGATGATGTTCTCCACCAAACTCTCAAAAAGCTGAAAGGGTCTTCAGTAGAGATGGATAGTCGAGCTGGGCTATCAGACGGTCACCTCTGTACCTGTAGTGTCATTTTTCCTATGGTCCAATGTGTAAATTAAACAAAAAAGTGCACGTTTGTTATGATGTCCAAGATGGGGACCAGGATGTGGACATAATAAAAAATTAGGGAACATGATAGGAGACATTTCTACAATACATATAATCATTCTTATCTATTTAAAATGATGACAACAGCTCTCCATACCTGCAGTCCACCACAAGGACCACCCTCTCTAATCCCTGAAAAATGAAATCATCCTCAGTGACGAAGAGAGGGGGCTAAGCGCACCCCATGGTCTCAAAACATTGACTCTTCTAAGAGTCCTAAGAGTCCTGCTCACACTGATGGGGTGCAGCTGTGGGACCCTATTTTCAGAGATGATGTCCTCCACCCAACTCTCAAAAAGCTGAAAGGGTCTTCAGTAGAGATGGATAGTCGAGCTGGGCTATCAGACGGTCACCTCTGTAGCTGTAGTGTCATTTTTCCTATGGTCCAATGTGTAAATTAAACAAAAAAGTGCACGTTTGTTATGATTTCCAAGATGGGGACCAGGATGTGGACATAATAAAAAAATAGGGAACATGATAGGAGACATTTCTACAATACATATAATCATTCTTATCTATCTAATACGATGACAACAGCTCTCCATACCTGCAGTCCACCACAAGGACCACCCTCTCTATTCCCTGAAAAGTGAAATCATCCTCAGTGACGAAGAGAGGGGGCTAAGCGCCCCCCATGGTCTCAGAGCATTGACTCTTCTAAGAGTCCTAAGAGTCCTGCTCACACTGATGGGGTGCAGCTGTGGGACCCTATTTTCAGAGATGATGTTCTCCACCAAACTCTCAAAAAGCTGAAAGGGTCTTCAGTAGAGATGGATAGTCGAGCTGGGCTATCAGACGGTCACCTCTGTACCTGTAGTGTCATTTTTCCTATGGTCCAATGTGTAAATTAAACAAAAAAGTGCACGTTTGTTATGATGTCCAAGATGGGGACCAGGATGTGGACATAATAAAAAATTAGGGAACATGATAGGAGACATTTCTACAATACATATAATCATTCTTATCTATTTAATACGATGACAACAGCTCTCCATACCTGCAGTCCACCACAAGGACCACCCTCTCTAATCCCTGAAAAATGAAATCATCCTTAGTGACGAAGAGAGGTGGCTAAACGCCCCCCATGGTCTCAGAGCATTGACTCTTCTAAGAGTCCTAAAAGTCCTGCTCACACTGATGGGGTGCAGCTGTGGGACCCTATTTTCAGAGATGATGTCCTCCACCCAACTCTCAAAAAGCTGAAAGGGTCTTCAGTAGAGATGGATTGTCGAGCTGGGCTATCAGACGGTCACCTCTGTAGCTGTAGTGTCATTTTTCCTATGGTCCAATGTGTAAATTAAACAAAAAAGTGCACGTTTGTTATGATGTCCAAGATGGGGACCAGGATGTGGACATAATAAAAAATTAGGGAACATGATAGGAGACATTTCTACAATACATATAATCATTCTTATCTATCTAATACGATAACAGCTCTCCATACCTGCAGTCCACCACAAGGACCACCCTCTCTAATCCCTGAAAAATGAAATCATCCTCAGTGACGAAGAGAGGGGGCTAAGTGCCCCCAATGGTCTCAGAGCATTGACTCTTCTAAGAGTCCTAAGAGTCCTGCTCACACTGATGGGGTGCAGCTGTGGGACCCTATTTTCAGAGATGATGTCCTCCACCCAACTCTCAAAAAGCTGAAAGGGTCTTCAGTAGAGATGGATAGTCGAGCTGGGCTATCAGACGGTCACCTCTGTAGCTGTAGTGCCATTTTTCCTATGGTCCAATGTGTAAATTAAACAAAAAAGTGCACGTTTGTTATGATGTCCAAGATGGGGACCAGGATGTGGACATAATAAAAAATTAGGGAACATGATAGGAGACATTTCTACAATACATATAATCATTCTTATCTATCTAATACGATGACAACAGCTCTCCATACCTGCAGTCCACCACAAGGACCACCCTCTCTAATCCCTGAAAAATGAAATCATCCTCAGTGACGAAGAGAGGGGGCTAAGCGCCCCCATGGTCTCAGAGCATTAACTCTTCTAAGAGTCCTAAGAGTCCTGCTCACACTGATGGGGTGCAGCTGTGGGACCCTATTTTCAGAGATGCTGTCCTCCACCCAACTCTCAAAAAGCTGAAAGGGTCTTCAGTAGAGATGGATAGTCGAGCTGGGCTATCAGACGGTCACCTCTGTAGCTGTAGTGTCATTTTTCCTATGGTCCAATGTGTAAATTAAACAAAAAAGTGCACGTTTGTTATGATGTCCAAGATGGGGACCAGGATGTGGACATAATAAAAAATTAGGGAACATGATAGGAGACATTTCTACAATACATATAATCATTCTTATCTATCTAATACGATGACAACAGCTCTCCATACCTGCAGTCCACCACAAGGACCACCCTCTCTAATCCCTGAAAAATGAAATCATCCTCAGTGACGAAGAGAGGGGGCCAAGCGCCCCCCATGGTACCAGAGCATTGACTCTTCTAAAAATCCTAAGAGTCCTGCTCACACTGATGGGGTGAAGCTGTGGGACCCTATTTTCAGAGATGATGTCCTCCACCCGACTCTCAAAAAGCTGAAAGGGTCTTCAGTAGAGATGGATAGTCGAGCTGGGCTATCAGACGGTCACCTATGTAGCTGTAGTGTCATTTTTCCTATGGTCCAATGTGTAAATTAAACAAAAAAGTGCTTGTTTGTTATGATTTCCAAGATGGGGACCAGGATGTGGACATAATAAAAAAATAGGGAACATGATAGGAGACATTTCTACAATACATATAATCATTCTTATCTATCTAATACGATGACAACAGCTCTCCATACCTGCAGTCCACCACAAGGACCACCCTCTCTATTCCCTGAAAAGTGAAATCATCCTCAGTGACGAAGAGAGGGGGCTAAGCGCCCCCCATGGTCTCAGAGCATTGACTCTTCTAAGAGTCCTAAGAGTCCTGCTCACACTGATGGGGTGCAGCTGTGGGACCCTATTTTCAGAGATGATGTTCTCCACCAAACTCTCAAAAAGCTGAAAGGGTCTTCAGTAGAGATGGATAGTCGAGCTGGGCTATCAGACGGTCACCTCTGTACCTGTAGTGTCATTTTTCCTATGGTCCAATGTGTAAATTAAACAAAAAAGTGCACGTTTGTTATGATGTCCAAGATGGGGACCAGGATGTGGACATAATAAAAAATTAGGGAACATGATAGGAGACATTTCTACAATACATATAATCATTCTTATCTATTTAATACGATGACAACAGCTCTCCATACCTGCAGTCCACCACAAGGACCACCCTCTCTAATCCTTGAAAAATGAAATCATCCTTAGTGACGAAGAGAGGTGGCTAAACGCCCCCCATGGTCTCAGAGCATTGACTCTTCTAAGAGTCCTAAAAGTCCTGCTCACACTGATGGGGTGCAGCTGTGGGACCCTATTTTCAGAGATGATGTCCTCCACCCAACTCTCAAAAAGCTGAAAGGGTCTTCAGTAGAGATGGATTGTCGAGCTGGGCTATCAGACGGTCACCTCTGTAGCTGTAGTGTCATTTTTCCTATGGTCCAATGTGTAAATTAAACAAAAAAGTGCACGTTTGTTATGATGTCCAAGATGGGGACCAGGATGTGGACATAATAAAAAATTAGGGAACATGATAGGAGACATTTCTACAATACATATAATCATTCTTATCTATCTAATACGATAACAGCTCTCCATACCTGCAGTCCACCACAAGGACCACCCTCTCTAATCCCTGAAAAATGAAATCATCCTCAGTGACGAAGAGAGGGGGCTAAGTGCCCCCAATGGTCTCAGAGCATTGACTCTTCTAAGAGTCCTAAGAGTCCTGCTCACACTGATGGGGTGCAGCTGTGGGACCCTATTTTCAGAGATGATGTCCTCCACCCAACTCTCAAAAAGCTGAAAGGGTCTTCAGTAGAGATGGATAGTCGAGCTGGGCTATCAGACGGTCACCTCTGTAGCTGTAGTGTCATTTTTCCTATGGTCCAATGTGTAAATTAAACAAAAAAGTGCACGTTTGTTATGATGTCCAAGATGGGGACCAGGATGTGGACATAATAAAAAATTAGGGAACATGATAGGAGACATTTCTACAATACATATAATCATTCTTATCTATCTAATACGATGACAACAGCTCTCCATACCTGCAGTCCACCACAAGGACCACCCTCTCTAATCCCTGAAAAATGAAATCATCCTCAGTGACGAAGAGAGGGGGCTAAGCGCCCCCATGGTCTCAGAGCATTAACTCTTCTAAGAGTCCTAAGAGTCCTGCTCACACTGATGGGGTGCAGCTGTGGGACCCTATTTTCAGAGATGATGTCCTCCACCCAACTCTCAAAAAGCTGAAAGGGTCTTCAGTAGAGATGGATAGTCGAGCTGGGCTATCAGACGGTCACCTCTGTAGCTGTAGTGTCATTTTTCCTATGGTCCAATGTGTAAATTAAACAAAAAAGTGCACGTTTGTTATGATGTCCAAGATGGGGACCAGGATGTGGACATAATAAAAAATTAGGGAACATGATAGGAGACATTTCTACAATACATATAATCATTCTTATCTATCTAATACGATGACAACAGCTCTCCATACCTGCAGTCCACCACAAGGACCACCCTCTCTAATCCCTGAAAAATGAAATCATCCTCAGTGACGAAGAGAGGGGGCCAAGCGCCCCCCATGGTACCAGAGCATTGACTCTTCTAAGAGTCCTAAGAGTCCTGCTCACACTGATGGGGTGAAGCTGTGGGACCCTATTTTCAGAGATGATGTCCTCCACCCGCCTCTCAAAAAGCTGAAAGGGTCTTCAGTAGAGATGGATAGTCGAGCTGGGCTATCAGACGGTCACCTATGTAGCTGTAGTGTCATTTTTCCTATGGTCCAATGTGTAAATTAAACAAAAAAGTGCACGTTTGTTATGATGTCCAAGATGGGGACCAGGATGTGGACATAATAAGAAATTAGGGAACATGATAGGAGACATTTCTACAATACATATAATCATTCTTATCTATCTAATACGATGACAACAGCTCTCCATACCTGCAGTCCACCACAAGGACCACCCTCTCTAATCCCTGAAAAATGAAATCATCCTCAGTGACGAAGAGAGGGGGCTAAGTGCCCCCAATGGTCTCAGAGCATTGAGTCTTCTAAGAGTCCTAAGAGTCCTGCTCACACTGATGGGGTGCAGCTGTGGGACCCTATTTTCAGAGATGATGTCCTCCACCCAACTCTCAAAAAGCTGAAAGGGTCTTCAGTAGAGATGGATAGTCGAGCTGGGCTATCAGACGGTCACCTCTGTAGCTGTAGTGTCATTTTTCCTATGGTCCAATGTGTAAATTAAACAAAAAAGTGCACGTTTGTTATGATGTCCAAGATGGGGACCAGGATGTGGACATAATAAAAAATTAGGGAACATGATAGGAGACATTTCTACAATACATATAATCATTCTTATCTATCTAATACGATGACAACAGCTCTCCATACCTGCAGTCCACCACAAGGACCACCCTCTCTAATCCCTGAAAAATGAAATCATCCTCAGTGACGAAGAGAGGGGGCTAAGCGCCCCCATGGTCTCAGAGCATTAACTCTTCTAAGAGTCCTAAGAGTCCTGCTCACACTGATGGGGTGCAGCTGTGGGACCCTATTTTCAGAGATGATGTCCTCCACCCAACTCTCAAAAAGCTGAAAGGGTCTTCAGTAGAGATGGATAGTCGAGCTAGGCTATCAGACGGTCACCTCTGTAGCTGTAGTGTCATTTTTCCTATGGTCCAATGTGTAAATTAAACAAAAAAGTGCACGTTTGTTATGATGTCCAAGATGGGGACCAGGATGTGGACATAATAAAAAATTAGGGAACATGATAGGAGACATTTCTACAATACATATAATCATTCTTATCTATCTAATACGATGACAACAGCTCTCCATACCTGCAGTCCACCACAAGGACCACCCTCTCTAATCACTGAAAAATGAAATCATCCTCAGTGACGAAGAGAGGGGGCCAAGCGCCCCCCATGGTACCAGAGCATTGACTCTTCTAAGAGTCCTAAGAGTCCTGCTCACACTGATGGGGTGAAGCTGTGGGACCCTATTTTCAGAGATGATGTCCTCCACCCGACTCTCAAAAAGCTGAAAGGGTCTTCAGTAGAGATGGATAGTCGAGCTGGGCTATCAGACGGTCACCTCTGTAGCTGTAGTGTCATTTTTCCTATGGTCCAATGTGTAAATTAAACAAAAAAGTGCACGTTTGTTATGATGTCCAAGATGGGGACCAGGATGTGGACATAATAAGAAATTAGGGAACATGATAGGAGACATTTCTACAATACATATAATCATTCTTATCTATCTAATACGATGACAACAGCTCTCCATACCTGCAGTCCACCACAAGGACCACCCTCTCTAATCCCTGAAAAATGAAATCATCCTCAGTGACGAAGAGAGGGGGCTAAGTGCCCCCAATGGTCTCAGAGCATTGACTCTTCTAAGAGTCCTAAGAGTCCTGCTCACACTGATGGGGTGAAGCTGTGGGACCCTATTTTCAGAGATGATGTCCTCCACCCAACTCTCAAAAAGCTGAAAGGGTCTTCAGTAGAGATGGATAGTCGAGCTGGGCTATCAGACGGTCACCTCTGTAGCTGTAGTGTCATTTTTCCTATGGTCCAATGTGTAAATTAAACAAAAAAGTGCACGTTTGTTATGATGTCCAAGATGGGGACCAGGATGTGGACATAATAAAAAATTAGGGAACATGATAGGAGACATTTCTACAATACATATAATCATTCTTATCTATCTAATACGATGACAACAGCTCTCCATACCTGCAGACCACCACAAGGACCACCCTCTCTAATCCCTGAAAAATGAAATCATCCTCAGTGACGAAGAGAGGGGGCTAAGCGCCCCCATGGTCTCAGAGCATTAACTCTTCTAAGAGTCCTAAGAGTCCTGCTCACACTGATGGGGTGCAGCTGTGGGACCCTATTTTCAGAGATGATGTCCTCCACCCAACTCTCAAAAAGCTGAAAGGGTCTTCAGTAGAGATGGATAGTCGAGCTGGGCTATCAGACGGTCACCTCTGTAGCTGTAGTGTCATTTTTCCTATGGTCCAATGTGTAAATTAAACAAAAAAGTGCACGTTTGTTATGATGTCCAAGATGGGGACCAGGATGTGGACATAATAAAAAATTAGGGAACATGATAGGAGACATTTCTACAATACATATAATCATTCTTATCTATCTAATACGATGACAACAGCTCTCCATACCTGCAGTCCACCACAAGGACCACCCTCTCTAATCCCTGAAAAATGAAATCATCCTCAGTGACGAAGAGAGGGGGCCAAGCGCCCCCCATGGTACCAGAGCATTGACTCTTCTAAGAGTCCTAAGAGTCCTGCTCACACTGATGGGGTGAAGCTGTGGGACCCTATTTTCAGAGATGATGTCCTCCACCCAACTCTCAAAAAGCTGAAAGGGTCTTCAGTAGAGATGGATAGTCGAGCTGGGCTATCAGACGGTCACCTCTGTAGCTGTAGTGTCATTTTTCCTATGGTCCAATGTGTAAATTAAACAAAAAAGTGCACGTTTGTTATGATGTCCAAGATGGGGACCAGGATGTGGACACAATAAGAAATTAGGGAACATGATAGGAGACATTTCTACAATACATATAATCATTCTTATCTATCTAATACGATCACAACAGCTCTCCATACCTGCAGTCCACCACAAGGACCACTCTCTCTAATCCCTGAAAAATTAAATCATCCTCAGTGACGAAGAGAGGGGGCTAAGCGCCCCCCATGGTCTCAGAGCATTGACTCTTCTAAGAGTCCTAAGATTCCTGCTCACACTGATGGGGTGCAGCTGTGGGACCCTATTTTCAGAGATGATGTCCTCCACCCAACTCTCAAAAAGCTGAAAGGGTCTTCAGTAGAGATGGATAGTCGAGCTGGGCTATCAGACGGTCACCTCTGTAGCTGTAGTGTCATTTTTCCTATGGTCCAATGTGTAAATTAAACAAAAAAGTGCACGTTTGTTATGATTTCCAAGATGGGGACCAGGATGTGGACATAATAAAAAATTAGGGAACATGATAGGAGACATTTCTACAATACATATAATCATTCTTTTCTATCTAATACGATGACAACAGCTCTCCATACCTGCAGTCCACCACAAGGACCACCCTCTCTATTACCTGAAAAGTGAAATCATCCTCAGTGACGAAGAGAGGGGGCTAAGCGCCCCCCATGGTCTCAGAGCATTGACTCTTCTAAGAGTCCTAAGAGTCCTGCTCACACTGATGGGGTGCAGCTGTGGGACCCTATTTTCAGAGATGATGTTCTCTACCCAACTCTCAAAAAGCTGAAAGGGTCTTCAGTAGAGATGGATAGTCGAGCTGGGCTATCAGACGGTCACCTCTGTAGCTGTAGTGTCATTTTTCCTATGGTCCAATGTGTAAATTAAACAAAAAAGTGCACGTTTGTTATGATGTCCAAGATGGGGACCAGGATGTGGACATAATAAAAAATTAGGGAACATGATAGGAGACATTTCTACAATACATATAATCATTCTTATCTATCTAATACGATGACAACAGCTCTCCATACCTGCAGTCCACCACAAGGACCACCCTCTCTAATCCCTGAAAAATGAAATCATCCTCAGTGACGAAGAGAGGGGGCTAAGCGCCCCCATGGTCTCAGAGCATTAACTCTTCTAAGAGTCCTAAGAGTCCTGCTCACACTGATGGGGTGCAGCTGTGGGACCCTATTTTCAGAGATGATGTCCTCCACCCAACTCTCAAAAAGCTGAAAGGGTCTTCAGTAGAGATGGATAGTCGAGCTGGGCTATCAGACGGTCACCTCTGTAGCTGTAGTGTCATTTTTCCTATGGTCCAATGTGTAAATTAAACAAAAAAGTGCACGTTTGTTATGATGTCCAAGATGGGGACCAGGATGTGGACATAATAAAAAATTAGGGAACATGATAGGAGACATTTCTACAATACATATAATCATTCTTATCTATCTAATACGATGACAACAGCTCTCCATACCTGCAGTCCACCACAAGGACCACCCTCTCTAATCCCTGAAAAATGAAATCATCCTCAGTGACGAAGAGAGGGGGCCAAGCGCCCCCCATGGTACCAGAGCATTGACTCTTCTAAGAGTCCTAAGAGTCCTGCTCACACTGATGGGGTGAAGCTGTGGGACCCTATTTTCAGAGATGATGTCCTCCACCCAACTCTCAAAAAGCTGAAAGGGTCTTCAGTAGAGATGGATAGTCGAGCTGGGCTATCAGACGGTCACCTCTGTAGCTGTAGTGTCATTTTTCCTATGGTCCAATGTGTAAATTAAACAAAAAAGTGCACGTTTGTTATGATGTCCAAGATGGGGACCAGGATGTGGACATAATAAAAAATTAGGGAACATGATAGGAGACATTTCTACAATACATATAATCATTCTTATCTATCTAATACGATGACAACAGCTCTCCATACCTGCAGTCCACCACAAGGACCACCCTCTCTAATCCCTGAAAAATGAAATCATCCTCAGTGACGAAGAGAGGGGGCCAAGCGCCCCCCATGGTACCAGAGCATTGACTCTTCTAAGAGTCCTTAGAGTCCTGCTCACACTGATGGGGTGAAGCTGTGGGACCCTATTTTCAGAGATGATGTCCTCCACCCAACTCTCAAAAAGCTGAAAGGGTCTTCAGTAGAGATGGATAGTCGAGCTGGGCTATCAGACGGTCACCTCTGTAGCTGTAGTGTCATTTTTCCTATGGTCCAATGTGTAAATTAAACAAAAAAGTGCACGTTTGTTATGATGTCCAAGATGGGGACCAGGATGTGGACATAATAAGAAATTAGGGAACATGATAGGAGACATTTCTACAATACATATAATCATTCTTATCTATCTAATATGATGACAACAGCTCTCCATACCTGCAGTCCACCACAAGGACCACCCTCTCTAATCCCTGAAAAATGAAATCATCCTCAGGGACGAAGAGAGGGGGCTAAGCGCCCCCCATGGTTTTAGAGCATTGACTCTTCTAAGAGTCCTAAGAGTCCTGCTTACACTGATGGGGTGCAGCTGTGGGACCCTATTTTCAGAGATGATGTCCTCCACCCAACTCTCAAAAAGCTGAAAGGGTCTTCAGTAGAGATGGATAGTCGAGCTGGGCTATCAGACGGTCACCTCTGTAGCTGTAGTGTCATTTTTCCTATGGTCCAATGTGTAAATTAAACAAAAAAGTGCACGTTTGTTATGATGTCCAAGATGGGGACCAGGATGTGGACATAATAAAAAATTAGGGAACATGATAGGAGACATTTCTACAATACATATAATCATTCTTATCTATCTAATACGATCACAACAGCTCTCCATACCTGCAGTCCACCACAAGGACCACTCTCTCTAATCCCTGAAAAATGAAATCATCCTCAGTGACGAAGAGAGGGGGCTAAGCGCCCCCCATGGTCTCAGAGCATTGACTCTTCTAAGAGTCCTAAGATTCCTGCTTACACTGATGGGGTGCAGCTGTGGGACCCTATTTTCAGAGATGATGTCCTCCACCCAACTCTCAAAAAGCTGAAAGGGTCTTCAGTAGAGATGGATAGTCGAGCTGGGCTATCAGACGGTCACCTCTGTAGCTGTAGTGTCATTTTTCCTATGGTCCAATGTGTAAATTAAACAAAAAAGTGCACGTTTGTTATGATGTCCAAGATGGGGACCAGGATGTGGACATAATAAAAAATTAGGGAACATGATAGGAGACATTTCTACAATACATATAATCATTCTTATCTATCTAATACGATCACAACAGCTCTCCATACCTGCAGTCCACCACAAGGACCACTCTCTCTAATCCCTGAAAAATGAAATCATCCTCAGTGACGAAGAGAGGGGGCTAAGCGCCCCCCATGGTCTCAGAGCATTGACTCTTCTAAGAGTCCTAAGATTCCTGCTCACACTGATGGGGTGCAGCTGTGGGACCCTATTTTCAGAGATGATGTCCTCCACCCAACTCTCAAAAAGCTGAAAGGGTCTTCAGTAGAGATGGATAGTCGAGCTGGGCTATCAGACGGTCACCTCTGTAGCTGTAGTGTCATTTTTCCTATGGTCCAATGTGTAAATTAAACAAAAAAGTGCACGTTTGTTATGATGTCCAAGATGGGGACCAGGATGTGGACATAATAAAAAAATAGGGAACATGATAGGAGACATTTCTACAATACATATAATCATTCTTATCTATCTAATACGATGACAACAGCTCTCCATACCTGCAGTCCACCACAAGGACCACCCTCTCTATTCCCTGAAAAGTGAAATCATCCTCAGTGACGAAGAGAGGGGGCTAAGCGCCCCCCATGGTCTCAGAGCATTGACTCTTCTAAGAGTCCTAAGAGTCCTGCTCACACTGATGGGGTGCAGCTGTGGGACCCTATTTTCAGAGATGATGTTCTCCACCCAACTCTCAAATAGCTGAAAGGGTCTTCAGTAGAGATGGATAGTCGAGCTGGGCTATCAGACGGTCACCTCTGTAGCTGTAGTGTCATTTTTCCTATGGTCCAATGTGTAAATTAAACAAAAAAGTGCACGTTTGTTATGATGTCCAAGATGGGGACCAGGATGTGGACATAATAAAAAATTAGGGAACATGATAGGAGACATTTCTACAATACATATAATCATTCTTATCTATTTAATACGATGACAACAGCTCTCCATACCTGCAGTCCACCACAAGGACCACCCTCTCTAATCCCTGAAAAATGAAATCATCCTCAGTGACGAAGAGAGGGGGCTAAGCGCCCCCCATGGTCTCAGAGCATTGACTCTTCTAAGAGTCCTAAGAGTCCTGCTCACACTGATGGGGTGCAGCTGTGGGACCCTATTTTCAGAGATGATGTCCTCCACCCAACTCTCAAAAAGCTGAAAGGGTCTTCAGTAGAGATGGATAGTCGAGCTGGGCTATCAGACGGTCACCTCTGTAGCTGTAGTGTCATTTTTCCTATGGTCCAATGTGTAAATTAAACAAAAAAGTGCACGTTTGTTATGATGTCCAAGATGGGGACCAGGATGTGGACATAATAAAAAATTAGGGAACATGATAGGAGACATTTCTACAATACATATAATCATTCTTATCTATCTAATACGATGACAACAGCTCTCCATACCGTATTTCATGGTCAATCCAGGTTTGTCAGTGATGGCACTGACATAATGTATGGCGTCTTTTTCGGGCGTTATCCTTTGCCTTTTCATTGTGAAAATCCAGTTGCCTATATCAAAGCAAATTCTACTACTTGTAAAGTATGCAGAAAATGAAATGTAGAACATATAACATCAACTGCTTAGGAACGCATCATAGGTTAGTACTTAAAAGGATATTGTCATGTTCTAGTCATAATGCAAGCTGGACATTTTTCATGTTACCCTGTAATCGCCGGCCTGTTCTAATGCTCACAAGCAAAGATATATGCTCAGCTGCTAAGGCTTCCCTCTGCCTTCTGAATGAAAATTGAATATGTCTGGCTCACTGTGTATATAGCAGGTGCTCAGAAAAAATAAGAGTCAATTCAAAAGAAATAGCTCTGGTACACTATAGTGATTAATAACGTAAGAAAAGAACTCTTGGAATGCTGAAAATTCTTTATTTGTGCAAAAGGATAATTCATCCAACGTTTCGACCTTGTTTTTAGGTCTTTATCAAGGATAAAGTTATCTAAGATCATAAAGGGTTACAAAACCATATAAACACGTAATTAGTACATAGTACAACATAACAGTACAATATATTGCTACTTGAGAGTACAATGGGTCAAATGACCATGAGGCACATACAAAAAATTTTTCCAAAGCCATAGTGAAAACATTTGTACTGAGGAAAGAAAATTTCCACATGATCTATCTGGAGAAACATTCTGGATCAAACAACCAAAAATAGTCAAGCAGGTAAATACACACCTATATGGATAACAGGATGATATGTGTTCAATTGTATAGCGTCATTGCCATTAAGGTACAAATGGAAAACTTGCAATCCTATATAGTGAAGGAAATGAACACATATCATATCAAAGAACACAGGAACATGGGTGTGAGAAAAACCTCAATGTTTATACTTTGTTCTTTATAATGGTGTGAACATGTATATGTCTCAGTACCTTATGCACTTGAGAATTCTAGTGAGTAGATGATGAAAGCCTATTCCAGAACTGGAATCGGTAAATAATTGTAGGTGGAATCTAAATGAAAAGATGGTACAAGTGTTATCATGACACGTGGGCTATAACACAATGGACCGTGTGACAAAGAAGAAAGGAGAGAAAGAAGAGGAAGAAAATGGAACTACCTGTAACATTACGTGATAGTCACTGGTAAGTATCACTTGACAATTCAGGTGAAAAAGGATTCCTTTATTAAAGGGTTCTCAGTCGCCTCAGGATCATGAAATACTAGGGTAAATGATATGAGAATGGGTAAGAAGCACCACTAAAGGAAATATGAAATGCAGGACATATATCTATAAACCCCTGAACTACATGATAGAAATAAAAAGAAGAAAAAAGAAAAAAAAGAAGAAAGAAGAACACATAGAATGCGGAAAGAGAATGGGTACAACTACCTGAGTTACTGCAGGGAGGCCCCTGGTTGGTATTGTGAGGGTTAGTGGAATTCCTTCACTGAAGGGTTCTCAGTTGCCTCAGGTTCGTGAAAAATGCTATAGACAAATAATGCCCGGAGAAAAGGGGTTCATATACAGCGAATAATGGTAATACAAGGTACATGTGTCACATGTAATAGTATATATATATATATATTGTACTAAGCTCTACACCAGAAATAGAAAGTAGTCCCTCTGCCTTCTGTCTAGGTGCCCTGAGTTATGTCCTGTAAACTGTCACAGCGACCCAGACACACATGTGTAGTAGGGGAATATCCCTGCTGAGATGCCAGTGCTAGAGCACTCGTTTGCTGTGGAGTTGAACGCTATGTGAGCAGTTCTTACCTTCAATGAGCAGAAGTCTCTTTTTTCAGATTTCAATATCTCTGTGGGTATCTGGCAGAAATATGGAATACTCTTTACTGCTAAGACCCTGTACACCACTCCCACTAAAGGGGGCTTTACACGCTGCGACATCGCTAATGCGGAGTCGTTGGGGTCACGGAATTTGTGACGCACATCCGGCCGCATTAGCGATGTTGCTGCGTGTGACACCGATGAGCGATTTTGCATCGTTGCAAAAACGTGCAAAATCGCTCATCGGTGACATGGGTCTCCATTCTCGATTATCGTTACTGCAGCAGTAACGATGTAGTTCGTCGCTCCTGCGGCAGCACACATCACTCCGTGTGACACCGCAGAAACGAGGAACCTCTCCTTACCTGCCTCCCAGCCGCTATGAGGAAGGAAGGAGGTGGGCGGGATGTTCCGGCCACTCATCTCCGCCCCTCCGCTGCTATTGGGCGGTCGCTCAGTGACGTCGCTGTGACGCCGCACGGACCGCCCCCTTAGAAAGGAGGCGGTTCGCCGGTCACAGCGACGTCGCCGGTCAGGTAAGTATGTGTGACGGGTCTGGTCGGTGTTGTGCGGCATGGGCAGCGATTTGCCCGTGTCGCGCAACAGATGGGGCGGGTACCCACACTAGCGATATCGGGACCGATATCGCAGTGTGTAAAGTAGCCTTTAGTCACATGACCAAGACTGTATCTGTGTCCCTACAACACACTTGAGACAAATGTGTGTGTGAGCCTGCATTGTGGGGTATATATAATATATTATAGAGCTGGGAAGGATCATTCTAAGCAGTGAGCTGTTCCAGTATTTGTAGGAAAATACCCAGTAGAAGCATCAAACACAGCACCAATACCTCCCATCAGTATCCCACCACAGTGCCATGTAACCCATGCCCTACACTCCCATCTACACCAATACTATACAGGCACAAACTAGTATATCTGACTAAAAGCCCCCAAAATATGAAGAACGGCCTATAGTTGAGTGTGGATATAAAATCTATGTGAGCAGAGCTAGAATAGAAATCACTGATCGCATTGAAGTCATTCTGACCATAAATCACCATGATATCAAGGTGAGGAGTTGTGTGTTACTGCTGGGAGGAAAGGGTTAACAGTGGAATATTAAGGTGCATTTCTGTGTGCAGTGTTACTAGTCAATGTAACAATTCAATATGAGCTGCTCTTGGTGCCGGGGGAGGGAGATGCTCTCCTGAGCAAGATAGATGGGGAATGAACATGATATCTATATAGTGTAAGGCAGGGGGTCTCAAACTCGGCTGGGTGTATGGGCCGCACAGAGGAAAAAAATAATTTGGGGGGCTGCATTCTTTGCAGGACAAAGTGACATTTTTATTGGTACCATATATATATATTTTTTTCACACACCTTTGGATGACTGATTTTCAACATTTTTCACTTGTTTATTATAACAAATAGCGTTTTGTGAAGGGAATGCTTTGCCTACTTCCGTGACTATGGCCTTCCGGAACTGCTGCATTTTGGCTGACCTCTCCGCCTCGGGAATAAGAGACATAAAGTTCTCCTTGTAGCGTGGGTCTAACAGTGTTACCAACCAGTAATGATTGTCGGCCAAGATGTTCTTAACGCGAGGGTCACGAGACAGGCAGCTTACCATAAAGTCATCCATGTGCGCCAGACTCTTAACAGCCATCACTTCAGTATCCAGACCAACACGATGACTGAACATGCTGTCCTCCTCCTTCTCCTCCTCCTCCTCCTCCTCCTCCTCATCATCTACCCTGTCCTCTGGCCAGCCACGCTGAACTGAGCATATGATTGGTATGCATGTCATATCCTCAATTTGGCCGGAGAGTTGCTCCATGTCTTCATCCTCCTCCTCGTCATAGTCCTCCACTGCACGTTGTGATGAGACGAGGCTGGACTGTGTGTTATCACCCACACCCACTACTGTTTCTTGCTCCAACTCATCGTGTTCCGCCTGCAATGCATCATGTTTGGTTTTGAGCAGAGACCGTTTTAGAAGGCAGAGAAGCGGTATGGTGACGCTAATAATGGCGTCATCGCCGCTCACCATCTTGGTGGAGTCCTCAAAGTTTTGGAGGATGGTACATAGGTCGGACATCCATCTCCACTCCTCAGGTGTTATGTGTGGAGTTTGACCCATTTCCCGACGGCTTAGGTGATGCAGGTACTCAACAACTGCCTTCTTCTGCTCACATATCCTGATCAACATGTGCAGAGTTGAATTCCAACGCGTGGGGACATCACACACCAGTCTGTGAGCCGGAAGATGCAAACAACGCTGAAAGCCGGCAAGGCCGGCTGAAGCAGTAGGTGACTTTCGAAAATGTGCAGACAGGCAGCGAACTTTTACCAGCAGATCAGACAGCTCTGGGTATGACTTTAGAAACCGCTGAACCACGAGGTTGAGCACATGGGCCATGCATGGAACATGTGTCAGCTGGCCTCGCCTCAAAGCCGCCACCAGGTTCCGGCCATTGTCACACACAACCTTTCCTGGCTTTAGGTTCAGAGGTGTGAGCCAGTGATCTGCATGCTGTTTTAGAGCTGTCCACACCTCTTCTGCATTGTGGGGTTTGTCACCTATGCAGATTAGCTGCAGCACAGTCTGTTGCCGCTTCGCCGAGGCAGTGCTGCAGTGCTTCCAGCTTGGGACTGGTGTGGAGGGTAAAGTGGATGAGGATGCGCAGGAGGAGGAGGAGGCTGAAGAGCATGACATTCCGGAGCTGTAGAGTGTGGGTGAAACCCTGACTGAGGTAGGGCCTGCAAACCTTGGTGTGGGAAGGACTTGTTCCGTTCCTCGCTCAAACTGGGTCCCAGCTGGGCTGGGCTGGGTCCCTACCCGGCTGGGTAGGGCGTTGTGGGGGGTTTGTCTATCTCCGTTTGAGGTGAGTTTGTTTAAGTTAGCCTTTCTTTGGCGTTTTTTGGAGCCCTGCGGGTTGGGGAGTTGGTATCGCCCAGTAAGGCGTTCCCCGGGGGCTTGGATTGGGGTGACATTATGTCAGTGGAAAACGGAGTTGAATTTTGGATTAGGAAATCGAAAACTGATCAGAGAGGTGTGGGTAGACTAGTCCGTTTGGGGATGGTTGTGGCATCTGATATGTGCCCGTTCAAGTGTCTCGGGAATTTTCAACAGATCCGTCCGAAGGTGGATGGCCCCTTATTATGTCACGAGGATGGGTCCTTTTTATCGAGATACCAATTTGTGAGTGTTTTTAGGGCATGTTTGAAGTCGTTGGGGTTAGATCCGAAGTCTTTCGGATTGGGGCAGCGACGGAGGCCTCTATATGCGGCCTACCGGAGGAGACAGTTAAGCAGATTGGTAGGTGGAAGTCGCAGCGCTTTAAGTCGTATGTACGTCCCCAGGTGGTTGTTGGCAATTGAGGGGAAAAGGGGGGGTATTAGGGTAGCAATGGGGGGGGTGAGAGTGTGTGTTTTTTGTCAATTTGGTTTGGTGAGGCAATAAAATGGTGTCGTCTGTACATTTTGTATTGCAGAAGCACCCCCTCTTCCTTCCCTGGTCTGGATCCTTGGCCACTCTTATGTGTATTGGGGAGCCCGACGAGCGGACGCGAGATGGAACGGGAGACAGCTAGGTTTTGAGAAGGACCTGGCTCTCGTGCGATGGCTCGGTGTTCGGGGGTTAGGGTGGAACAGGGTGTTGCAGGAGGTGCATAGATACGCCCGGTTGGACAGACCTCCTGACATGTTAGTGTTGCATGCCGGGGGGAATGATTTGGGTGGGCGTCCTTTTCGAATCTTGATAAAGGACATCAAACATGATTTGTTACGGTTATGGGTGTCGTTTCCAGGTCTAACGATAGTCTGGTCGGAGATAGTAGCGAGAAAGAGTTGGCAGAAAGCGCGGTCAGTTGACAGGTTGAACAAGGCGCGGGCGAAGGTTAATAGGGCGATCTCGAAGTTTGTTAGTCGGAACGGGGGTATAGCAATACGGCATGTTGAGTTGGAAAGGACGGAAGAGGAATTTTGGTTGGCTGACGGGGTACACCTTAATGCGGTGGGAACTGACTTATGGGCTCTTGGCTTGCAGGGAGGTATTGAGAGGGCCCTTTGGTTGCAGGGGGTCTCAGGCACTTGAAGGGTTTCAAGGTGCCTTCGTTGTGGTGTTGTTTATTGGTGGGTCCTTGAAGTTGGTTTAAAATTGGTTCGGGGATTCATCCGGGTATGGATCCCCTCATTGGCAGAATTGATGGTCCCCTGGTGATTTTGGGGGGGAACCCCGACGGGGTATGTCGGGGCCCCTGGGGGTGTGGTTGGGGTTGACGGAGGATTAACCCTTACCATTTGGTGCTCCTGAGCCAGTGTGGGTAACGGCTGGGAGCAAGTTGAGGTTTTTTATTGCTCGGTTATGGGAATCACCAGGGTTTTGGTAGCTTCAAGGACCTTACCACATTGCAAATTTTATTGGTTATGTATTCTTGTTAATAAAATGGCTGCTATGGCCAAAATTATCCAAAGATAAATTTGTGTCTGTGTAATTACTTTTAAATAAGAAATGGGAATGGAGGTGTGGGGTATGAAAGGAAGACCGGAGTCAACAATTCCAGGGTCAAGCATGTTTATTTGCCTAAGCTTCGTTCCAGGGTAGAAAGGGTAAGAGTGCCTTTCAGAATTCGAAGTGGTCGGACTGTACGGGCCACCAAGAACTGCAGGAGAGCTTGAACATCTTCCCATGGATTTGCGACATCCTCCCTCATCAGTTACGTAGGTAAGCAGGTTCTCAGCATTGCAGCCCATTTGTTATCTTAAGTTAGTTAAGCGGGGTTAACTAACCTGTCAGTTCAGCCTCAGGTCTAAAGCAGAGGCCTGGACTCCACTCCTTACTCCTCACTCCACAACTCTCCTTAAAAACAACTGACTCCTTTTTCCTGCCCCGGGGTCTCCAGACCCCTAGGTGGGCGTTTCCTTCCGTCTGGTCCTGCCCACTGGTGTGCCTGTCTTTCCCTGGGGGAGGTGACTAGGGTTTTCTGGTTGGCTTTGTGTGACTTAGGTGAGGGAAGTTGTTATGCGGGGGCCTATGTGTGACTACCTGCAGTGTCAGGGCGTCACATATGTATGTGTGTATGTCTGCTAAAGGAATCCGCACCGTCATATTTACAAACACAAAATGTTGACTCTATGCACAGAAGAGAGTCATTCTATTTACATGATTTGTGTTTTTTTACCTTTTAAAACTATCATTAAATGTTAAGTTTTAGTTAGGGATTTATGCTTCTGTCTGTCTCTCTCCCAGTCTCTGTCATCTGTCTGTCTCTGTGTGTCTCTATCTCTATCCATGTCTGTCTGTCTCTCTATCTCTGTCTGTCTCTCTGTGTCTGTCTGTCTCTCTCTCTCTTTGTGGCTGTCTGTTTCTATGTCTGTCTGTCTCTTTTCCAGGCCTGTCTCTTTTCCAGGTCTGTCTCTTTTCCAGGTCTGTCTCTTTCCCTGTCTGTCTGTCTCTTCCCCTGTCTGTCTCTTCCCCTGTCTGTCTCTTCCCCTGTCTGTCTCTGTATTTCTTTGTCTGTCTCTGTCTTTCTCTTCCCCTGTCTGTCTCTTTCCCTGTCTCTCTCTGCCTGTCTCTCTTTGTCTCTCTCTGTCTGACTCATTCCCCGTTTGTCTCTTTCCCTGTCTATCTCTGTATTTCTTTGTCTGTCTCTATCTGTCTGTCTCTCTCTGTCTGTCTCTTCCCCTGTCTGTCTCTTTCCCTGTCGGTCTGCCTTTTCTCCTGCCTGTCTCTGTATGTTTGTCTCTGTCTGTTTCCCTATCTGCCTCTGTCTCTTTCTCTGTCTCTGTCTGTCTGCCTTTTTTCCCTGTCTATCTCTGTCTGTCTCTTTCCCTGTCTGCCTCTGTCTGTTTGTCTCTGTCTCTTTCCCTGTCTGTCTATGCCTATCTGTCTCTGTCTGTTTGTCTCTCAGTCTGTGTCTGTCTCTCTCTATCTGTCTCCCCACTGACATCATATTATCTCACACATAAGCTTCTTATACTATGAATGTCCTTTGTTCTTATAGCAACCAATCACAGCTGCTATTAATAACTTGCAGCTCCCACCTCCATTCAGTTTAATGGAGGCAGGTTTTTTGAGAGTAACTGTAAAGCGCGGGGTTAAATATTCCTGTTAAAACATAGTCTACGATGTTCCCTGAGTCACATGAGGTGTCTGCAAAATTTTGTGTTTGTAAATATGACGGTGCGGATTCCTTTAGCAGACATACACACATACATATGTGACGCCCTGACACTGCAGGTAGTCACACATAGGCCCCCGCATAACAACTTCCCTCACCTAAGTCACACAAAGCCAACCAGAAAATCCTAGTCACCTCCCCCAGGGAAAGACAGGCACACCAGTGGGCAGGACCAGACGGAAGGAAACGCCCACCTAGGGGTCTGGAGACCCCGGGGCAGGAAAAAGGAGTCAGTTGTTTTTAAGGAGATTTGTGGAGTGAGGAGTAAGGAGTGGAGTCCAGGCCTCTGCTTTAGACCTGAGGCTGAACTGACAGGTTAGTTAACCCCGCTTAACTAACTTAAGACAACAAATGGGCTGCAATGCTGAGAACCTGCTTACCTACGTAACTGATGAGGGAGGATGTCGCAAATCCATGGGAAGATGTTCAAGCTCTCCTGCAGTTCTTGGTGGTCCGTACAGTCCGACCACTTCGAATTCTGAAAGGCACTCTTACCCTTTCTACCCTGGAACGAAGCTTACGCAAATAAACATGCTTGACCCTGGAATTGTTGACTCCGGTCTTCCTTTCATACCCCACACCTCCATTCCCATTTCTTATTTAAAAGTAATTACACAGACACAAATTTATCTTTGGATAATTTTGGCCATAGCAGCCATTTTATTAACAAGAATACATAACCAATAAAATTTGCAATGTGGTAAGGTCCTTGAAGCTACCAAAACCCTGGTGATTCCCATAACCGAGCAATAAAAAACCTCAACTTGCTCCCAGCCGTTACCCACACTGGCTCAGGAGCACCAAATGGTAAGGGTTAATCCTCCGTCAACCCCAACCACACCCCCAGGGGCCCCGACATACCCCGTCGGGGTTCCCCCCCAAAATCACCAGGGGACCATCAATTCTGCCAATGAGGGGATCCATACCCGGATGAATCCCCGAACCAATTTTAAACCAACTTCAAGGACCCACCAATAAACAACACCACAATGAAGGCACCTTGAAACCCTTCAAGTGCCTGAGACCCCCCGCAACCAAAGGGCCCTCTCAATACCTCCCTGCAAGCCAAGAGCCCATAAGTCAGTTCCCACCGCATTAAGGTGTACCCCGTCAGCCAACCAAAATTCCTCTTCCGTCCTTTCCAACTCAACATGCCGTATTGCTATACCCCCGTTCCGACTAACAAACTTCGAGATCGCCCTATTAACCTTCGCCAGCGCCTTGTTCAACCTGTCAACTGACCGCGCTTTCTGCCAACTCTTTCTCGCTACTATCTCCGACCAGACTATCGTTAGACCTGGAAACGACACCCATAACCGTAACAAATCATGTTTGATGTCCTTTATCAAGATTCGAAAAGGACGCCCACCCAAATCATTCCCCCCGGCATGCAACACTAAGATGTCAGGAGGTCTGTCCAACCGGGCGTATCTATGCACCTCCTGCAACACCCTGTTCCACCCTAACCCCCGAACACCGAGCCATCGCACGAGAGCCAGGTCCTTCTCAAAACCTAGCTGTCTCCCGTTCCATCTCGCGTCCGCTCGTCGGGCTCCCCAATACACATAAGAGTGGCCAAGGATCCAGACCAGGGAAGGAAGGGGGGGTGCTTCTGCAATACAAAATGTACAGACGACACCATTTTATTGCCTCACCAAACCAAATTGACAAAAAACACACACTCTCCCCCCCCCATTGCTACCCTAATACCCCCCCCCTTTTCCCCTCAATTGCCAACAACCACCTGGGGACGTACATACGACTTAAAGCGCTGCGACTTCCACCTACCAATCTGCTTAACTGTCTCCTCCGGTAGGCCGCATATAGAGGCCTCCGTCGCTGCCCCAATCCGAAAGACTTCGGATCTAACCCCAACGACTTCAAACATGCCCTAAAAACACTCACAAATTGGTATCTCGATAAAAAGGACCCATCCTCGTGACATAATAAGGGGCCATCCACCTTCGGACGGATCTGTTGAAAATTCCCGAGACACTTGAACGGGCACATATCAGATGCCACAACCATCCCCAAACGGACTAGTCTACCCACACCTCTCTGATCAGTTTTCGATTTCCTAATCCAAAATTCAACTCCGTTTTCCACTGACAATGTCACCCCAATCCAAGCCCCCGGGGAACGCCTTACTGGGCGATACCAACTCCCCAACCCGCAGGGCTCCAAAAAACGCCAAAGAAAAGGCTAACTTAAACAAACTCACCTCAAACGGAGATAGACAAACCCCCCACAACGCCCTACCCAGCCCAGCCCAGCTGGGACCCAGTTTGAGCGAGGAACGGAACAAGTCCTTCCCACACCAAGGTTTGCAGGCCCTACCTCAGTCAGGGTTTCACCCACACTCTACAGCTCCGGAATGTCATGCTCTTCAGCCTCCTCCTCCTCCTGCGCATCCTCATCCACTTTACCCTCCACACCAGTCCCAAGCTGGAAGCACTGCAGCACTGCCTCGGCGAAGCGGCAACAGGCTGTGCTGCAGCTAATCTGCATAAGTGACAAATCCCACAATGCAGAAGAGGTGTGGACAGCTCTAAAACAGCATGCAGATCACTGGCTCACACCTCTGAACCTAAAGCCAGGAAAGGTTGTGTGTGACAATGGCCGGAACCTAGTGGCGGCTTTGAGGCGAGGCCAGCTGACACATGTTCCATGCATGGCCCATGTGCTCAACCTCGTGGTTCAGCGGTTTCTAAAGTCATACCCAGAGCTGTCTCATCTGCTGGTAAAAGTTCGCCGCCTGTCTGCACATTTTCGAAAGTCACCTACTGCTTCAGCCGGCCTTGCCGGCTTTCAGCGTCATTTGCATCTTCCGGCTCACAGACTGGTGTGTGATGTCCCCACGCGTTGGAATTCAACTCTGCACATGTTGATCAGGATATGTGAGCAGAAGAGGGCAGTTGTTGAGTACCTGCATCACCTAAGCCGTCGGGAAATGGGTCAAACTCCACACATAACACCTGAGGAGTGGAGATGGATGTCCGACCTATGTACCATCCTCCAAAACTTTGAGGACTCCACCAAGATGGTGAGCGGCGATGACGCCATTATTAGCGTCACCATACCGCTTCTCTGCCTTCTAAAACGGTCTCTGCTCAAAACCAAACATGATGCATTGCAGGCGGAACACGATGAGTTGGAGCAAGAAACAGTAGTGGGTGTGGGTGATAACACATAGCCCAGCCTCGTCTCATCACAACGTGCAGTGGAGGACTATGACGAGGAGGAAGATGAAGACATGGAGCAACTCTCCGGCCAAATTGAGGATATGACATGCATACCAGTCATATGCTCAGTTCAGCGTGGCTGGCCAGAGGACAGGGTAGATGAGGAGGAGGAGGAGAAGGAGGAGGACAGCATGTTCAGTCATCGTGTTGGTCTGGATACTGAAGTGATGGCTGTTAAGGCATGACTTTTTTTTAACATCACATTTATTTTTTTTAGATTTAACCAAAGAATGTGCACATTTGTTATAATAAACAAGTGAAAAATGTTGAAAATCAGTCATCCAAAGGTGTGTGAAAAAAATATATACATATATGGTACCAATAAAAATGTCACTTTGTCTTGCAAAGAATGCAGCCCCCCAAATTATTTTTTTCCTCTGTGCGGCCCATACACCCAGCCGAGTTTGAGACCCCCTGCCTTACACTATATAGATATTATGTTCATTCCCCATCTATCTTGCTCAGGAGAGCATCTCCCTCCCCCGGCACCAAGAGCAGCTCATACTGAATTGTTACATTGACTAGTAACACTGCACACAGAAATGCACCTTAATATTCCACTGTTAACCCTTTCCTCCCAGCAGTAACACACAACTCCTCACCTTGATATCATGGTGATTTATGGTCAGAATGACTTCAATGCGATCAGTGATTTCTATTCTAGCTCTGCTCACATAGATTTTATATCCACACTCAACTATAGGCCGTTCTTCATATTTTGGGGGCTTTTAGTCAGATATACTAGTTTGTGCCTGTATAGTATTGGTGTAGATGGGAGTGTAGGGCATGGGTTACATGGCACTGTGGTGGGATACTGATGGGAGGTATTGGTGCTGTGTTTGATGCTTCTACTGGGTATTTTCCTACAAATACTGGAACAGCTCACTGCTTAGAATGATCCTTCCCAGCTCTATAATATATTATATATACCCCACAATGCAGGCTCACACACACATTTGTCTCAAGTGTGTTGTAGGGACACAGATACAGTCTTGGTCATGTGACTAAAGGCTACTTTACACACTGCGATATCGGTCCCGATATCGCTAGTGTGGGTACCCGCCCCCATCTGTTGCGCGACACGGGTAAATCGCTGCCCATGCCGCACAACACCGACCAGACCCGTCACACATACTTACCTGCCCGGCGACGTCGCTGTGACCGGCGAACCGCCTCCTTTCTAAGGGGGCGGTCCGTGCGGCGTCACAGCGACGTCACTGAGCGACCGCCCAATAGCAGCGGAGGGGCGGAGATGAGTGGCCGGAACATCCCGCCCACCTCCTTCCTTCCTCATAGCGGCTGGGAGGCAGGTAAGGAGAGGTTCCTCGTTTCTGCGGTGTCACACGGAGTGATGTGTGCTGCCGCAGGAGCGACGAACTACATCGTTACTGCTGCAGTAACGATAATCGAGAATGGAGACCCATGTCACCGATGAGCGATTTTGCACGTTTTTGCAACGATGCAAAATCGCTCATCGGTGTCACACGCAGCAACATCGCTAATGCGGCCGGATGTGCGTCACAAATTCCGTGACCCCAACGACTCCGCATTAGCGATGTCGCAGCGTGTAAAGCCCCCTTTAGTGGGAGTGGTGTACAGGGTCTTAGCAGTAAAGAGTATTCCATATTTCTGCCAGATACCCACAGAGATATTGAAATCTGAAAAAAGAGACTTCTGCTCATTGAAGGTAAGAACTGCTCACATAGCGTTCAACTCCACAGCAAACGAGTGCTCTAGCACTGGCATCTCAGCAGGGATATTCCCCTACTACACATGTGTGTCTGGGTCGCTGTGACAGTTTACAGGACATAACTCAGGGCACCTAGACAGAAGGCAGAGGGACTACTTTCTATTTCTGGTGTAGAGCTTAGTACAATATATATATATATACTATTACATGTGACACATGTACCTTGTATTACCATTATTCGCTGTATATGAACCCCTTTTCTCCGGGCATTATTTGTCTATAGCATTTTTCACGAACCTGAGGCAACTGAGAACCCTTCAGTGAAGGAATTCCACTAACCCTCACAATACCAACCAGGGGCCTCCCTGCAGTAACTCAGGTAGTTGTACCCATTCTCTTTCCGCATTCTATGTGTTCTTCTTTCTTCTTTTTTTTCTTTTTTCTTCTTTTTATTTCTATCATGTAGTTCAGGGGTTTATAGATATATGTCCTGCATTTCATATTTCCTTTAGTGGTGCTTCTTACCCATTCTCATATCATTTACCCTAGTATTTCATGATCCTGAGGCGACTGAGAACCCTTTAATAAAGGAATCCTTTTTCACCTGAATTGTCAAGTGATACTTACCAGTGACTATCACGTAATGTTACAGGTAGTTCCATTTTCTTCCTCTTCTTTCTCTCCTTTCTTCTTTGTCACACGGTCCATTGTGTTATAGCCCACGTGTCATGATAACACTTGTACCATCTTTTCATTTAGATTCCACCTACAATTATTTACCGATTCCAGTTCTGGAATAGGCTTTCATCATCTACTCACTAGAATTCTCAAGTGCATAAGGTACTGAGACATATACATGTTCACACCATTATAAAGAACAAAGTATAAACATTGAGGTTTTTCTCACACCCATGTTCCTGTGTTCTTTGATATGATATGTGTTCATTTCCTTCACTATATAGGATTGCAAGTTTTCCATTTGTACCTTAATGGCAATGACGCTATACAATTGAACACATATCATCCTGTTATCCATATAGGTGTGTATTTACCTGCTTGACTATTTTTGGTTGTTTGATCCAGAATGTTTCTCCAGATAGGTCATGTGGAAATTTTCTTTCCTCAGTACAAATGTTTTCACTATGGCTTTGGAAAAATTTTTTGTATGTGCCTCATGGTCATTTGACCCATTGTACTCTCAAGTAGCAATATATTGTACTGTTATGTTGTACTATGTACTAATTACGTGTTTATATGGTTTTGTAACCCTTTATGATCTTAGATAACTTTATCCTTGATAAAGACCTAAAAACAAGGTCGAAACGTTGGATGAATTATCCTTTTGCACAAATAAAGAATTTTCAGCATTCCAAGAGTTCTTTTCTTACGTTATTAATCACTATAGTGTACCAGAGCTATTTCTTTTGAATTGACTCTTATTTTTTCTGAGCACCTGCTATATACACAGTGAGCCAGACATATTCAATTTTCATTCAGAAGGCAGAGGGAAGCCTTAGCAGCTGAGCATATATCTTTGCTTGTGAGCATTAGAACAGGCCGGCGATTACAGGGTAACATGAAAAATGTCCAGCTTGCATTATGACTAGAACATGACAATATCCTTTTAAGTACTAACCTATGATGCGTTCCTAAGCAGTTGATGTTATATGTTCTACATTTCATTTTCTGCATACTTTACAAGTAGTAGAATTTGCTTTGATATAGGCAACTGGATTTTCACAATGAAAAGGCAAAGGATAACGCCCGAAAAAGACGCCATACATTATGTCAGTGCCATCACTGACAAACCTGGATTGACCATGAAATACGGTATGGAGAGCTGTTGTCATCGTATTAGATAGATAAGAATGATTATATGTATTGTAGAAATGTCTCCTATCATGTTCCCTAATTTTTTATTATGTCCACATCCTGGTCCCCATCTTGGACATCATAACAAACGTGCACTTTTTTGTTTAATTTACACATTGGACCATAGGAAAAATGACACTACAGCTACAGAGGTGACCGTCTGATAGCCCAGCTCGACTATCCATCTCTACTGAAGACCCTTTCAGCTTTTTGAGAGTTGGGTGGAGGACATCATCTCTGAAAATAGGGTCCCACAGCTGCACCCCATCAGTGTGAGCAGGACTCTTAGGACTCTTAGAAGAGTCAATGCTCTGAGACCATGGGGGGCGCTTAGCCCCCTCTCTTCGTCACTGAGGATGATTTCATTTTTCAGGGATTAGAGAGGGTGGTCCTTGTGGTGGACTGCAGGTATGGAGAGCTGTTGTCATCGTATTAAATAGATAAGAATGATTATATGTATTGTAGAAATGTCTCCTATCATGTTCCCTAATTTTTTATTATGTCCACATCCTGGTCCCCATCTTGGACATCATAACAAACGTGCACTTTTTTGTTTAATTTACACATTGGACCATAGGAAAAATGACACTACAGCTACAGAGGTGACCGTCTGATAGCCCAGCTCGACTATCCATCTCTACTGAAGACCCTTTCAGCTATTTGAGAGTTGGGTGGAGAACATCATCTCTGAAAATAGGGTCCCACAGCTGCACCCCATCAGTGTGAGCAGGACTCTTAGGACTCTTAGAAGAGTCAATGCTCTGAGACCATGGGGGGCGCTTAGCCCCCTCTCTTCGTCACTGAGGATGATTTCACTTTTCAGGGAATAGAGAGGGTGGTCCTTGTGGTGGACTGCAGGTATGGAGAGCTGTTGTCATCGTATTAGATAGATAAGAATGATTATATGTATTGTAGAAATGTCTCCTATCATGTTCCCTATTTTTTTATTATGTCCACATCCTGGTCCCCATCTTGGACATCATAACAAACGTGCACTTTTTTGTTTAATTTACACATTGGACCATAGGAAAAATGACACTACAGCTACAGAGGTGACCGTCTGATAGCCCAGCTCGACTATCCATCTCTACTGAAGACCCTTTCAGCTTTTTGAGAGTTGGGTGGAGGACATCATCTCTGAAAATAGGGTCCCACAGCTGCACCCCATCAGTGTGAGCAGGAATCTTAGGACTCTTAGAAGAGTCAATGCTCTGAGACCATGGGGGGCGCTTAGCCCCCTCTCTTCGTCACTGAGGATGATTTCATTTTTCAGGGATTAGAGAGAGTGGTCCTTGTGGTGGACTGCAGGTATGGAGAGCTGTTGTGATCGTATTAGATAGATAAGAATGATTATATGTATTGTAGAAATGTCTCCTATCATGTTCCCTAATTTTTTATTATGTCCACATCCTGGTCCCCATCTTGGACATCATAACAAACGTGCACTTTTTTGTTTAATTTACACATTGGACCATAGGAAAAATGACACTACAGCTACAGAGGTGACCGTCTGATAGCCCAGCTCGACTATCCATCTCTACTGAAGACCCTTTCAGCTATTTGAGAGTTGGGTGGAGAACATCATCTCTGAAAATAGGGTCCCACAGCTGCACCCCATCAGTGTGAGCAGGACTCTTAGGACTCTTAGAAGAGTCAATGCTCTGAGACCATGGGGGGCGCTTAGCCCCCTCTCTTCGTCACTGAGGATGATTTCACTTTTCAGGGAATAGAGAGGGTGGTCCTTGTGGTGGACTGCAGGTATGGAGAGCTGTTGTCATCGTATTAGATAGATAAGAATGATTATATGTATTGTAGAAATGTCTCCTATCATGTTCCCTATTTTTTTATTATGTCCACATCCTGGTCCCCATCTTGGACATCATAACAAACGTGCACTTTTTTGTTTAATTTACACATTGGACCATAGGAAAAATGACACTACAGCTACAGAGGTGACCGTCTGATAGCCCAGCTCGACTATCCATCTCTACTGAAGACCCTTTCAGCTTTTTGAGAGTTGGGTGGAGGACATCATCTCTGAAAATAGGGTCCCACAGCTGCACCCCATCAGTGTGAGCAGGAATCTTAGGACTCTTAGAAGAGTCAATGCTCTGAGACCATGGGGGGCGCTTAGCCCCCTCTCTTCGTCACTGAGGATGATTTCATTTTTCAGGGATTAGAGAGAGTGGTCCTTGTGGTGGACTGCAGGTATGGAGAGCTGTTGTGATCGTATTAGATAGATAAGAATGATTATATGTATTGTAGAAATGTCTCCTATCATGTTCCCTAATTTTTTATTATGTCCACATCCTGGTCCCCATCTTGGACATCATAACAAACGTGCACTTTTTTGTTTAATTTACACATTGGACCATAGGAAAAATGACACTACAGCTACAGAGGTGACCGTCTGATAGCCCAGCTCGACTATCCATCTCTACTGAAGACCCTTTCAGCTTTTTGAGAGTTGGGTGGAGGACATCATCTCTGAAAATAGGGTCCCACAGCTGCACCCCATCAGTGTAAGCAGGAATCTTAGGACTCTTAGAAGAGTCAATGCTCTGAGACCATGGGGGGCGCTTAGCCCCCTCTCTTCGTCACTGAGGATGATTTCATTTTTCAGGGATTAGAGAGAGTGGTCCTTGTGGTGGACTGCAGGTATGGAGAGCTGTTGTGATCGTATTAGATAGATAAGAATGATTATATGTATTGTAGAAATGTCTCCTATCATGTTCCCTAATTTTTTATTATGTCCACATCCTGGTCCCCATCTTGGACATCATAACAAACGTGCACTTTTTTGTTTAATTTACACATTGGACCATAGGAAAAATGACACTACAGCTACAGAGGTGACCGTCTGATAGCCCAGCTCGACTATCCATCTCTACTGAAGACCCTTTCAGCTTTTTGAGAGTTGGGTGGAGGACATCATCTCTGAAAATAGGGTCCCACAGCTGCACCCCATCAGTGTAAGCAGGACTCTTAGGACTCTTAGAAGAGTCAATGCTCTAAAACCATGGGGGGCGCTTAGCCCCCTCTCTTCGTCCCTGAGGATGATTTCATTTTTCAGGGATTAGAGAGGGTGGTCCTTGTGGTGGACTGCAGGTATGGAGAGCTGTTGTCATCGTATTAGATAGATAAGAATGATTATATGTATTGTAGAAATGTCTCCTATCATGTTCCCTAATTTCTTATTATGTCCACATCCTGGTCCCCATCTTGGACATCATAACAAACGTGCACTTTTTTGTTTAATTTACACATTGGACCATAGGAAAAATGACACTACAGCTACAGAGGTGACCGTCTGATAGCCCAGCTCGACTATCCATCTCTACTGAAGACCCTTTCAGCTTTTTGAGAGTTGGGTGGAGGACATCATCTCTGAAAATAGGGTCCCACAGCTTCACCCCATCAGTGTGAGCAGGACTCTAAGGACTCTTAGAAGAGTCAATGCTCTGGTACCATGGGGGGCGCTTGGCCCCCTCTCTTCGTCACTGAGGATGATTTCATTTTTCAGGGATTAGAGAGGGTGGTCCTTGTGGTGGACTGCAGGTATGGAGAGCTGTTGTCATCGTATTAGATAGATAAGAATGATTATATGTATTGTAGAAATGTCTCCTATCATGTTCCCTAATTTTTTATTATGTCCACATCCTGGTCCCCATCTTGGACATCATAACAAACGTGCACTTTTTTGTTTAATTTACACATTGGACCATAGGAAAAATGACACTACAGCTACAGAGGTGACCGTCTGATAGCCCAGCTCGACTATCCATCTCTACTGAAGACCCTTTCAGCTTTTTGAGAGTTGGGTGGAGGACATCATCTCTGAAAATAGGGTCCCACAGCTTCACCCCATCAGTGTGAGCAGGACTCTTAGGACTCTTAGAAGAGTCAATGCTCTGGTACCATGGGGGGCGCTTGGCCCCCTCTCTTCGTCACTGAGGATGATTTCATTTTTCAGGGATTAGAGAGGGTGGTCCTTGTGGTGGACTGCAGGTATGGAGAGCTGTTGTCATCGTATTAGATAGATAAGAATGATTATATGTATTGTAGAAATGTCTCCTATCATGTTCCCTAATTTTTTATTATGTCCACATCCTGGTCCCCATCTTGGACATCATAACAAACGTGCACTTTTTTGTTTAATTTACACATTGGACCATAGGAAAAATGACACTACAGCTACAGAGGTGACCGTCTGATAGCCCAGCTCGACTATCCATCTCTACTGAAGACCCTTTCAGCTTTTTGAGAGTTGGGTGGAGGACATCATCTCTGAAAATAGGGTCCCACAGCTGCACCCCATCAGTGTGAGCAGGACTCTTAGGACTCTTAGAAGAGTTAATGCTCTGAGACCATGGGGGCGCTTAGCCCCCTCTCTTCGTCACTGAGGATGATTTCATTTTTCAGGGATTAGAGAGGGTGGTCCTTGTGGTGGACTGCAGGTATGGAGAGCTGTTGTCATCGTATTAGATAGATAAGAATGATTATATGTATTGTAGAAATGTCTCCTATCATGTTCCCTAATTTTTTATTATGTCCACATCCTGGTCCCCATCTTGGACATCATAACAAACGTGCACTTTTTTGTTTAATTTACACATTGGACCATAGGAAAAATGACACTACAGCTACAGAGGTGACCGTCTGATAGCCCAGCTCGACTATCCATCTCTACTGAAGACCCTTTCAGCTTTTTGAGAGTTGGGTAGAGAACATCATCTCTGAAAATAGGGTCCCACAGCTGCACCCCATCAGTGTGAGCAGGACTCTTAGGACTCTTAGAAGAGTCAATGCTCTGAGACCATGGGGGGCGCTTAGCCCCCTCTCTTCGTCACTGAGGATGATTTCACTTTTCAGGTAATAGAGAGGGTGGTCCTTGTGGTGGACTGCAGGTATGGAGAGCTGTTGTCATCGTATTAGATAGAAAAGAATGATTATATGTATTGTAGAAATGTCTCCTATCATGTTCCCTAATTTTTTATTATGTCCACATCCTGGTCCCCATCTTGGAAATCATAACAAACGTGCACTTTTTTGTTTAATTTACACATTGGACCATAGGAAAAATGACACTACAGCTACAGAGGTGACCGTCTGATAGCCCAGCTCGACTATCCATCTCTACTGAAGACCCTTTCAGCTTTTTGAGAGTTGGGTGGAGGACATCATCTCTGAAAATAGGGTCCCACAGCTGCACCCCATCAGTGTGAGCAGGAATCTTAGGACTCTTAGAAGAGTCAATGCTCTGAGACCATGGGGGGCGCTTAGCCCCCTCTCTTCGTCACTGAGGATGATTTAATTTTTCAGGGATTAGAGAGAGTGGTCCTTGTGGTGGACTGCAGGTATGGAGAGCTGTTGTGATCGTATTAGATAGATAAGAATGATTATATGTATTGTAGAAATGTCTCCTATCATGTTCCCTAATTTCTTATTGTGTCCACATCCTGGTCCCCATCTTGGACATCATAACAAACGTGCACTTTTTTGTTTAATTTACACATTGGACCATAGGAAAAATGACACTACAGCTACAGAGGTGACCGTCTGATAGCCCAGCTCGACTATCCATCTCTACTGAAGACCCTTTCAGCTTTTTGAGAGTTGGGTGGAGGACATCATCTCTGAAAATAGGGTCCCACAGCTTCACCCCATCAGTGTGAGCAGGACTCTTAGGACTCTTAGAAGAGTCAATGCTCTGGTACCATGGGGGGCGCTTGGCCCCCTCTCTTCGTCACTGAGGATGATTTCATTTTTCAGGGATTAGAGAGGGTGGTCCTTGTGGTGGACTGCAGGTATGGAGAGCTGTTGTCATCGTATTAGATAGATAAGAATGATTATATGTATTGTAGAAATGTCTCCTATCATGTTCCCTAATTTTTTATTATGTCCACATCCTGGTCCCCATCTTGGACATCATAACAAACGTGCACTTTTTTGTTTAATTTACACATTGGACCATAGGAAAAATGACACTACAGCTACAGAGGTGACCGTCTGATAGCCCAGCTCGACTATCCATCTCTACTGAAGACCCTTTCAGCTTTTTGAGAGTTGGGTGGAGGACATCATCTCTGAAAATAGGGTCCCACAGCTGCACCCCATCAGTGTGAGCAGGACTCTTAGGACTCTTAGAAGAGTTAATGCTCTGAGACCATGGGGGCGCTTAGCCCCCTCTCTTCGTCACTGAGGATGATTTCATTTTTCAGGGATTAGAGAGGGTGGTCCTTGTGGTGGTCTGCAGGTATGGAGAGCTGTTGTCATCGTATTAGATAGATAAGAATGATTATATGTATTGTAGAAATGTCTCCTATCATGTTCCCTAATTTTTTATTATGTCCACATCCTGGTCCCCATCTTGGACATCATAACAAACGTGCACTTTTTTGTTTAATTTACACATTGGACCATAGGAAAAATGACACTACAGCTACAGAGGTGACCGTCTGATAGCCCAGCTCGACTATCCATCTCTACTGAAGACCCTTTCAGCTTTTTGAGAGTTGGGTGGAGGACATCATCTCTGAAAATAGGGTCCCACAGCTTCACCCCATCAGTGTGAGCAGGACTCTTAGGACTCTTAGAAGAGTCAATGCTCTGAGACCATTGGGGGCACTTAGCCCCCTCTCTTCGTCACTGAGGATGATTTCATTTTTCAGGGATTAGAGAGGGTGGTCCTTGTGGTGGACTGCAGGTATGGAGAGCTGTTGTCATCGTATTAGATAGATAAGAATGATTATATGTATTGTAGAAATGTCTCCTATCATGTTCCCTAATTTCTTATTATGTCCACATCCTGGTCCCCATCTTGGACATCATAACAAACGTGCACTTTTTTGTTTAATTTACACATTGGACCATAGGAAAAATGACACTACAGCTACAGAGGTGACCGTCTGATAGCCCAGCTCGACTATCCATCTCTACTGAAGACCCTTTCAGCTTTTTGAGAGTCGGGTGGAGGACATCATCTCTGAAAATAGGGTCCCACAGCTTCACCCCATCAGTGTGAGCAGGACTCTTAGGACTCTTAGAAGAGTCAATGCTCTGGTACCATGGGGGGCGCTTGGCCCCCTCTCTTCGTCACTGAGGATGATTTCATTTTTCAGTGATTAGAGAGGGTGGTCCTTGTGGTGGACTGCAGGTATGGAGAGCTGTTGTCATCGTATTAGATAGATAAGAATGATTATATGTATTGTAGAAATGTCTCCTATCATGTTCCCTAATTTTTTATTATGTCCACATCCTGGTCCCCATCTTGGACATCATAACAAACGTGCACTTTTTTGTTTAATTTACACATTGGACCATAGGAAAAATGACACTACAGCTACAGAGGTGACCGTCTGATAGCCTAGCTCGACTATCCATCTCTACTGAAGACCCTTTCAGCTTTTTGAGAGTTGGGTGGAGGACATCATCTCTGAAAATAGGGTCCCACAGCTGCACCCCATCAGTGTGAGCAGGACTCTTAGGACTCTTAGAAGAGTTAATGCTCTGAGACCATGGGGGCGCTTAGCCCCCTCTCTTCGTCACTGAGGATGATTTCATTTTTCAGGGATTAGAGAGGGTGGTCCTTGTGGTGGACTGCAGGTATGGAGAGCTGTTGTCATCGTATTAGATAGATAAGAATGATTATATGTATTGTAGAAATGTCTCCTATCATGTTCCCTAATTTTTTATTATGTCCACATCCTGGTCCCCATCTTGGACATCATAACAAACGTGCACTTTTTTGTTTAATTTACACATTGGACCATAGGAAAAATGACACTACAGCTACAGAGGTGACCGTCTGATAGCCCAGCTCGACTATCCATCTCTACTGAAGACCCTTTCAGCTTTTTGAGAGTTGGGTGGAGGACATCATCTCTGAAAATAGGGTCCCACAGCTGCACCCCATCAGTGTGAGCAGGACTCTTAGGACTCTTAGAAGACTCAATGCTCTGAGACCATTGGGGGCACTTAGCCCCCTCTCTTCGTCACTGAGGATGATTTCATTTTTCAGGGATTAGAGAGGGTGGTCCTTGTGGTGGACTGCAGGTATGGAGAGCTGTTGTCATCGTATTAGATAGATAAGAATGATTATATGTATTGTAGAAATGTCTCCTATCATGTTCCCTAATTTCTTATTATGTCCACATCCTGGTCCCCATCTTGGACATCATAACAAACGTGCACTTTTTTGTTTAATTTACACATTGGACCATAGGAAAAATGACACTACAGCTACATAGGTGACCGTCTGATAGCCCAGCTCGACTATCCATCTCTACTGAAGACCCTTTCAGCTTTTTGAGAGTCGGGTGGAGGACATCATCTCTGAAAATAGGGTCCCACAGCTTCACCCCATCAGTGTGAGCAGGACTCTTAGGACTCTTAGAAGAGTCAATGCTCTGGTACCATGGGGGGCGCTTGGCCCCCTCTCTTCGTCACTGAGGATGATTTCATTTTTCAGGGATTAGAGAGGGTGGTCCTTGTGGTGGACTGCAGGTATGGAGAGCTGTTGTCATCGTATTAGATAGATAAGAATGATTATATGTATTGTAGAAATGTCTCCTATCATGTTCCCTAATTTTTTATTATGTCCACATCCTGGTCCCCATCTTGGACATCATAACAAACGTGCACTTTTTTGTTTAATTTACACATTGGACCATAGGAAAAATGACACTACAGCTACAGAGGTGACCGTCTGATAGCCCAGCTCGACTATCCATCTCTACTGAAGACCCTTTCAGCTTTTTGAGAGTTGGGTGGAGGACATCATCTCTGAAAATAGGGTCCCACAGCTGCACCCCATCAGTGTGAGCAGGACTCTTAGGACTCTTAGAAGAGTTAATGCTCTGAGACCATGGGGGCGCTTAGCCCCCTCTCTTCGTCACTGAGGATGATTTCATTTTTCAGGGATTAGAGAGGGTGGTCCTTGTGGTGGACTGCAGGTATGGAGAGCTGTTGTCATCGTATTAGATAGATAAGAATGATTATATGTATTGTAGAAATGTCTCCTATCATGTTCCCTAATTTTTTATTATGTCCACATCCTGGTCCCCATCTTGGACATCATAACAAACGTGCACTTTTTTGTTTAATTTACACATTGGACCATAGGAAAAATGACACTACAGCTACAGAGGTGACCGTCTGATAGCCCAGCTCGACTATCCATCTCTACTGAAGACCCTTTCAGCTTTTTGAGAGTTGGGTGGAGGACATCATCTCTGAAAATAGGGTCCCACAGCTGCACCCCATCAGTGTGAGCAGGACTCTTAGGACTCTTAGAAGAGTCAATGCTCTGAGACCATTGGGGGCACTTAGCCCCCTCTCTTCGTCACTGAGGATGATTTCATTTTTCAGGGATTAGAGAGGGTGGTCCTTGTGGTGGACTGCAGGTATGGAGAGCTGTTATCGTATTAGATAGATAAGAATGATTATATGTATTGTAGAAATGTCTCCTATCATGTTCCCTAATTTTTTATTATGTCCACATCCTGGTCCCCATCTTGGACATCATAACAAACGTGCACTTTTTTGTTTAATTTACACATTGGACCATAGGAAAAATGACACTACAGCTACAGAGGTGACCGTCTGATAGCCCAGCTCGACAATCCATCTCTACTGAAGACCCTTTCAGCTTTTTGAGAGTTGGGTGGAGGACATCATCTCTGAAAATAGGGTCCCACAGCTGCACCCCATCAGTGTGAGCAGGACTTTTAGGACTCTTAGAAGAGTCAATGCTCTGAGACCATGGGGGGCGTTTAGCCACCTCTCTTCGTCACTAAGGATGATTTCATTTTTCAGGGATTAGAGAGGGTGGTCCTTGTGGTGGACTGCAGGTATGGAGAGCTGTTGTCATCGTATTAAATAGATAAGAATGATTATATGTATTGTAGAAATGTCTCCTATCATGTTCCCTAATTTTTTATTATGTCCACATCCTGGTCCCCATCTTGGACATCATAACAAACGTGCACTTTTTTGTTTAATTTACACATTGGACCATAGGAAAAATGACACTACAGGTACAGAGGTGACCGTCTGATAGCCCAGCTCGACTATCCATCTCTACTGAAGACCCTTTCAGCTTTTTGAGAGTTTGGTGGAGAACATCATCTCTGAAAATAGGGTCCCACAGCTGCACCCCATCAGTGTGAGCAGGACTCTTAGGACTCTTAGAAGAGTCAATGCTCTGAGACCATGGGGGGCGCTTAGCCCCCTCTCTTCGTCACTGAGGATGATTTCACTTTTCAGGGAATAGAGAGGGTGGTCCTTGTGGTGGACTGCAGGTATGGAGAGCTGTTGTCATCGTATTAGATAGATAAGAATGATTATATGTATTGTAGAAATGTCTCCTATCATGTTCCCTATTTTTTTATTATGTCCACATCCTGGTCCCCATCTTGGAAATCATAACAAACGTGCACTTTTTTGTTTAATTTACACATTGGACCATAGGAAAAATGACACTACAGCTACATAGGTGACCGTCTGATAGCCCAGCTCGACTATCCATCTCTACTGAAGACCCTTTCAGCTTTTTGAGAGTCGGGTGGAGGACATCATCTCTGAAAATAGGGTCCCACAGCTTCACCCCATCAGTGTGAGCAGGACTCTTAGGATTTTTAGAAGAGTCAATGCTCTGGTACCATGGGGGGCGCTTGGCCCCCTCTCTTCGTCACTGAGGATGATTTCATTTTTCAGGGATTAGAGAGGGTGGTCCTTGTGGTGGACTGCAGGTATGGAGAGCTGTTGTCATCGTATTAGATAGATAAGAATGATTATATGTATTGTAGAAATGTCTCCTATCATGTTCCCTAATTTTTTATTATGTCCACATCCTGGTCCCCATCTTGGACATCATAACAAACGTGCACTTTTTTGTTTAATTTACACATTGGACCATAGGAAAAATGACACTACAGCTACAGAGGTGACCGTCTGATAGCCCAGCTCGACTATCCATCTCTACTGAAGACCCTTTCAGCTTTTTGAGAGTTGGGTGGAGGACATCATCTCTGAAAATAGGGTCCCACAGCTGCACCCCATCAGTGTGAGCAGGACTCTTAGGACTCTTAGAAGAGTCAATGCTCTGAGACCATGGGGGGCGCTTAGCCCCCTCTCTTCGTCACTGAGGATGATTTCACTTTTCAGGGAATAGAGAGGGTGGTCCTTGTGGTGGACTGCAGGTATGGAGAGCTGTTGTCATCGTATTAGATAGATAAGAATGATTATATGTATTGTAGAAATGTCTCCTATCATGTTCCCTATTTTTTTATTATGTCCACATCCTGGTCCCCATCTTGGAAATCATAACAAACGTGCACTTTTTTGTTTAATTTACACATTGGACCATAGGAAAAATGACACTACAGCTACATAGGTGACCGTCTGATAGCCCAGCTCGACTATCCATCTCTACTGAAGACCCTTTCAGCTTTTTGAGAGTCGGGTGGAGGACATCATCTCTGAAAATAGGGTCCCACAGCTTCACCCCATCAGTGTGAGCAGGACTCTTAGGATTTTTAGAAGAGTCAATGCTCTGGTACCATGGGGGGCGCTTGGCCCCCTCTCTTCGTCACTGAGGATGATTTCATTTTTCAGGGATTAGAGAGGGTGGTCCTTGTGGTGGACTGCAGGTATGGAGAGCTGTTGTCATCGTATTAGATAGATAAGAATGATTATATGTATTGTAGAAATGTCTCCTATCATGTTCCCTAATTTTTTATTATGTCCACATCCTGGTCCCCATCTTGGACATCATAACAAACGTGCACTTTTTTGTTTAATTTACACATTGGACCATAGGAAAAATGACACTACAGCTACAGAGGTGACCGTCTGATAGCCCAGCTCGACTATCCATCTCTACTGAAGACCCTTTCAGCTTTTTGAGAGTTGGGTGGAGGACATCATCTCTGAAAATAGGGTCCCACAGCTGCACCCCATCAGTGTGAGCAGGACTCTTAGGACTCTTAGAAGAGTTAATGCTCTGAGACCATGGGGGCGCTTAGCCCCCTCTCTTCGTCACTGAGGATGATTTCATTTTTCAGGGATTAGAGAGGGTGGTCCTTGTGGTGGACTGCAGGTATGGAGAGCTGTTGTCATCGTATTAGATAGATAAGAATGATTATATGTATTGTAGAAATGTCTCCTATCATGTTCCCTAATTTTTTATTATGTCCACATCCTGGTCCCCATCTTGGACATCATAACAAACGTGCACTTTTTTGTTTAATTTACACATTGGACCATAGGAAAAATGGCACTACAGCTACAGAGGTGACCGTCTGATAGCCCAGCTCGACTATCCATCTCTACTGAAGACCCTTTCAGCTTTTTGAGAGTTGGGTGGAGGACATCATCTCTGAAAATAGGGTCCCACAGCTGCACCCCATCAGTGTGAGCAGGACTCTTAGGACTCTTAGAAGAGTCAATGCTCTGAGACCATTGGGGGCACTTAGCCCCCTCTCTTCGTCACTGAGGATGATTTCATTTTTCAGGGATTAGAGAGGGTGGTCCTTGTGGTGGACTGCAGGTATGGAGAGCTGTTATCGTATTAGATAGATAAGAATGATTATATGTATTGTAGAAATGTCTCCTATCATGTTCCCTAATTTTTTATTATGTCCACATCCTGGTCCCCATCTTGGACATCATAACAAACGTGCACTTTTTTGTTTAATTTACACATTGGACCATAGGAAAAATGACACTACAGCTACAGAGGTGACCGTCTGATAGCCCAGCTCGACAATCCATCTCTACTGAAGACCCTTTCAGCTTTTTGAGAGTTGGGTGGAGGACATCATCTCTGAAAATAGGGTCCCACAGCTGCACCCCATCAGTGTGAGCAGGACTTTTAGGACTCTTAGAAGAGTCAATGCTCTGAGACCATGGGGGGCGTTTAGCCACCTCTCTTCGTCACTAAGGATGATTTCATTTTTCAGGGATTAGAGAGGGTGGTCCTTGTGGTGGACTGCAGGTATGGAGAGCTGTTGTCATCGTATTAAATAGATAAGAATGATTATATGTATTGTAGAAATGTCTCCTATCATGTTCCCTAATTTTTTATTATGTCCACATCCTGGTCCCCATCTTGGACATCATAACAAACGTGCACTTTTTTGTTTAATTTACACATTGGACCATAGGAAAAATGACACTACAGGTACAGAGGTGACCGTCTGATAGCCCAGCTCGACTATCCATCTCTACTGAAGACCCTTTCAGCTTTTTGAGAGTTTGGTGGAGAACATCATCTCTGAAAATAGGGTCCCACAGCTGCACCCCATCAGTGTGAGCAGGACTCTTAGGACTCTTAGAAGAGTCAATGCTCTGAGACCATGGGGGGCGCTTAGCCCCCTCTCTTCGTCACTGAGGATGATTTCACTTTTCAGGGAATAGAGAGGGTGGTCCTTGTGGTGGACTGCAGGTATGGAGAGCTGTTGTCATCGTATTAGATAGATAAGAATGATTATATGTATTGTAGAAATGTCTCCTATCATGTTCCCTATTTTTTTATTATGTCCACATCCTGGTCCCCATCTTGGAAATCATAACAAACGTGCACTTTTTTGTTTAATTTACACATTGGACCATAGGAAAAATGACACTACAGCTACAGAGGTGACCGTCTGATAGCCCAGCTCGACTATCCATCTCTACTGAAGACCCTTTCAGCTTTTTGAGAGTTGGGTGGAGGACATCATCTCTGAAAATAGGGTCCCACAGCTGCACCCCATCAGTGTGAGCAGGACTCTTAGGACTCTTAGAAGAGTCAATGTTTTGAGACCATGGGGTGCGCTTAGCCCCCTCTCTTCGTCACTGAGGATGATTTCATTTTTCAGGGATTAGAGAGGGTGGTCCTTGTGGTGGACTGCAGGTATGGAGAGCTGTTGTCATCATTTTAAATAGATAAGAATGATTATATGTATTGTAGAAATGTCTCCTATCATGTTCCCTAATTTTTTATTATGTCCACATCCTGGTCCCCATCTTGGACATCATAACAAACGTGCACTTTTTTGTTTAATTTACACATTGGACCATAGGAAAAATGACACTACAGGTACAGAGGTGACCGTCTGATAGCCCAGCTCGACTATCCATCTCTACTGAAGACCCTTTCAGCTTTTTGAGAGTTTGGTGGAGAACATCATCTCTGAAAATAGGGTCCCACAGCTGCACCCCATCAGTGTGAGCAGGACTCTTAGGACTCTTAGAAGAGTCAATGCTCTGAGACCATGGGGGGCGCTTAGCCCCCTCTCTTCGTCACTGAGGATGATTTCACTTTTCAGGGAATAGAGAGGGTGGTCCTTGTGGTGGACTGCAGGTATGGAGAGCTGTTGTCATCGTATTAGATAGATAAGAATGATTATATGTATTGTAGAAATGTCTCCTATCATGTTCCATATTTTTTTATTATGTCCACATCCTGGTCCCCATCTTGGAAATCATAACAAACGTGCACTTTTTTGTTTAATTTACACATTGGACCATAGGAAAAATGACACTACAGCTACAGAGGTGACCGTCTGATAGCCCAGCTCGACTATCCATCTCTACTGAAGACCCTTTCAGCTTTTTGAGAGTTGGGTGGAGGACATCATCTCTGAAAATAGGGTCCCACAGCTGCACCCCATCAGTGTGAGCAGGACTCTTAGGACTCTTAGAAGAGTCAATGTTTTGAGACCATGGGGTGCGCTTAGCCCCCTCTCTTCGTCACTGAGGATGATTTCATTTTTCAGGGATTAGAGAGGGTGGTCCTTGTGGTGGACTGCAGGTATGGAGAGCTGTTGTCATCGTATTAGATAGATAAGAATAATTATATGTATTGTAGAAATGTCTCCTATCATGTTCCCTATTTTTTTATTATGTCCACATCCTGGTCCCCATCTTGGAAATCATAACAAACGTGCACTTTTTTGTTTAATTTACACATTGGACCATAGGAAAAATGACACTACAGCTACAGAGGTGACCGTCTGATAGCCCAGCTCGACTATCCATCTCTACTGAAGACCCTTTCAGCTTTTTGAGAGTTGGGTGGAGGACATCATCTCTGAAAATAGGGTCCCACAGCTGCACCCCATCAGTGTGAGCAGGACTCTTAGGACTCTTAGAAGAGTCAATGCTCTGAGACCATGGGGGGCGCTTAGCCCCCTCTCTTCGTCACTGAGGATGATTTCATTTTTCAGGGATTAGAGAGAGTGGTCCTTGTGGTGGACTGCAGGAATGGAGAGCTGTTGTGATCGTATTAGATAGATAAGAATGATTATATGTATTGTAGAAATGTCTCCTATCATGTTCCCTAATTTTTTATTATGTCCACATCCTGGTCCCCATCTTGGACATCATAACAAACGTGCACTTTTTTGTTTAATTTACACATTGGACCATAGGAAAAATGACACTACAGCTACAGAGGTGACCGTCTGATAGCCCAGCTCGACTATCCATCTCTACTGAAGACCCTTTCAGCTTTTTGAGAGTTGGGTGGAGGACATCATCTCTTAAAATAGGGTCCCACAGCTGCACCCCATCAGTGTAAGCAGGACTCTTAGGACTCTTAGAAGAGTCAATGCTCTAAAACCATGGGGGGCGCCAAACAAAACTTTTAGTGGATTTCTACTTATTTTATTAAATATTATCCCCACCAAACAGGACAAGCTTGCATCTGTTATAGTTTTGGAAAAAAATGTGATCATTTCATTTATGCGCGAAATGCCTTAAAAATGGCTTTAAAAAGGGTTTGGAGCACGGAGACGATTATCTCGGGATTGCAAGATAACCAAACAAAACTTTTAGTGGATTTCTACTTATTTTTTTTAAATATCATCTCCACCAAACAGGACAAGCTTGCATCTGTTATAGTTTTGGAGAAAAATGTGATCATTTCATTTATGCGCGAAATGCCTTAAAATGGCTTTAAAATGGTTTTGAAGCATGGAGACGATTATCTCGGGATTGCAAGATAACCAAACACAACTTTTAGTGGATTTCTAATTATTTTATTAAATATCATCCCCTCCAAACAGGACAAGCTTGCATCTGTTATAGTTTTGGAGAAAAATGTGATCATTTCATTTATGCGCGAAATGCCTTAAAAATGGCTTTAAAATGGATTTGGAGCATGGAAACGATTATCTTGGGATTGCAAGATAACCAAATAAAACTTTTAATGGATTTCTACTTATTTTATTAAATATCATCTCCACCAAACAGGACAAGCTTGCATGTGTTATAGTTTTGGAGAAAAATGTGATCATTTCATTTATGCGCGAAATGCCTTTGAAATGGCTTTAAAATGGATTTGGAGCATGGAGACGATTATCTCAGGATTGCAATATAAACAAACGAAACTTTTAGTAGGTTTCTACTTATTTTATTAAATATTATCTCCACCAAACAGGACAAGCTTGCATCTGTTAAAGTTTTGGAGAAAAATGTGATCATTTCATTTATGCGCGAAATGCCTTAAAAATGGCTTTAAAATGGTTTTGAAGCATGGAGACGATTATCTCGGGATTGCAAGATAACCAAACAAAACTTTTAGTGGATTTCTAATTATTTTATTAAATATCATCCCCTCCAAACAGGACAAGCTTGCATCTGTTATAGTTTTGGAGAAAAATGTGATCATTTCATTTATGCGCACAATGCCTTTGAAATGGCTTTAAATAGATTTGGAGCATGGAGACGATTATCTCGGGATTGCAAGATAACCAAACAAAACTTTTAGTGGATTTCTACTTATTTTACCAAATATCATCTCCACCAAACAGGACAAGCTTGCATGTGTTATAGTTTTGGAGAAAAATGTGATCATTTCATTTATGCGCAAAATGCCTTTGAAATGGCTTTAAAATGGATTTGGAGCAAGGAGACGATTATCTCAGGATGGCAATATAAACAAATGAAACTTTTAGTAGATTTCTACTTATTTTATTAAATATTATCTCCACCAAACAGGACAAGCTTGCATCTGTTATAGTTTTGGAGAAAAATGTGATCATTTCATTTATGCGCGAAATGCCTTAAAAATGGCTTTAAAATGGATTTGGAGCATGGAGACGATTATCTTGGGATTGCAAGATAACCAAACAAAACTTTTAGTGGATTTCTACTTATTTTATTAAATATTATCCCCACCAAACAGGACAAGCTTGCATCTGTTATAGTTTTGGAGAAAAATGTGATCATTTCATTTATGCGCGAAATGCCTTAAAAATGGCTTTAAAAAGGGTTTGGAGCATGGAGACGATTATCTCGGGATTGCAAGATAACCAAACAAAACTTTTAGTGGATTTCTACTTATTTTATGAAATATCATCTCCACCAAACAGGACAAGCTTGCATCTGTTATAGTTTTGGAGAAAAATGTGATCATTTCATTTATGCGCGAAATGCCTTAAAGATGGCTTTAAAATGGATTTGGAGCATGGAGACGACTATCTCGGGATTGCAAGATAACCAAACAAATCTGTTAGTGGATTTCTACTTATTTTATTAAATATCATCTCCACCAAACAGGAGAAGCTTGCATCTGTTATAGTTTTGGAGAAAAATGTGATCATTTCATTTATGCGCGAAATGCCTTTGAAATGGCTTTAAAATGGATTTGGAGCATGGAGACGATTATCTCAGGATTGCAATATAAACAAACGAAACTTTTAGTAGGTTTCTACTTATTTTATTAAATATTATCTCCACCAAACAGGACAAGCTTGCATCTGTTATAGTTTTGGAGAAAAATGTGATCATTTCATGTATGCGCGAAATGCCTTAAAAATGGCTTTAAAATAGTTTTGAAGCATGGAGACGATTATCTCGGGATTGCAAGATAACCAAACAAAACTTTTAGTGGATTTCTACATATTTTATTAAATATCATCTCTACCAAACAGGACAAGCTTGCATCTGTTTTAGTTTTGAAGAAAAATGTGATCATTTCATTTATGCGTGAAATGCCTTCAAAATGGCTTTTAAATGGATTTGAAGCATGGAGACGATTATCTCGGGATTGCAATATAACCAAACAAAACTTTTAGTGGATTTCTACTTATTTTATTAAATATTATCCCCTCCAAACAGGACGAGCTTCCATCTGTTATAGTTTTGGAGAAAAATGTGATCATTTCATTTATGCGCGAAATGCCTTAAAAATGGCTTTAAAATGGATTTGGAGCATGGAGACGATTATCTCGGGATTGCAAGATAACCAAACAAAACTTTTAGTGGATTTCTACTTATTTTATTAAATATTATCCCCACCAAACAGGACAAGTTTGCATCTGTTATAGTTTTGGAGAAAAATGTGATCATTTCATTTATGCGCACAATGCCTTTGAAATGGCTTTAAAATAGATTTGGAGCATGGAGACGATTATCTCGGGATTGCAAGATAACCAAACAAAACTTTTAGTGGATTTCTACTTATTTTACCAAATATCATCTCCACCAAACAGGACAAGCTTGCATGTGTTATAGTTTTGGAGAAAAATGTGATCATTTCATTTATGCGCAAAATGCCTTTGAAATGGCTTTAAAATGGATTTGGAGCATGGAGACGATTATCTCAGGATGGCAATATAAACAAACAAAACTTTTAGTAGATTTCTACTTATTTTATTAAATATTATCTCCACCAAACAGGACAAGCTTGCATCTGTTATAGTTTTGGAGAAAAATGTGATCATTTCATTTATGCGCGAAATGCCTTAAAAATGGCTTTAAAATGGATTTGGAGCATGGAGACGATTATCTTGGGATTGCAAGATAACCAAACAAAACTTTTAGTGGATTTCTACTTATTTTATTAAATATCATCTCCACCAAACAGGACAAGCTTGCATGTGTTATAGTTTTGGAGAAAAATGTGATCATTTCATTTATGCGTGAAATGCCTTTGAAATGGCTTTAAAATGGATTTGGAGCATGGAGACGATTATCTCAGGATTGCAATATAAACAAACAAAACTTTTAGTAGGTTTCTACTTATTTTATTAAATATTATCTCCACCAAACAGGACAAGCTTGCATCTGTTATAGTTTTGGAGAAAAATGTGATCATTTCATTTATGCGCGAAATGCCCTTAGGACTCTTAGAAGAGTTAATGCTCTGAGACCATGGGGGCGCTTAGCCCCCTCTCTTCGTCACTGAGGATGATTTCATTTTTCAGGGATTAGAGAGGGTGGTCCTTGTGGTGGACTGCAGGTATGGAGAGCTGTTGTCATCGTATTAGATAGATAAGAATGATTATATGTATTGTAGAAATGTCTCCTATCATGTTCCCTAATTTTTTATTATGTCCACATCCTGGTCCCCATCTTGGACATCATAACAAACGTGCACTTTTTTGTTTAATTTACACATTGAACCATAGGAAAAATGACACTACAGCTACAGAGGTGACCGTCTGATAGCCCAGCTCGACTATCCATCTCTACTGAAGACATTTCTACAATACATATAATCATTCTTATCTATCTAATACGATCACAACAGCTCTCCATACCTGCAGTCCACCACAAGGACCACTCTCTCTAATCCCTGAAAAATGAAATCATCCTCAGTGACGAAGAGAGGGGGCTAAGCGCCCCCCATGGTCTCAGAGCATTGACTCTTCTAAGAGTCCTAAGATTCCTGCTCACTCTGATGGGGTGCAGCTGTGGGACCCTATTTTCAGAGATGATGTCCTCCACCCAACTCTCAAAAAGCTGAAAGGGTCTTCAGTAGAGATGGATAGTCGAGCTGGGCTATCAGACGGTCACCTCTGTAGCTGTAGTGTCATTTTTCCTATGGTCCAATTTGTAAATTAAACAAAAAAGTGCACGTTTGTTATGATTTCCAAGATGGGGACCAGGATGTGGACATAATAAAAAAATAGGGAACATGATAGGAGACATTTCTACAATACATATAATCATTCTTATCTATCTAATACGATGACAACAGCTCTCCATACCTGCAGTCCACCACAAGGACCACCCTCTCTATTCCCTAAAAAGTGAAATCATCCTAAGTGACGAGGAGAGGGGGCTAAGCGCCCCCCATGGTCTCAGAGCATTGACTCTTCTAAGAGTCCTAAGAGTCCTGCTCACACTGATGGGGTGCAGCTGTGGGACCCTATTTTCAGAGATGATGTTCTCCACCCAACTCTCAAAAAGCTGAAAGGGTCTTCAGTAGAGATGGATAGTCGAGCTGGGCTATCAGACGGTCACCTCTGTAGCTGTAGTGTCATTTTTCCTATGGTCCAATGTGTAAATTAAACAAAAAAGTGCACGTTTGTTATGATGTCCAAGATGGGGACCAGGATGTGGACATAATAAAAAATTAGGGAACATGATAGGAGACATTTCTACAATACATATAATCATTCTTATCTATTTAATACGATGACAACAGCTCTCCATACCTGCAGTCCACTACAAGGACCACCCTCTCTAATCCCTGAAAAATGAAATCATCCTCAGTGACGAAGAGAGGGGGCTAAGCGCCCCCCATGGTCTCAGAGCATTGACTCTTCTAAGAGTCCTAAGAGTCCTGCTCACACTGATGGGGTGCAGCTGTGGGACCCTATTTTCAGAGATGATGTCCTCCACCCAACTCTCAAAAAGCTGAAAGGGTCTTCAGTAGAGATGTATAGTCGAGCTGGGCTATCAGACGGTCACCTCTGTAGCTGTAGTGTCATTTTTCCTATGGTCCAATGTGTAAATTAAACAAAAAAGTGCACGTTTGTTATGATGTCCAAGATGGGGACCAGGATGTGGACATAATAAAAAATTAGGGAACATGAGAGGAGACATTTCTACAATACATATAATCATTCTTATCTATCTAATACGATGATAACAGCTCTCCATATCTGCAGTCCACCACAAGGACCACCCTCTCTAATCCCTGAAAAATTAAATCATCCTCAGTGATGAAGAGAGGGGGCTAAGTGCCCCCAATGGTCTCAGAGCATTGACTCTTCTAAGAGTCCTAAGAGTCCTGCTCACACTGATGGGGTGCAGCTGTGGGACCCTATTTTCAGAGATGATGTCCTCCACCCAACTCTCAAAAAGCTGAAAGGGTCTAAGAGTCCTAAGAGTCCTGCTCACACTGATGGGGTGCAGCTGTGGGACCCTATTTTCAGAGATGATGTCCTCCACCCAACTCTCAAAAAGCTGAAGGGTCTTCAGTAGAGATGGATAGTCGAGCTGGGCTATCAGATGGTCACCTCTGTAGCTGTAGTTTCATTTTCCCTATGGTCCAATGTGTAAATTAAACAAAAAAGTGCACGTTTGTTATGATGTCCAAGATGGGGACCAGGATGTGGACATAATAAAAAATTAGGGAACATGATAGGAGACATTTCTACAATACATATAATCATTCTTATCTATCTAATACGATGACAACAGCTCTCCATACCTGCAGTCCACCACAAGGACCACCCTCTCTAATCCCTGAAAAATGAAATCATCCTCAGTGATGAAGAGAGGGGGCTAAGTGCCCCCAATGGTCTCAGAGCATTGACTCTTCTAAGAGTCCTAAGAGTCCTGCTCACACTGATGGGGTGCAGCTGTGGGACCCTATTTTCAGAGATGATGTCCTCCACCCAACTCTCAAAAAGCTGAAAGGGTCTTCAGTAGAGATGGATAGTCGAGCTGGGCTATCAGACGGTCACCTCTGTAGCTGTAGTGTCATTTTTCCTATGGTCCAATGTGTAAATTAAACAAAAAAGTGCACGTTTGTTATGATGTCCAAGATGGGGACCAGGATGTGGACATAATAAAAAATTAGGGAACATGATAGGAGACATTTCTACAATACATATAATCATTCTTATCTATCTAATACGATGACAACAGCTCTCCATACCTGCAGTCCACCACAAGGACCACCCTCTCTAATCCCTGAAAAATGAAATCATCCTCAGGGACGAAGAGAGGGGGCTAAGCGCCCCCCATGGTTTTAGAGCATTGACTCTTCTAAGAGTCCTAAGAGTCCTGCTCACACTGATGGGGTGCAGCTGTGGGACCCTATTTTCAGAGATGATGTCCTCCACCCAACTCTCAAAAAGCTGAAAGGGTCTTCAGTAAAGATGGATAGTCGAGCTGGGCTATCAGACGGTCACCTCTGTAGCTGTAGTGTCATTTTTCCTATGGTCCAATGTGTAAATTAAACAAAAAAGTGCACGTTTGTTATGATGTCCAAGATGGGGACCAGGATGTGGACATAATAAAAAATTAGGGAACATGATAGGAGACATTTCTACAATACATATAATCATTCTTATCTATCTAATACGATGACAACAGCTCTCCATACCTGCAGTCCACCACAAGGACCACCCTCTCTAATCCCTGAAAAATGAAATCATCCTCAGGGACGAAGAGAGGGGGCTAAGCGCCCCCCATGGTTTTAGAGCATTGACTCTTCTAAGAGTCCTAAGAGTCCTGCTTACACTGATGGGGTGCAGCTGTGGGACCCTATTTTAAGAGATGATGTCCTCCACCCAACTCTCAAAAAGCTGAAAGGGTCTTCAGTAGAGATGGATAGTCGAGCTGGGCTACCAGACGGTCACCTCTGTAGCTGTAGTGTCATTTTTTCTATGGTCCAATGTGTAAATTAAACAAAAAAGTGCACGTTTGTTATGATTTCCAAGATGGGGACCAGGATGTGGACATAATAAAAAAATAGGGAACATGATAGGAGACATTTCTACAATACATATAATCATTCTTATCTATCTAATACGATGACAACAGCTCTCCATAACTGCAGTCCACCACAAGGACCACCCTCACTATTCCCTGAAAAGTGAAATCATCCTCAGTGACGAAGAGAGGGGGCTAAGCGCCCCCCATGGTCTCAAAACATTGACTCTTCTAAGAGTCCTAAGAGTCCTGCTCACACTGATGGGGTGCAGCTGTGGGACCCTATTTTCAGAGATGATGTTCTCCACCCAACTCTCAAAAAGCTGAAAGGGTCTTCAGTAGAGATGGATAGTCGAGCTGGGCTATCAGACGGTCACCTCTGTAGCTGTAGTGTCATTTTTCCTATGGTCCAATGTGTAAATTAAACAAAAAAGTGCACGTTTGTTATGATGTCCAAGATGGGGACCAGGATGTGGACATAATAAAAAATTAGGGAACATGATAGGAGACATTTCTACAATACATATAATCATTCTTATCTATTTAATACGATGACAACAGCTCTCCATACCTGCAGTCCACCACAAGGACCACCCTCTCTAATCCCTGAAAAATGAAATCATCCTCAGTGACGAAGAGAGGGGGCTAAGCGCCCCCCATGGTCTCAGAGCATTGACTCTTCTAAGAGTCCTAAGAGTCCTGCTCACACTGATGGGGTGCAGCTGTGGGACCCTATTTTCAGAGATGATGTCCTCCACCCAACTCTCAAAAAGCTGAAAGGGTCTTCAGTAGAGATGGATTGTCGAGCTGGGCTATCAGACGGTCACCTCTGTAGCTGTAGTGTCATTTTTCCTATGGTCCAATGTGTAAATTAAACAAAAAAGTGCACGTTTGTTATGATGTCCAAGATGGGGACCAGGATGTGGACATAATAAAAAATTAGGGAACATGATAGGAGACATTTCTACAATACATATAATCATTCTTATCTATCTAATACGATGATAACAGCTCTCCATACCTGCAGTCCACCACAAGGACCACCCTCTCTAATCCCTGAAAAATGAAATCATCCTCAGTGACGAAGAGAGGGGGCTAAGTGCCCCCAATGGTCTCAGAGCATTGACTCTTCTAAGAGTCCTAAGAGTCTTGCTCACACTGATGGGGTGCAGCTGTGGGACCCTATTTTCAGAGATGATGTCCTCCACCCAACTCTCAAAAAGCTGAAAGGGTCTTCAGTAGAGATGGATAGTCGAGCTGGGCTATCAGACGGTCACCTCTGTAGCTGTAGTGTCATTTTTCCTATGGTCCAATGTGTAAATTAAACAAAAAAGTGCACGTTTGTTATGATGTCCAAGATGGGAACCAGGATGTGGACATAATAAAAAATTAGGGAACATGATAGGAGACATTTCTACAATACATATAATCATTCTTATCTATCTAATACGATGACAACAGCTCTCCATACCTGCAGTCCACCACAAGGACCACCCTCTCTAATCCCTGAAAAATTAAATCATCCTCAGTGACGAAGAGAGGGGGCTAAGCGCCCCCATGGTCTCAGAGCATTAACTCTTCTAAGAGTCCTAAGAGTCCTGCTCACACTGATGGGGTGCAGCTGTGGGACCCTATTTTCAGAGATGATGTCCTCCACCCAACTCTCAAAAAGCTGAAAGGGTCTTCAGTAGAGATGGATAGTCGAGCTGGGCTATCAGACGGTCACCTCTGTAGCTGTAGTGTCATTTTTCCTATGGTCCAATGTGTAAATTAAACAAAAAAGTGCACGTTTGTTATGATGTCCAAGATGGGGACCAGGATGTGGACATAATAAAAAATTAGGGAACATGATAGGAGACATTTCTACAATACATATAATCATTCTTATCTATCTAATACGATGACAACAGCTCTCCATACCTGCAGTCCACCACAAGGACCACCCTCTCTAATCCCTGAAAAATGAAATCATCCTCAGGGACGAAGAGAGGGGGCTAAGCGCCCCCCATGGTTTTAGAGCATTGACTCTTCTAAGAGTCCTAAGAGTCCTGCTCACACTGATGGGGTGCAGCTGTGGGACCCTATTTTCAGAGATGATGTTCTCCACCCAACTCTCAAAAAGCTGAAAGGGTCTTCAGTAGAGATGGATAGTCGAGCTGGGCTATCAGACGGTCACCTCTGTAGCTGTAGTGTCATTTTTCCTATGGTCCAATGTGTAAATTAAACAAAAAAGTGCACGTTTGTTATGATGTCCAAGATGGGGACCAGGATGTGGACATAATAAAAAATTAGGGAACATGATAGGAGACATTTCTACAATACATATAATCATTCTTATCTATTTAATACGATGACAACAGCTCTCCATACCTGCAGTCCACCACAAGGACCACCCTCTCTAATCCCTGAAAAATGAAATCATCCTCAGTGACGAAGAGAGGGGGCTAAGCGCCCCCCATGGTCTCAGAGCATTGACTCTTCTAAGAGTCCTAAGAGTCCTGCTCACACTGATGGGGTGCAGCTGTGGGACCCTATTTTCAGAGATGATGTCCTCCACCCAACTCTCAAAAAGCTGAAAGGGTCTTCAGTAGAGATGGATTGTCGAGCTGGGCTATCAGACGGTCACCTCTGTAGCTGTAGTGTCATTTTTCCTATGGTCCAATGTGTAAATTAAACAAAAAAGTGCACGTTTGTTATGATGTCCAAGATGGGGACCAGGATGTGGACATAATAAAAAATTAGGGAACATGATAGGAGACATTTCTACAATACATATAATCATTCTTATCTATCTAATACGATGATAACAGCTCTCCATACCTGCAGTCCACCACAAGGACCACCCTCTCTAATCCCTGAAAAATGAAATCATCCTCAGTGACGAAGAGAGGGGGCTAAGTGCCCCCAATGGTCTCAGAGCATTGACTCTTCTAAGAGTCCTAAGAGTCTTGCTCACACTGATGGGGTGCAGCTGTGGGACCCTATTTTCAGAGATGATGTCCTCCACCCAACTCTCAAAAAGCTGAAAGGGTCTTCAGTAGAGATGGATAGTCGAGCTGGGCTATCAGACGGTCACCTCTGTAGCTGTAGTGTCATTTTTCCTATGGTCCAATGTGTAAATTAAACAAAAAAGTGCACGTTTGTTATGATGTCCAAGATGGGAACCAGGATGTGGACATAATAAAAAATTAGGGAACATGATAGGAGACATTTCTACAATACATATAATCATTCTTATCTATCTAATACGATGACAACAGCTCTCCATACCTGCAGTCCACCACAAGGACCACCCTCTCTAATCCCTGAAAAATTAAATCATCCTCAGTGACGAAGAGAGGGGGCTAAGCGCCCCCATGGTCTCAGAGCATTAACTCTTCTAAGAGTCCTAAGAGTCCTGCTCACACTGATGGGGTGCAGCTGTGGGACCCTATTTTCAGAGATGATGTCCTCCACCCAACTCTCAAAAAGCTGAAAGGGTCTTCAGTAGAGATGGATAGTCGAGCTGGGCTATCAGACGGTCACCTCTGTAGCTGTAGTGTCATTTTTCCTATGGTCCAATGTGTAAATTAAACAAAAAAGTGCACGTTTGTTATGATGTCCAAGATGGGGACCAGGATGTGGACATAATAAAAAATTAGGGAACATGATAGGAGACATTTCTACAATACATATAATCATTCTTATCTATCTAATACGATGACAACAGCTCTCCATACCTGCAGTCCACCACAAGGACCACCCTCTCTAATCCCTGAAAAATGAAATCATCCTCAGTGACGAAGAGAGGGGGCCAAGCGCCCCCCATGGTACCAGAGCATTGACTCTTCTAAGAGTCCTAAGAGTCCTGCTCACACTGATGTGGTGAAGCTGTGGGACCCTATTTTCAGAGATGATGTCCTCCACCCAACTCTCAAAAAGCTGAAAGGGTCTTCAGTAGAGATGGATAGTCGAGCTGGGCTATCAGACAGTCACCTCTGTAGCTGTAGTGTCATTTTTCCTATTGTCCAATTTGTAAATTAAACAAAAAAGTGCACGTTTGTTATGATTTCCAAGATGGGGACCAGGATGTGGACATAATAAAAAAATAGGGAACATGATAGGAGACATTTCTACAATACATATAATCATTCTTATCTATCTAATACGATGACAACAGCTCTCCATACCTGCAGTCCACCACAAGGACCACCCTCTCTATTCCCTGAAAAGTGAAATCATCCTCAGTGACGAGGAGAGGGGGCTAAGCGCCCCCCATGGTCTCAGAGCATTGACTCTTCTAAGAGTCCTAAGAGTCCTGCTCACACTGATGGGGTGCAGCTGTGGGACCCTATTTTCAGAGATGATGTTCTCCACCCAACTCTCAAAAAGCTGAAAGGGTCTTCAGTAGAGATGGATAGTCGAGCTGGGCTATCAGACGGTCACCTCTGTAGCTGTAGTGTCATTTTTCCTATGGTCCAATGTGTAAATTAAACAAAAAAGTGCACGTTTGTTATGATGTCCAAGATGGGGACCAGGATGTGGACATAATAAAAAATTAGGGAACATGATAGGAGACATTTCTACAATACATATAATCATTCTTATCTATTTAATAGGATAACAGCTCTCCATACCTGCAGTCCACCACAAGGACCACCCTCTCTAATCCCTGAAAAATGAAATCATCCTCAGTGACGAAGAGAGGGGGCTAAGCGCCCCCCATGGTCTCAGAGCATTGACTCTTCTAAGAGTCCTAAGAGTCCTGCTCACACTGATGGGGTGCAGCTGTGGGACCCTATTTTCAGAGATGATGTCCTCCACCCAACTCTCAAAAAGCTGAAAGGGTCTTCAGTAGAGATGGATAGTCGAGCTGGGCTATCAGACGGTCACCTCTGTAGCTGTAGTGTCATTTTTCCTATGGTCCAATGTGTAAATTAAACAAAAAAGTGCACGTTTGTTATGATGTCCAAGATGGGGACCAGGATGTGGACATACATTCTTATCTATCTAATACGATGATAACAGCTCTCCATATCTGCAGTCCACCACAAGGACCACCCTCTCTAATCCCTGAAAAATGAAATCATCCTCAGTGATGAAGAGAGGGGGCTAAGTGCCCCCAATGGTCCAAGAGCATTGACTCTTCTAAGAGTCCTAAGAGTCCTGCTCACACTGATGGGGTGCAGCTGTGGGACCCTATTTTCAGAGATGATGTCCTCCACCCAACTCTCAAAAAGCTGAAATGGTCTTCAGTAGAGATGGATAGTCGAGCTGGGCTATCAGACGGTCACCTCTGTAGCTGTAGTGTCATTTTTCCTATGGTCCAATGTGTAAATTAAACAAAAAAGTGCACGTTTGTTATGATGTCCAAGATGGGGACCAGGATGTGGACATAATAAAAAATTAGGGAACATGATAGGAGACATTTCTACAATACATATAATCATTCTTATCTATCTAATACGATGACAACAGCTCTCCATACCTGCAGTCCACCACAAGGACCACCCTCTCTAATCCCTGAAAAATGAAATCATCCTCAGTGATGAAGAGAGGGGGCTAAGCGCCCCCCATGGTTTTAGAGCATTGACTCTTCTAAGAGTCCTAAGAGTCCTGCTTACACTGATGGGGTGCAGCTGTGGGACCCTATTTTAAGAGATGATGTCCTCCACCCAACTCTCAAAAAGCTGAAAGGGTCTTCAGTAGAGATGGATAGTCGAGCTGGGCTATCAGACGGTCACCTCTGTAGCTGTAGTGTCATTTTTCCTATGGTCCAATGTGTAAATTAAACAAAAAAGTGCACGTTTGTTATGATGTCCAAGATGGGGACCAGGATGTGGACATAATAAAAAATTAGGGAACATGATAGGAGACATATCTACAATACATATAATCATTCTTATCTATTTAATACGATGACAACAGCTCTCCATACCGGCAGTCCACCACAAGGACCACCCTCTCTAATCCCTGAAAAATGAAATCATCCTCAGTGACGAAGAGAGGGGGCTAAGCGCCCCCCATGGTCTCAGAGCATTGACTCTTCTAAGAGTCCTAAGAGTCCTGCTCACACTGATGGGGTGCAGCTGTGGGACCCTATTTTCAGAGATGATGTCCTCCACCCAACTCTCAAAAAGCTGAAAGGGTCTTCAGTAGAGATGGATTGTCGAGCTGGGCTATCAGACGGTCACCTCTGTAGCTGTAGTGTCATTTTTCCTATGGTCAAATGTGTAAATTAAACAAAAAAGTGCACGTTTGTTATGATGTCCAAGATGGGGACCAGGATGTGGACATAATAAAAAATTAGGGAACATGATAGGAGACATTTCTACAATACATATAATCATTCTTATCTACCTAATACGATGATAACAGCTCTCCATACCTGCAGTCCACCACAAGGACCACCCTCTCTAATCCCTGAAAAATGAAATCATCCTCAGTGACGAAGAGAGGGGGCTAAGTGCCCCCAATGGTCTCAGAGCATTGACTCTTCTAAGAGTCCTAAGAGTCCTGCTCACACTGATGGGGTGCAGCTGTGGGACCCTATTTTCAGAGATGATGTCCTCTACCCAACTCTCAAAAAGCTGAAAGGGTCTTCAGTAGAGATGGATAGTCGAGCTGGGCTATCAGACGGTCACCTCTGTAGTAGCTGTAGTGTCATTTTTCCTATGGTCCAATGTGTAAATTAAACAAAAAAGTGCACGTTTGTTATGATGTCCAAGATGGGGACCAGGATGTGGACATAATAAAAAATTAGGGAACATGATAGGAGACATTTCTACAATACATATAATCATTCTTATCTATCTAATACGATGACAACAGCTCTCCATACCTGCAGTCCACCACAAGGACCACCCTCTCTAATCCCTGAAAAATGAAATCATCCTCAGTGACGAAGAGAGGGGGCTAAGCGCCCCCATGGTCTCAGAGCATTAACTCTTCTAAGAGTCCTAAGAGTCCTGCTCACACTGATGGGTGCAGCTGTGGGACCCTATTTTCAGAGATGATGTCCTCCACCCAACTCTCAAAAAGCTGAAAGGGTCTTCAGTAGAGATGGATAGTCGAGCTGGGCTATCAGACGGTCACCTCTGTAGCTGTAGTGTCATTTTTCCTATGGCCCAATGTGTAAATTAAACGAAAAAGTGCACGTTTGTTATGATGTCCAAGATGGGGACCAGGATGTGGACATAATAAAAAATTAGGGAACATGATAGGAGACATTTCTACAATACATATAATCATTCTTATCTATCTAATACGATGATAACAGCTCTCCATATCTGCAGTCCACCACAAGGACCACCCTCTCTAATCCCTGAAAAATGAAATCATCCTCAGTGATGAAGAGAGGGGGATAAGTGCCCCCAATGGTCTCAGAGCATTGACTCTTCTAAGAGTCCTAAGAGTCCTGCTCACACTGATGGGGCTATCAGACGGTCACCTCTGTAGCTGTAGTGTCATTTTTCCTATGGCCCAATGTGTAAATTAAACGAAAAAGTGCACGTTTGTTATGATGTCCAAGATGGGGACCAGGATGTGGACATAATAAGAAATTAGGGAACATGATAGGAGACATTTCTACAATACATATAATCATTCTTATCTATCTAATACGATGACAACAGCTCTCCATACCTGCAGTCCACCACAAGGACCACCCTCTCTAATCCCTGAAAAATGAAATCATCCTCAGGGACGAAGAGAGGGGGCTAAGCGCCCCCCATGGTTTTAGAGCATTGACTCTTCTAAGAGTCCTAAGAGTCCTGCTTACACTGATGGGGTGCAGCTGTGGGACCCTATTTTCAGAGATGATGTCCTCCACCCAACTCTCAAAAAGCTGAAAGGGTCTTCAGTAGAGATGGATAGTCGAGCTGGGCTATCAGACGGTCACCTCTGTAGCTGTAGTGTCATTTTTCCTATGGTCCAATGTGTAAATTAAACAAAAAAGTGCACGTTTGTTATGATGTTCAAGATGGGGACCAGGATGTGGACATAATAAAAAATTCAGGAACATGATAGGAGACATTTCTACAATACATATATTCATTCTTATCTATCTAATACGATCACAACAGCTCTCCATACCTGCAGTCCACCACAAGGACCACTCTCTCTAATCCCTGAAAAATGAAATCATCCTCAGTGACGAAGAGAGGGGGCTAAGCGCCCCCCATGGTCTCAGAGCATTGACTCTTCTAAGAGTCCTAAGATTCCTGCTCACACTGATGGGGTGCAGCTGTGGGACCCTATTTTCAGAGATGATGTCCTCCACCCAACTCTCAAAAAGCTGAAAGGGTCTTCAGTAGAGATGGATAGTCGAGCTGGGCTATCAGACGGTCACCTCTGTAGCTGTAGTGTCATTTTTCCTATGGTCCAATGTGTATATTAAACAAAAAAGTGCACGTTTGTTATGATTTCCAAGATGGGGACCAGGATGTGGACATAATAAAAAAATAGGGAACATGATAGGAGACATTTCTACAATACATATAATCATTCTTATCTATCTAATACGATGACAACAGCTCTCCATACCTGCAGTCCACCACAAGGACCACCCTCTCTATTCCCTGAAAAGTGAAATCATCCTCAGTGACGAAGAGAGGGGGCTAAGCGCCCCCCATGGTCTCAGAGCATTGACTCTTCTAAGAGTCCTAAGAGTCCTGCTCACACTGATGGGGTGCAGCTGTGGGACCCTATTTTCAGAGATGATGTTCTCCACCCAACTCTCAAAAAGCTGAAAGGGTCTTCAGTAGAGATGGATAGTCGAGCTGGGCTATCAGACGGTCACCTCTGTAGCTGTAGTGTCATTTTTCCTATGGTCCAATGTGTAAATTAAACAAAAAAGTGCACGTTTGTTATGATGTCCAAGATGGGGACCAGGATGTGGACATAATAAAAAATTAGGGAACATGATAGGAGACATTTCTACAATACATATAATCATTCTTATCTATTTAATACGATGACAACAGCTCTCCATACCTGCAGTCCACCACAAGGACCAACCTCTCTAATCCCTGAAAAATGAAATCATCCTCAGTGACGAAGAGAGGGGGCTAAGCGCCCCCCATGGTCTCAGAGCATTGACTCTTCTAAGAGTCCTAAGAGTCCTGCTCACACTGATGGGGTGCAGCTGTGGGACCCTATTTTCAGAGATGATGTCCTCCACCCAACTCTCAAAAAGCTGAAAGGGTCTTCAGTAGAGATGGATAGTCGAGCTGGGCTATCAGACGGTCACCTCTGTAGCTGTAGTGTCATTTTTCCTATGGTCCAATGTGTAAATTAAACAAAAAAGTGCACGTTTGTTATGATGTCCAAGATGGGGACCAGGATGTGGACATAATAAAAAATTAGGGAACATGATAGGAGACATTTCTACAATACATATAATCATTCTTATCTATCTAATACGATGATAACAGCTCTCCATATCTGCAGTCCACCACAAGGACCACCCTCTCTAATCCCTGAAAAATGAAATCATCCTCAGTGATGAAGAGAGGGGGCTAAGTGCCCCCAATGGTCTCAGAGCATTGACTCTTCTAAGAGTCCTAAGAGTCCTGCTCACACTGATGGGGTGCAGCTGTGGGACCCTATTTTCAGAGATGATGTCCTCCACCCAACTCTCAAAAAGCTGAAAGGGTCTTCAGTAGAGATGGATAGTCGAGCTGGGCTATCAGACGGTCACCTCTGTAGCTGTAGTGTCATTTTTCCTATGGTCCAATGTGTAAATTAAACAAAAAAGTGCACGTTTGTTATGATGTCCAAGATGGGGACCAGGATGTGGACATAATAAAAAATTAGGGAACATGATAGGAGACATTTCTACAATACATATAATCATTCTTATCTATCTAATACGATGACAACAGCTCTCCATACCTGCAGTCCACCACAAGGACCACCCTCTCTAATCCCTGAAAAATGAAATCATCCTCAGTGACGAAGAGAGGGGGCTAAGCGCCCCCATGGTCTCAGAGCATTAACTCTTCTAAGAGTCCTAAGAGTCCTGCTCACACTGATGGGGTGCAGCTGTGGGACCCTATTTTCAGAGATGATGTCCTCCACCCAACTCTCAAAAAGCTGAAAGGGTCTTCAGTAGAGATGGATAGTCGAGCTGGGCTATCAGACGGTCACCTCTGTAGCTGTAGTGTCATTTTTCCTCTGGTCCAATGTGTAAATTAAACAAAAAAGTGCACGTTTGTTATGATGTCCAAGATGGGGACCAGGATGTGGACATAATAAAAAATTAGGGAACATGATAGGAGACATTTCTACAATACATATAATCATTCTTATCTATCTAATACGATGACAACAGCTCTCCATACCTGCAGTCCACCACAAGGACCACCCTCTCTAATCCCTGAAAAATGAAATCATCCTCAGTGACGAAGAGAGGGGGCTAAGCGCCCCCCATGGTCTCAGAGCATTGACTCTTCTAAGAGTCCTAAGAGTCCTGCTCACACTGATGGGGTGCAGCTGTGGGACCCTATTTTCAGAGATGATGTCCTCCACCCAACTCTCAAAAAGCTGAAAGGGTCTTCAGTAGAGATGGATTGTCGAGCTGGGCTAACAGACGGTCACCTCTGTAGCTGTAGTGTCATTTTTCCTATGGTCCAATGTGTAAATTAAACAAAAAAGTGCACGTTTGTTATGATGTCCAAGATGGGAACCAGGATGTGGACATAATAAAAAATTAGGGAACATGATAGGAGACATTTCTACAATACATATAATCATTCTTATCTATCTAATACGATGATAACAGCTCTCCATACCTGCAGTCCACCACAAGGACCACCCTCTCTAATCCCTGAAAAATGAAATCATCCTCAGTGACGAAGAGAGGGGGCTAAGTGCCCCCAATGGTCTCAGAGCATTGACTCTTCTAAGAGTCCTAAGAGTCCTGCTCACACTGATGGGGTGCAGCTGTGGGACCCTATTTTCAGAGATGATGTCCTCCACCCAACTCTTAAAAAGCTGAAAGGGTCTTCAGTAGAGATGGATAGTCGAGCTGGGCTATCAGACGGTCACCTCTGTAGCTGTAGTGTCATTTTTCCTATGGTCCAATGTGTAAATTAAACAAAAAAGTGCACGTTTGTTATGATGTCCAAGATGGGGACCAGGATGTGGACATAATAAAAAATTAGGGAACATGATAGGAGACATTTCTACAATACATATAATCATTCTTATCTATCTAATACGATGACAACAGCTCTCCATACCTGCAGTCCACCACAAGGACCACCCTCTCTAATCCCTGAAAAATGAAATCATCCTCAGTGACGAAGAGAGGGGGCCAAGCGCCCCCCATGGTACCAGAGCATTGACTCTTCTAAGAGTCCTAAGAGTCCTGCTCACACTGATGGGGTGAAGCTGTGGGACCCTATTTTCAGAGATGATGTCCTCCACCCAACTCTCAAAAAGCTGAAAGGGTCTTCAGTAGAGATGGATAGTCGAGCTGGGCTATCAGACGGTCACCTCTGTAACTGTAGTGTCATTTTTCCTATGGTCCAATGTGTAAATTAAACAAAAAAGTGCACGTTTGTTATGATGTCCAAGATGGGAACCAGGATGTGGACATAATAAGAAATTAGGGAACATGATAGGAGACATTTCTACAATACATATAATCATTCTTATCTATCTAATACGATGACAACAGCTCTCCATACCTGCAGTCCACCACAAGGACCACCCTCTCTAATCCCTGAAAAATAAAATCATCCTCAGGGACGAAGAGAGGGGGCTAAGCGCCCCCATGGTTTTAGAGCATTGACTCTTCTAAGAGTCCTAAGAGTCCTGCTTACACTGATGGGGTGCAGCTGTGGGACCCTATTTTCAGAGATGATGTCCTCCACCCAACTCTCAAAAAGCTGAAAGGGTCTTCAGTAGAGATGGATAGTCGAGCTGGGCTATCAGACGGTCACCTCTGTAGCTGTAGTGTCATTTTTCCTATGGTCCAATGTGTAAATTAAACAAAAAAGTGCACGTTTGTTATGATGTTCAAGATGGGGACCAGGATGTGGACATAATAAAAAATTAGGGAACATGATAGGAGACATTTCTACAATACATATAATCATTCTTATCTATCTAATACGATCACAACAGCTCTCCATACCTGCAGTCCACCACAAGGACCACTCTCTCTAATCCCTGAAAAGTGAAATCCTCCTCAGTGACGAAGAGAGGGGGCTAAGCGCCCTCCATGGTCTCAGAGCATTGACTCTTTTAAGAGTCCTAAGAGTCCTGCTCACACTGATGGGGTGCAGCTGTGGGACCCTATTTTCAGAGATGATGTTCTCTACCCAACTCTCAAAAAGCTGAAAGGGTCTTCAGTAGAGATGGATAGTCGAGCTGGGCTATCAGACGGTCACCTCTGTAGCTGTAGTGTCATTTTTCCTATGGTCCAATGTGTAAATTAAACAAAAAAGTGCACGTTTGTTATGATTTCCAAGATGGGGACCAGGATGTGGACATAATAAAAAAATAGGGAACATGATAGGAGACATTTCTACAATACATATAATTATTCTTATCTATCTAATACGATGACAACAGCTCTCCATACCTGCAGTCCACCACAAGGACCACCCTCTCTAATCCCTGAAAAATGAAATCATCCTCAGTGACGAAGAGAGGGGGCTAAGCGCACCCCATGGTCTCAAAACATTGACTCTTCTAAGAGTCCTAAGAGTCCTGCTCACACTGATGGGGTGCAGCTGTGGGACCCTATTTTCAGAGATGATGTCCTCCACCCAACTCTCAAAAAGCTGAAAGGGTCTTCAGTAGAGATGGATAGTCGAGCTGGGCTATCAGACGGTCACCTCTGTAGCTGTAGTGTCATTTTTCCTATGGTCCAATGTGTAAATTAAACAAAAAAGTGCACGTTTGTTATGATTTCCAAGATGGGGACCAGGATGTGGACATAATAAAAAAATATGGAACATGATAGGAGACATTTCTACAATACATATAATCATTCTTATCTATCTAATACGATGACAACAGCTCTCCATACCTGCAGTCCACCACAAGGACCACCCTCTCTATTCCCTGAAAAGTGAAATCATCCTCAGTGACGAAGAGAGGGGGCTAAGCGCCCCCCATGGTCTCAGAGCATTGACTCTTCTAAGAGTCCTAAGAGTCCTGCTCACACTGATGGGGTGCAGCTGTGGGACCCTATTTTCAGAGATGATGTTCTCCACCAAACTCTCAAAAAGCTGAAAGGGTCTTCAGTAGAGATGGATAGTCGAGCTGGGCTATCAGACGGTCACCTCTGTACCTGTAGTGTCATTTTTCCTATGGTCCAATGTGTAAATTAAACAAAAAAGTGCACGTTTGTTATGATGTCCAAGATGGGGACCAGGATGTGGACATAATAAAAAATTAGGGAACATGATAGGAGACATTTCTACAATACATATAATCATTCTTATCTATTTAAAATGATGACAACAGCTCTCCATACCTGCAGTCCACCACAAGGACCACCCTCTCTAATCCCTGAAAAATGAAATCATCCTCAGTGACGAAGAGAGGGGGCTAAGCGCACCCCATGGTCTCAAAACATTGACTCTTCTAAGAGTCCTAAGAGTCCTGCTCACACTGATGGGGTGCAGCTGTGGGACCCTATTTTCAGAGATGATGTCCTCCACCCAACTCTCAAAAAGCTGAAAGGGTCTTCAGTAGAGATGGATAGTCGAGCTGGGCTATCAGACGGTCACCTCTGTAGCTGTAGTGTCATTTTTCCTATGGTCCAATGTGTAAATTAAACAAAAAAGTGCACGTTTGTTATGATTTCCAAGATGGGGACCAGGATGTGGACATAATAAAAAAATAGGGAACATGATAGGAGACATTTCTACAATACATATAATCATTCTTATCTATCTAATACGATGACAACAGCTCTCCATACCTGCAGTCCACCACAAGGACCACCCTCTCTATTCCCTGAAAAGTGAAATCATCCTCAGTGACGAAGAGAGGGGGCTAAGCGCCCCCCATGGTCTCAGAGCATTGACTCTTCTAAGAGTCCTAAGAGTCCTGCTCACACTGATGGGGTGCAGCTGTGGGACCCTATTTTCAGAGATGATGTTCTCCACCAAACTCTCAAAAAGCTGAAAGGGTCTTCAGTAGAGATGGATAGTCGAGCTGGGCTATCAGACGGTCACCTCTGTACCTGTAGTGTCATTTTTCCTATGGTCCAATGTGTAAATTAAACAAAAAAGTGCACGTTTGTTATGATGTCCAAGATGGGGACCAGGATGTGGACATAATAAAAAATTAGGGAACATGATAGGAGACATTTCTACAATACATATAATCATTCTTATCTATTTAATACGATGACAACAGCTCTCCATACCTGCAGTCCACCACAAGGACCACCCTCTCTAATCCCTGAAAAATGAAATCATCCTTAGTGACGAAGAGAGGTGGCTAAACGCCCCCCATGGTCTCAGAGCATTGACTCTTCTAAGAGTCCTAAAAGTCCTGCTCACACTGATGGGGTGCAGCTGTGGGACCCTATTTTCAGAGATGATGTCCTCCACCCAACTCTCAAAAAGCTGAAAGGGTCTTCAGTAGAGATGGATTGTCGAGCTGGGCTATCAGACGGTCACCTCTGTAGCTGTAGTGTCATTTTTCCTATGGTCCAATGTGTAAATTAAACAAAAAAGTGCACGTTTGTTATGATGTCCAAGATGGGGACCAGGATGTGGACATAATAAAAAATTAGGGAACATGATAGGAGACATTTCTACAATACATATAATCATTCTTATCTATCTAATACGATAACAGCTCTCCATACCTGCAGTCCACCACAAGGACCACCCTCTCTAATCCCTGAAAAATGAAATCATCCTCAGTGACGAAGAGAGGGGGCTAAGTGCCCCCAATGGTCTCAGAGCATTGACTCTTCTAAGAGTCCTAAGAGTCCTGCTCACACTGATGGGGTGCAGCTGTGGGACCCTATTTTCAGAGATGATGTCCTCCACCCAACTCTCAAAAAGCTGAAAGGGTCTTCAGTAGAGATGGATAGTCGAGCTGGGCTATCAGACGGTCACCTCTGTAGCTGTAGTGTCATTTTTCCTATGGTCCAATGTGTAAATTAAACAAAAAAGTGCACGTTTGTTATGATGTCCAAGATGGGGACCAGGATGTGGACATAATAAAAAATTAGGGAACATGATAGGAGACATTTCTACAATACATATAATCATTCTTATCTATCTAATACGATGACAACAGCTCTCCATACCTGCAGTCCACCACAAGGACCACCCTCTCTAATCCCTGAAAAATGAAATCATCCTCAGTGACGAAGAGAGGGGGCTAAGCGCCCCCATGGTCTCAGAGCATTAACTCTTCTAAGAGTCCTAAGAGTCCTGCTCACACTGATGGGGTGCAGCTGTGGGACCCTATTTTCAGAGATGATGTCCTCCACCCAACTCTCAAAAAGCTGAAAGGGTCTTCAGTAGAGATGGATAGTCGAGCTGGGCTATCAGACGGTCACCTCTGTAGCTGTAGTGTCATTTTTTCTATGGTCCAATGTGTAAATTAAACAAAAAAGTGCACGTTTGTTATGATGTCCAAGATGGGGACCAGGATGTGGACATAATAAAAAATTAGGGAACATGATAGGAGACATTTCTACAATACATATAATCATTCTTATCTATCTAATACGATGACAACAGCTCTCCATACCTGCAGTCCACCACAAGGACCACCCTCTCTAATCCCTGAAAAATGAAATCATCCTCAGTGACGAAGAGAGGGGGCCAAGCGCCCCCCATGGTACCAGAGCATTGACTCTTCTAAGAGTCCTAAGAGTCCTGCTCACACTGATGGGGTGAAGCTGTGGGACCCTATTTTCAGAGATGATGTCCTCCACCCGACTCTCAAAAAGCTGAAAGGGTCTTCAGTAGAGATGGATAGTCGAGCTGGGCTATCAGACGGTCACCTATGTAGCTGTAGTGTCATTTTTCCTATGGTCCAATGTGTAAATTAAACAAAAAAGTGCACGTTTGTTATGATGTCCAAGATGGGGACCAGGATGTGGACATAATAAGAAATTAGGGAACATGATAGGAGACATTTCTACAATACATATAATCATTCTTATCTATCTAATACGATGACAACAGCTCTCCATACCTGCAGTCCACCACAAGGACCACCCTCTCTAATCCCTGAAAAATGAAATCATCCTCAGTGACGAAGAGAGGGGGCTAAGTGCCCCCAATGGTCTCAGAGCATTGACTCTTCTAAGAGTCCTAAGAGTCCTGCTCACACTGATGGGGTGCAGCTGTGGGACCCTATTTTCAGAGATGATGTCCTCCACCCAACTCTCAAAAAGCTGAAAGGGTCTTCAGTAGAGATGGATAGTCGAGCTGGGCTATCAGACGGTCACCTCTGTAGCTGTAGTGTCATTTTTCCTATGGTCCAATGTGTAAATTAAACAAAAAAGTGCACGTTTGTTATGATGTCCAAGATGGGGACCAGGATGTGGACATAATAAAAAATTAGGGAACATGATAGGAGACATTTCTACAATACATATAATCATTCTTATCTATCTAATACGATGACAACAGCTCTCCATACCTGCAGTCCACCACAAGGACCACCCTCTCTAATCCCTGAAAAATGAAATCATCCTCAGTGACGAAGAGAGGGGGCTAAGCGCCCCCATGGTCTCAGAGCATTAACTCTTCTAAGAGTCCTAAGAGTCCTGCTCACACTGATGGGGTGCAGCTGTGGGACCCTATTTTCAGAGATGATGTCCTCCACCCAACTCTCAAAAAGCTGAAAGGGTCTTCAGTAGAGATGGATAGTCGAGTTAGGCTATCAGACGGTCACCTCTGTAGCTGTAGTGTCATTTTTCCTATGGTCCAATGTGTAAATTAAACAAAAAAGTGCACGTTTGTTATGATGTCCAAGATGGGGACCAGGATGTGGACATAATAAAAAATTAGGGAACATGATAGGAGACATTTCTACAATACATATAATCATTCTTATCTATCTAATACGATGACAACAGCTCTCCATACCTGCAGTCCACCACAAGGACCACCCTCTCTAATCACTGAAAAATGAAATCATCCTCAGTGACGAAGAGAGGGGGCCAAGCGCCCCCCATGGTACCAGAGCATTGACTCTTCTAAGAGTCCTAAGAGTCCTGCTCACACTGATGGGGTGAAGCTGTGGGACCCTATTTTCAGAGATGATGTCCTCCACCCGACTCTCAAAAAGCTGAAAGGGTCTTCAGTAGAGATGGATAGTCGAGCTGGGCTATCAGACGGTCACCTCTGTAGCTGTAGTGTCATTTTTCCTATGGTCCAATGTGTAAATTAAACAAAAAAGTGCACGTTTGTTATGATGTCCAAGATGGGGACCAGGATGTGGACATAATAAGAAATTAGGGAACATGATAGGAGACATTTCTACAATACATATAATCATTCTTATCTATCTAATACGATGACAACAGCTCTCCATACCTGCAGTCCACCACAAGGACCACCCTCTCTAATCCCTGAAAAATGAAATCATCCTCAGTGACGAAGAGAGGGGGCTAAGTGCCCCCAATGGTCTCAGAGCATTGACTCTTCTAAGAGTCCTAAGAGTCCTGCTCACACTGATGGGGTGAAGCTGTGGGACCCTATTTTCAGAGATGATGTCCTCCACCCAACTCTCAAAAAGCTGAAAGGGTCTTCAGTAGAGATGGATAGTCGAGCTGGGCTATCAGACGGTCACCTCTGTAGCTGTAGTGTCATTTTTCCTATGGTCCAATGTGTAAATTAAACAAAAAAGTGCACGTTTGTTATGATGTCCAAGATGGGGACCAGGATGTGGACATAATAAAAAATTAGGGAACATGATAGGAGACATTTCTACAATACATATAATCATTCTTATCTATCTAATACGATGACAACAGCTCTCCATACCTGCAGACCACCACAAGGACCACCCTCTCTAATCCCTGAAAAATGAAATCATCCTCAGTGACGAAGAGAGGGGGCTAAGCGCCCCCATGGTCTCAGAGCATTAACTCTTCTAAGAGTCCTAAGAGTCCTGCTCACACTGATGGGGTGCAGCTGTGGGACCCTATTTTCAGAGATGATGTCCTCCACCCAACTCTCAAAAAGCTGAAAGGGTCTTCAGTAGAGATGGATAGTCGAGCTGGGCTATCAGACGGTCACCTCTGTAGCTGTAGTGTCATTTTTCCTATGGTCCAATGTGTAAATTAAACAAAAAAGTGCACGTTTGTTATGATGTCCAAGATGGGGACCAGGATGTGGACATAATAAAAAATTAGGGAACATGATAGGAGACATTTCTACAATACATATAATCATTCTTATCTATCTAATACGATGACAACAGCTCTCCATACCTGCAGTCCACCACAAGGACCACCCTCTCTAATCCCTGAAAAATGAAATCATCCTCAGTGACGAAGAGAGGGGGCCAAGCGCCCCCCATGGTACCAGAGCATTGACTCTTCTAAGAGTCCTAAGAGTCCTGCTCACACTGATGGGGTGAAGCTGTGGGACCCTATTTTCAGAGATGATGTCCTCCACCCAACTCTCAAAAAGCTGAAAGGGTCTTCAGTAGAGATGGATAGTCGAGCTGGGCTATCAGACGGTCACCTCTGTAGCTGTAGTGTCATTTTTCCTATGGTCCAATGTGTAAATTAAACAAAAAAGTGCACGTTTGTTATGATGTCCAAGATGGGGACCAGGATGTGGACACAATAAGAAATTAGGGAACATGATAGGAGACATTTCTACAATACATATAATCATTCTTATCTATCTAATACGATCACAACAGCTCTCCATACCTGCAGTCCACCACAAGGACCACTCTCTCTAATCCCTGAAAAATTAAATCATCCTCAGTGACGAAGAGAGGGGGCTAAGCGCCCCCCATGGTCTCAGAGCATTGACTCTTCTAAGAGTCCTAAGATTCCTGCTCACACTGATGGGGTGCAGCTGTGGGACCCTATTTTCAGAGATGATGTCCTCCACCCAACTCTCAAAAAGCTGAAAGGGTCTTCAGTAGAGATGGATAGTCGAGCTGGGCTATCAGACGGTCACCTCTGTAGCTGTAGTGTCATTTTTCCTATGGTCCAATGTGTAAATTAAACAAAAAAGTGCACGTTTGTTATGATTTCCAAGATGGGGACCAGGATGTGGACATAATAAAAAATTAGGGAACATGATAGGAGACATTTCTACAATACATATAATCATTCTTTTCTATCTAATACGATGACAACAGCTCTCCATACCTGCAGTCCACCACAAGGACCACCCTCTCTATTACCTGAAAAGTGAAATCATCCTCAGTGACGAAGAGAGGGGGCTAAGCGCCCCCCATGGTCTCAGAGCATTGACTCTTCTAAGAGTCCTAAGAGTCCTGCTCACACTGATGGGGTGCAGCTGTGGGACCCTATTTTCAGAGATGATGTTCTCTACCCAACTCTCAAAAAGCTGAAAGGGTCTTCAGTAGAGATGGATAGTCGAGCTGGGCTATCAGACGGTCACCTCTGTAGCTGTAGTGTCATTTTTCCTATGGTCCAATGTGTAAATTAAACAAAAAAGTGCACGTTTGTTATGATGTCCAAGATGGGGACCAGGATGTGGACATAATAAAAAATTAGGGAACATGATAGGAGACATTTCTACAATACATATAATCATTCTTATCTATTTAATACGATGACAACAGCTCTCCATACCTGCAGTCCACCACAAGGACCACCCTCTCTAATCCCTGAAAAATGAAATCATCCTCAGTGACGAAGAGTGGGGGCTAAGCGCCCCCCATGGTCTCAGAGCATTGACTCTTCTAAGAGTCCTAAGAGTCCTGCTCACACTGATGGGGTGCAGCTGTGGGACCCTATTTTCAGAGATGATGTCCTCCACCCAACTCTCAAAAAGCTGAAAGGGTCTTCAGTAGAGATGGATAGTCGAGCTGGGCTATCAGACGGTCACCTCTGTAGCTGTAGTGTCATTTTTCCTATGGTCCAATGTGTAAATTAAACAAAAAAGTGCACGTTTGTTATGATGTCCAAGATGGGGACCAGGATGTGGACATAATAAAAAATTAGGGAACATGATAGGAGACATTTCTACAATACATATAATCATTCTTATCTATCTAATACGATGACAACAGCTCTCCATACCTGCAGTCCACCACAAGGACCACCCTCTCTAATCCCTGAAAAATGAAATCATCCTCAGTGACGAAGAGAGGGGGCTAAGCGCCCCCATGGTCTCAGAGCATTAACTCTTCTAAGAGTCCTAAGAGTCCTGCTCACACTGATGGGTTGCAGCTGTGGGACCCTATTTTCAGAGATGATGTCCTCCACCCAACTCTCAAAAAGCTGAAAGGGTCTTCAGTAGAGATGGATAGTCGAGCTGGGCTATCAGACGGTCACCTCTGTAGCTGTAGTGTCATTTTTCCTATGGTCCAATGTGTAAATTAAACAAAAAAGTGCGCGTTTGTTATGATGTCCAAGATGGGGACCAGGATGTGGACATAATAAAAAATTAGGGAACATGATAGGAGACATTTCTACAATACATATAATCATTCTTATCTATCTAATATGATGATAACAGCTCTCCATATCTGCAGTCCACCACAAGGACCACCCTCTCTAATCCCTGAAAAATGAAATCATCCTCAGTGATGAAGAGAGGGGGCTAAGTGCCCCCAATGGTCTCAGAGCATTGACTCTTCTAAGAGTCCTAAGAGTCCTGCTCACACTGATGGGGTGCAGCTGTGGGACCCTATTTTCAGAGATGATGTCCTCCACCCAACTCTCAAAAAGCTGAAAGGGTCTTCAGTAGAGATGGATAGTCGAGCTGGGCTATCAGACGGTCACCTCTGTAGCTGTAGTGTCATTTTTCCTATGGTCCAATGTGTAAATTAAACAAAAAAGTGCACGTTTGTTATGATGTTCAAGATGGGGACCAGGATGTGGACATAATAAAAAATTAGGGAACATGATAGGAGACATTTCTACAATACATATAATCATTCTTATCTATCTAATACGATCACAACAGCTCTCCATACCTGCAGTCCACCACAAGGACCACTCTCTCTAATCCCTGAAAAATGAAATCATCCTCAGTGACGAAGAGAGGGGGCTAAGCGCCCCCCATGGTCTCAGAGCATTGACTCTTCTAAGAGTCCTAAGATTCCTGCTCACACTGATGGGGTGCAGCTGTGGGACCCTATTTTCAGAGATGATGTCCTCCACCCAACTCTCAAAAAGCTGAAAGGGTCTTCAGTAGAGATGGATAGTCGAGCTGGGCTATCAGACGGTCACCTCTGTAGCTGTAGTGTCATTTTTCCTATGGTCCAATGTGTAAATTAAACAAAAAAGTGCACGTTTGTTATGATTTCCAAGATGGGGACCAGGATGTGGACATAATAAAAAAATAGGGAACATGATAGGAGACATTTCTACAATACATATAATCATTCTTATCTATCTAATACGATGACAACAGCTCTCCATACCTGCAGTCCACCACAAGGACCACCCTCTCTATTCCCTGAAAAGTGAAATCATCCTCAGTGACGAAGAGAGGGGGCTAAGCGCCCCCCATGGTCTCAGAGCATTGACTCTTCTAAGAGTCCTAAGAGTCCTGCTCACACTGATGGGGTGCAGCTGTGGGACCCTATTTTCAGAGATGATGTTCTCCACCCAACTCTCAAAAAGCTGAAAGGGTCTTCAGTAGAGATGGATAGTCGAGCTGGGCTATCAGACGGTCACCTCTGTAGCTGTAGTGTCATTTTTCCTATGGTCCAATGTGTAAATTAAACAAAAAAGTGCACGTTTGTTATGATGTCCAAGATGGGGACCAGGATGTGGACATAATAAAAAATTAGGGAACATGATAGGAGACATTTCTACAATACATATAATCATTCTTATCTATTTAATACGATGACAACAGCTCTCCATACCTGCAGTCCACCACAAGGACCACCCTCTCTAATCCCTGAAAAATGAAATCATCCTCAGTGACGAAGAGAGGGGGCAAAGCGCCCCCCATGGTCTCAGAGCATTGACTCTTCTAAGAGTCCTAAGAGTCCTGCTCACACTGATGGGGTGCAGCTGTGGGACCCTATTTTCAGAGATGATGTCCTCCACCCAACTCTCAAAAAGCTGAAAGGGTCTTCAGTAGAGATGGATAGTCGAGCTGGGCTATCAGACGGTCACCTCTGTAGCTGTAGTGTCATTTTTCCTATGGTCCAATGTGTAAATTAAACAAAAAAGTGCACGTTTGTTATGATGTCCAAGATGGGGACCAGGATGTGGACATAATAAAAAATTAGGGAACATGATAGGAGACATTTCTACAATACATATAATCATTCTTATCTATCTAATACGATGATAAAAGCTCTCCATATCTGAAGTCCACCACAAGGACCACCCTCTCTAATCCCTGAAAAATGAAATCATCCTCAGTGATGAAGAGAGGGGGCTAAGTGCCCCCAATGGTTTTAGAGCATTGACTCTTCTAAGAGTCCTAAGAGTCCTGCTTACACTGATGGGGTGCAGCTGTGGGACCCTATTTTAAGAGATGATGTCCTCCACCCAACTCTCAAAAAGCTGAAAGGGTCTTCAGTAGAGATGGATAGTCGAGCTGGGCTATCAGACGGTCACCTCTGTAGCTGTAGTGTCATTTTTCCTATGGTCCAATGTGTAAATTAAACAAAAAAGTGCACGTTTGTTATGATGTCCAAGATGGGGACCAGGATGTGGACATAATAAAAAATTAGGGAACATGATAGGAGACATTTCTACAATACATATAATCATTCTTATCTATCTAATACGATGACAACAGCTCTCCATACCTGCAGTCCACCACAAGGACCACCCTCTCTAATCCCTGAAAAATGAAATCATCCTCAGGGACGAAGAGAGGGGGCTAAGCGCCCCCCATGGTTTTAGAGCATTGACTCTTCTAAGAGTCCTAAGAGTCCTGCTTACACTGATGGGGTGCAGCTGTGGGACCCTATTTTAAGAGATGATGTCCTCCACCCAACTCTCAAAAAGCTGAAAGGGTCTTCAGTAGAGATGGATAGTCGAGCTGGGCTATCAGACAGTCACCTCTGTAGCTGTAGTGTCATTTTTCCTATGGTCCAATGTGTAAATTAAACAAAAAAGTGCACGTTTGTTATGATGTCCAAGATGGGGACCAGGATGTGGACATAATAAAAAATTAGGGAACATGATAGGAGACATTTCTACAATACATATAATCATTCTTATCTATCTAATACGATGATAACAGCTCTCCATATCTGCAGTCCACCACAAGGACCACCCTCTCTAATCCCTGAAAAATGAAATCATCCTCAGTGATGAAGAGAGGGGGCTAAGTGCCCCCAATGGTCTCAGAGCATTGACTCTTCTAAGAGTCCTAAGAGTCCTGCTCACACTGATGGGGTGCAGCTGTGGGACCCTATTTTCAGAGATGATGTCCTCCACCCAACTCTCAAAAAGCTGAAAGGGTCTTCAGTAGAGATGGATAGTCGAGCTGGGCTATCAGACGGTCACCTCTGTAGCTGTAGTGTCATTTTTCCTATGGTCCAATGTGTAAATTAAACAAAAAAGTGCACGTTTGTTATGATGTCCAAGATGGGGACCAGGATGTGGACATAATAAAAAATTAGGGAACATGATAGGAGACATTTCTACAATACATATAATCATTCTTATCTATCTAATACGATGACAACAGCTCTCCATACCTGCAGTCCACCACAAGGACCACCCTCTCTAATCCCTGAAAAATGAAATCATCCTCAGTGACGAAGAGAGGGGGCTAAGCGCCCCCATGGTCTCAGAGCATTAACTCTTCTAAGAGTCCTAAGAGTCCTGCTCACACTGATGGGGTGCAGCTGTGGGACCCTATTTTCAGAGATGATGTCCTCCACCCAACTCTCAAAAAGCTGAAAGGGTCTTCAGTAGAGATGGATAGTCGAGCTGGGCTATCAGACGGTCACCTCTGTAGCTGTAGTGTCATTTTTCCTATGGTCCAATGTGTAAATTAAACAAAAAAGTGCACGTTTGTTATGATGTCCAAGATGGGGACCAGGATGTGGACATAATAAAAAATTAGGGAACATGATAGGAGACATTTCTACAATACATATAATCATTCTTATCTATCTAATACGATGACAACAGCTCTCCATACCTGCAGTCCACCACAAGGACCACCCTCTCTAATCCCTGAAAAATGAAATCATCCTCAGGGACGAAGAGAGGGGGCTAAGCGCCCCCCATGGTTTTAGAGCATTGACTCTTCTAAGAGTCCTAAGAGTCCTGCTTACACTGATGGGGTGCAGCTGTGGGACCCTATTTTAAGAGATGATGTCCTCCACCCAACTCTCAAAAAGCTGAAAGGGTCTTCAGTAGAGATGGATAGTCGAGCTGGGCTATCAGACGGTCACCTCTGTAGCTGTAGTGTCATTTTTCCTATGGTCCAATGTGTAAATTAAACAAAAAAGTGCACGTTTGTTATGATGTCCAAGATGGGGACCAGGATGTGGACATAATAAAAAATTAGGGAACATGACAGGAGACATTTCTACAATACATATAATCATTCTTATCTATCTAATACGATGACAACAGCTCTCCATACCTGCAGTCCACCACAAGGACCACCCTCTCTAATCCCTGAAAAATGAAATCATCCTCAGTGACGAAGAGAGGGGGCTAAGCGCCCCCATGGTCTCAGAGCATTAACTCTTCTAAGAGTCCTAAGAGTCCTGCTCACACTGATGGGGTGCAGCTGTGGGACCCTATTTTCAGAGATGATGTCCTCCACCCAACTCTCAAAAAGCTGAAAGGGTCTTCAGTAGAGATGGATAGTCGAGCTGGGCTATCATACGGTCACCTCTGTAGCTGTAGTGTCATTTTTCCTATGGTCCAATGTGTAAATTAAACAAAAAAGTGCACGTTTGTTATGATGTCCAAGATGGGGACCAGGATGTGGACATAATAAAAAATTAGGGAACATGATAGGAGACATTTCTACAATACATATAATCATTCTTATCTATCTAATACGATGACAACAGCTCTCCATACCTGCAGTCCACCACAAGGACCACCCTCTCTAATCCCTGAAAAATGAAATCATCCTCAGGGACGAAGAGAGGGGGCTAAGCGCCCCCCATGGTTTTAGAGCATTGACTCTTCTAAGAGTCCTAAGAGTCCTGCTTACACTGATGGGGTGCAGCTGTGGGACCCTATTTTCAGAGATGATGTCCTCCACCCAACTCTCAAAAAGCTGAAAGGGTCTTCAGTAGAGATGGATAGTCGAGCTGGGCTATCAGACGGTCACCTCTGTAGCTGTAGTGTCATTTTTCCTATGGTCCAATGTGTAAATTAAACAAAAAAGTGCACGTTTGTTATGATGTCCAAGATGGGGACCAGGATGTGGACATAATAAAAAATTAGGGAACATGATAGGAGACATTTCTACAATACATATAATCATTCTTATCTATCTAATACGATGACAACAGCTCTCCATACCTGCAGTCCACCACAAGGACCACCCTCTCTAATCCCTGAAAAATGAAATCATCCTCAGGGACGAAGAGAGGGGGCTAAGCGCCCCCCATGGTTTTAGAGCATTGACTCTTCTAAGAGTCCTAAGAGTCCTGCTTACACTGATGGGGTGCAGCTGTGGGACCCTATTTTAAGAGATGATGTCCTCCACCCAACTCTCAAAAAGCTGAAAGGGTCTTCAGTAGAGATGGATAGTCGAGCTGGGCTATCAGACGGTCACCTCTGTAGCTGTAGTGTCATTTTTCCTATGGTCCAATGTGTAAATTAAACAAAAAAGTGCACGTTTGTTATGATGTCCAAGATGGGGACCAGGATGTGGACATAATAAAAAATTAGGGAACATGATAGGAGACATTTCTACAATACATATAATCATTCTTATCTATCTAATACGATGATAAAAGCTCTCCATATCTGAAGTCCACCACAAGGACCACCCTCTCTAATCCCTGAAAAATGAAATCATCCTCAGTGACGAAGAGAGGGGGCTAAGCGCCCCCCATGGTCTCAGAGCATTGACTCTTCTAAGAGTCCTAAGATTCCTGCTCACACTGATGGGGTGCAGCTGTGGGACCCTATTTTCAGAGATGATGTCCTCCACCCAACTCTCAAAAAGCTGAAAGGGTCTTCAGTAGAGATGGATAGTCGAGCTGGGCTATCAGACGGTCACCTCTGTAGCTGTAGTGTCATTTTTCCTATGGTCCAATGTGTAAATTAAACAAAAAAGTGCACGTTTGTTATGATTTCCAAGATGGGGACCAGGATGTGGACATAATAAAAAAATAGGGAACATGATAGGAGACATTTCTACAATACATATAATCATTCTTATCTATCTAATACGATGACAACAGCTCTCCATACCTGCAGTCCACCACAAGGACCACCCTCTCTATTCCCTGAAAAGTGAAATCATCCTCAGTGACGAAGAGAGGGGGCTAAGCGCCCCCCATGGTCTCAGAGCATTGACTCTTCTAAGAGTCCTAAGAGTCCTGCTCACACTGATGGGGTGCAGCTGTGGGACCCTATTTTCAGAGATGATGTTCTCCACCCAACTCTCAAAAAGCTGAAAGGGTCTTCAGTAGAGATGGATAGTCGAGCTGGGCTATCAGACGGTCACCTCTGTAGCTGTAGTGTCATTTTTCCTATGGTCCAATGTGTAAATTAAACAAAAAAGTGCACGTTTGTTATGATGTCCAAGATGGGGACCAGGATGTGGACATAATAAAAAATTAGGGAACATGATAGGAGACATTTCTACAATACATATAATCATTCTTATCTATTTAATACGATGACAACAGCTCTCCATACCTGCAGTCCACCACAAGGACCACCCTCTCTAATCCCTGAAAAATGAAATCATCCTCAGTGACGAAGAGAGGGGGCAAAGCGCCCCCCATGGTCTCAGAGCATTGACTCTTCTAAGAGTCCTAAGAGTCCTGCTCACACTGATGGGGTGCAGCTGTGGGACCCTATTTTCAGAGATGATGTCCTCCACCCAACTCTCAAAAAGCTGAAAGGGTCTTCAGTAGAGATGGATAGTCGAGCTGGGCTATCAGACGGTCACCTCTGTAGCTGTAGTGTCATTTTTCCTATGGTCCAATGTGTAAATTAAACAAAAAAGTGCACGTTTGTTATGATGTCCAAGATGGGGACCAGGATGTGGACATAATAAAAAATTAGGGAACATGATAGGAGACATTTCTACAATACATATAATCATTCTTATCTATCTAATACGATGATAAAAGCTCTCCATATCTGAAGTCCACCACAAGGACCACCCTCTCTAATCCCTGAAAAATGAAATCATCCTCAGTGATGAAGAGAGGGGGCTAAGTGCCCCCAATGGTTTTAGAGCATTGACTCTTCTAAGAGTCCTAAGAGTCCTGCTTACACTGATGGGGTGCAGCTGTGGGACCCTATTTTAAGAGATGATGTCCTCCACCCAACTCTCAAAAAGCTGAAAGGGTCTTCAGTAGAGATGGATAGTCGAGCTGGGCTATCAGACGGTCACCTCTGTAGCTGTAGTGTCATTTTTCCTATGGTCCAATGTGTAAATTAAACAAAAAAGTGCACGTTTGTTATGATGTCCAAGATGGGGACCAGGATGTGGACATAATAAAAAATTAGGGAACATGATAGGAGACATTTCTACAATACATATAATCATTCTTATCTATCTAATACGATGACAACAGCTCTCCATACCTGCAGTCCACCACAAGGACCACCCTCTCTAATCCCTGAAAAATGAAATCATCCTCAGGGACGAAGAGAGGGGGCTAAGCGCCCCCCATGGTTTTAGAGCATTGACTCTTCTAAGAGTCCTAAGAGTCCTGCTTACACTGATGGGGTGCAGCTGTGGGACCCTATTTTAAGAGATGATGTCCTCCACCCAACTCTCAAAAAGCTGAAAGGGTCTTCAGTAGAGATGGATAGTCGAGCTGGGCTATCAGACAGTCACCTCTGTAGCTGTAGTGTCATTTTTCCTATGGTCCAATGTGTAAATTAAACAAAAAAGTGCACGTTTGTTATGATGTCCAAGATGGGGACCAGGATGTGGACATAATAAAAAATTAGGGAACATGATAGGAGACATTTCTACAATACATATAATCATTCTTATCTATCTAATACGATGATAACAGCTCTCCATATCTGCAGTCCACCACAAGGACCACCCTCTCTAATCCCTGAAAAATGAAATCATCCTCAGTGATGAAGAGAGGGGGCTAAGTGCCCCCAATGGTCTCAGAGCATTGACTCTTCTAAGAGTCCTAAGAGTCCTGCTCACACTGATGGGGTGCAGCTGTGGGACCCTATTTTCAGAGATGATGTCCTCCACCCAACTCTCAAAAAGCTGAAAGGGTCTTCAGTAGAGATGGATAGTCGAGCTGGGCTATCAGACGGTCACCTCTGTAGCTGTAGTGTCATTTTTCCTATGGTCCAATGTGTAAATTAAACAAAAAAGTGCACGTTTGTTATGATGTCCAAGATGGGGACCAGGATGTGGACATAATAAAAAATTAGGGAACATGATAGGAGACATTTCTACAATACATATAATCATTCTTATCTATCTAATACGATGACAACAGCTCTCCATACCTGCAGTCCACCACAAGGACCACCCTCTCTAATCCCTGAAAAATGAAATCATCCTCAGTGACGAAGAGAGGGGGCTAAGCGCCCCCATGGTCTCAGAGCATTAACTCTTCTAAGAGTCCTAAGAGTCCTGCTCACACTGATGGGGTGCAGCTGTGGGACCCTATTTTCAGAGATGATGTCCTCCACCCAACTCTCAAAAAGCTGAAAGGGTCTTCAGTAGAGATGGATAGTCGAGCTGGGCTATCAGACGGTCACCTCTGTAGCTGTAGTGTCATTTTTCCTATGGTCCAATGTGTAAATTAAACAAAAAAGTGCACGTTTGTTATGATGTCCAAGATGGGGACCAGGATGTGGACATAATAAAAAATTAGGGAACATGATAGGAGACATTTCTACAATACATATAATCATTCTTATCTATCTAATACGATGACAACAGCTCTCCATACCTGCAGTCCACCACAAGGACCACCCTCTCTAATCCCTGAAAAATGAAATCATCCTCAGGGACGAAGAGAGGGGGCTAAGCGCCCCCCATGGTTTTAGAGCATTGACTCTTCTAAGAGTCCTAAGAGTCCTGCTTACACTGATGGGGTGCAGCTGTGGGACCCTATTTTAAGAGATGATGTCCTCCACCCAACTCTCAAAAAGCTGAAAGGGTCTTCAGTAGAGATGGATAGTCGAGCTGGGCTATCAGACGGTCACCTCTGTAGCTGTAGTGTCATTTTTCCTATGGTCCAATGTGTAAATTAAACAAAAAAGTGCACGTTTGTTATGATGTCCAAGATGGGGACCAGGATGTGGACATAATAAAAAATTAGGGAACATGACAGGAGACATTTCTACAATACATATAATCATTCTTATCTATCTAATACGATGACAACAGCTCTCCATACCTGCAGTCCACCACAAGGACCACCCTCTCTAATCCCTGAAAAATGAAATCATCCTCAGTGACGAAGAGAGGGGGCTAAGCGCCCCCATGGTCTCAGAGCATTAACTCTTCTAAGAGTCCTAAGAGTCCTGCTCACACTGATGGGGTGCAGCTGTGGGACCCTATTTTCAGAGATGATGTCCTCCACCCAACTCTCAAAAAGCTGAAAGGGTCTTCAGTAGAGATGGATAGTCGAGCTGGGCTATCATACGGTCACCTCTGTAGCTGTAGTGTCATTTTTCCTATGGTCCAATGTGTAAATTAAACAAAAAAGTGCACGTTTGTTATGATGTCCAAGATGGGGACCAGGATGTGGACATAATAAAAAATTAGGGAACATGATAGGAGACATTTCTACAATACATATAATCATTCTTATCTATCTAATACGATGACAACAGCTCTCCATACCTGCAGTCCACCACAAGGACCACCCTCTCTAATCCCTGAAAAATGAAATCATCCTCAGGGACGAAGAGAGGGGGCTAAGCGCCCCCCATGGTTTTAGAGCATTGACTCTTCTAAGAGTCCTAAGAGTCCTGCTTACACTGATGGGGTGCAGCTGTGGGACCCTATTTTCAGAGATGATGTCCTCCACCCAACTCTCAAAAAGCTGAAAGGGTCTTCAGTAGAGATGGATAGTCGAGCTGGGCTATCAGACGGTCACCTCTGTAGCTGTAGTGTCATTTTTCCTATGGTCCAATGTGTAAATTAAACAAAAAAGTGCACGTTTGTTATGATGTCCAAGATGGGGACCAGGATGTGGACATAATAAAAAATTAGGGAACATGATAGGAGACATTTCTACAATACATATAATCATTCTTATCTATCTAATACGATGACAACAGCTCTCCATACCTGCAGTCCACCACAAGGACCACCCTCTCTAATCCCTGAAAAATGAAATCATCCTCAGGGACGAAGAGAGGGGGCTAAGCGCCCCCCATGGTTTTAGAGCATTGACTCTTCTAAGAGTCCTAAGAGTCCTGCTTACACTGATGGGGTGCAGCTGTGGGACCCTATTTTAAGAGATGATGTCCTCCACCCAACTCTCAAAAAGCTGAAAGGGTCTTCAGTAGAGATGGATAGTCGAGCTGGGCTATCAGACGGTCACCTCTGTAGCTGTAGTGTCATTTTTCCTATGGTCCAATGTGTAAATTAAACAAAAAAGTGCACGTTTGTTATGATGTCCAAGATGGGGACCAGGATGTGGACATAATAAAAAATTAGGGAACATGATAGGAGACATTTCTACAATACATATAATCATTCTTATCTATCTAATACGATGATAAAAGCTCTCCATATCTGAAGTCCACCACAAGGACCACCCTCTCTAATCCCTGAAAAATGAAATCATCCTCAGTGATGAAGAGAGGGGGCTAAGTGCCCCCAATGGTTTTAGAGCATTGACTCTTCTAAGAGTCCTAAGAGTCCTGCTTACACTGATGGGGTGCAGCTGTGGGACCCTATTTTAAGAGATGATGTCCTCCACCCAACTCTCAAAAAGCTGAAAGGGTCTTCAGTAGAGATGGATAGTCGAGCTGGGCTATCAGACGGTCACCTTTGTAGCTGTAGTGTCATTTTTCCTATGGTCCAATGTGTAAATTAAACAAAAAAGTGCACGTTTGTTATGATGTCCAAGATGGGGACCAGGATGTGGACATAATAAAAAATTAGGGAACATGATAGGAGACATTTCTACAATACATATAATCATTCTTATCTATTTAATACGATGACAACAGCTCTCCATACCTGCAGTCCACCACAAGGACCACCCTCTCTAATCCCTGAAAAATGAAATCATCCTCAGTGACGAAGAGAGGGGGCTAAGCGCCCCCCCATGGTCTCAGAGCATTGACTCTTCTAAGAGTCCTAAGAGTCCTGCTCACACTGATGGGGTGCAGCTGTGGGACCCTATTTTCAGAGATGATGTCCTCCACCCAACTCTCAAAAAGCTGAAAGGGTCTTCAGTAGAGATGGATAGTCGAGCTGGGCTATCAGACGGTCACCTCTGTAGCTGTAGTGTCATTTTTCCTATGGTCCAATGTGTAAATTAAACAAAAAAGTGCACGTTTGTTATGATGTCCAAGATGGGGACCAGGATGTGGACATAATAAAAAATTAGGGAACATGATAGGAGACATTTCTACAATACATATAATCATTCTTATCTATCTAATACGATGATAACAGCTCTCAATATCTGCAGTCCACCACAAGGACCACCCTCTCTAATCCCTGAAAAATGAAATCATCCTCAGTGATGAAGAGAGGGGGCTAAGTGCCCCCAATGGTCTCAGAGCATTGACTCTTCTAAGAGTCCTAAGAGTCCTGCTCACACTGATGGGGTGCAGCTGTGGGACCCTATTTTCAGAGATGATGTCCTCCACCCAACTCTCAAAAAGCTGAAAGGGTCTTCAGTAGAGATGGATAGTCGAGCTGGGCTATCAGACGGTCACCTCTGTAGCTGTAGTGTCATTTTTCCTATGGTCCAATGTGTAAATTAAACAAAAAAGTGCACGTTTGTTATGATGTCCAAGATGGGGACCAGGATGTGGACATAATAAAAAATTAGGGAACATGATAGGAGACATTTCTACAATACATATAATCATTCTTATCTATCTAATACGATGACAACAGCTCTCCATACCTGCAGTCCACCACAAGGACCACCCTCTCTAATCCCTGAAAAATGAAATCATCCTCAGTGACGAAGAGAGGGGGCTAAGCGCCCCCATGGTCTCAGAGCATTAACTCTTCTAAGAGTCCTAAGAGTCCTGCTCACACTGATGGGGTGCAGCTGTGGGACCCTATTTTCAGAGATGATGTCCTCCACCCAACTCTCAAAAAGCTGAAAGGGTCTTCAGTAGAGATGGATAGTCGAGCTGGGCTATCAGACGGTCACCTCTGTAGCTGTAGTGTCATTTTTCCTATGGTCCAATGTGTAAATTAAACAAAAAAGTGCACGTTTGTTATGATGTCCAAGATGGGGACCAGGATGTGGACATAATAAAAAATTAGGGAACATGATAGGAGACATTTCTACAATACATATAATCATTCTTATCTATCTAATACGATGACAACAGCTCTCCATACCTGCAGTCCACCACAAGGACCACCCTCTCTAATCCCTGAAAAATGAAATCATCCTCAGGGACGAAGAGAGGGGGCTAAGCGCCCCCCATGGTTTTAGAGCATTGACTCTTCTAAGAGTCCTAAGAGTCCTGCTTACACTGATGGGGTGCAGCTGTGGGACCCTATTTTAAGAGATGATGTCCTCCACCCAACTCTCAAAAAGCTGAAAGGGTCTTCAGTAGAGATGGATAGTCGAGCTGGGCTATCAGACAGTCACCTCTGTAGCTGTAGTGTCATTTTTCCTATGGTCCAATGTGTAAATTAAACAAAAAAGTGCACGTTTGTTATGATGTCCAAGATGGGGACCAGGATGTGGACATAATAAAAAATTAGGGAACATGATAGGAGACATTTCTACAATACATATAATCATTCTTATCTATCTAATACGATGATAACAGCTCTCCATATCTGCAGTCCACCACAAGGACCACCCTCTCTAATCCCTGAAAAATGAAATCATCCTCAGTGATGAAGAGAGGGGGCTAAGTGCCCCCAATGGTCTCAGAGCATTGACTCTTCTAAGAGTCTAAAGAGTCCTGCTCACACTGATGGGGTGCAGCTGTGGGACCCTATTTTCAGAGATGATGTCCTCCACCCAACTCTCAAAAAGCTGAAAGGGTCTTCAGTAGAGATGGATAGTCGAGCTGGGCTATCAGACGGTCACCTCTGTAGCTGTAGTGTCATTTTTCCTATGGTCCAATGTGTAAATTAAACAAAAAAGTGCACGTTTGTTATGATGTCCAAGATGGGGACCAGGATGTGGACATAATAAAAAATTAGGGAACATGATAGGAGACATTTCTACAATACATATAATCATTCTTATCTATCTAATACGATGACAACAGCTCTCCATACCTGCAGTCCACCACAAGGACCACCCTCTCTAATCCCTGAAAAATGAAATCATCCTCAGTGACGAAGAGAGGGGGCTAAGCGCCCCCATGGTCTCAGAGCATTAACTCTTCTAAGAGTCCTAAGAGTCCTGCTCACACTGATGGGGTGCAGCTGTGGGACCCTATTTTCAGAGATGATGTCCTCCACCCAACTCTCAAAAAGCTGAAAGGGTCTTCAGTAGAGATGGATAGTCGAGCTGGGCTATCAGACGGTCACCTCTGTAGCTGTAGTGTCATTTTTCCTATGGTCCAATGTGTAAATTAAACAAAAAAGTGCACGTTTGTTATGATGTCCAAGATGGGGACCAGGATGTGGACATAATAAAAAATTAGGGAACATGATAGGAGACATTTCTACAATACATATAATCATTCTTATCTATCTAATACGATGACAACAGCTCTCCATACCTGCAGTCCACCACAAGGACCACCCTCTCTAATCCCTGAAAAATGAAATCATCCTCAGGGACGAAGAGAGGGGGCTAAGCGCCCCCCATGGTTTTAGAGCATTGACTCTTCTAAGAGTCCTAAGAGTCCTGCTTACACTGATGGGGTGCAGCTGTGGGACCCTATTTTAAGAGATGATGTCCTCCACCCAACTCTCAAAAAGCTGAAAGGGTCTTCAGTAGAGATGGATAGTCGAGCTGGGCTATCAGACGGTCACCTCTGTAGCTGTAGTGTCATTTTTCCTATGGTCCATTGTGTAAATTAAACAAAAAAGTGCACGTTTGTTATGATGTCCAAGATGGGGACCAGGATGTGGACATAATAAAAAATTAGGGAACATGATAGGAGACATTTCTACAATACATATAATCATTCTTATCTATCTAATACGATGACAACAGCTCTCCATACCTGCAGTCCACCACAAGGACCACCCTCTCTAATCCCTGAAAAATGAAATCATCCTCAGTGACGAAGAGAGGGGGCTAAGCGCCCCCATGGTCTCAGAGCATTAACTCTTCTAAGAGTCCTAAGAGTCCTGCTCACACTGATGGGGTGCAGCTGTGGGACCCTATTTTCAGAGATGATGTCCTCCACCCAACTCTCAAAAAGCTGAAAGGGTCTTCAGTAGAGATGGATAGTCGAGCTGGGCTATCAGACGGTCACCTCTGTAGCTGTAGTGTCATTTTTCCTATGGTCCAATGTGTAAATTAAACAAAAAAGTGCACGTTTGTTATGATGTCCAAGATGGGGACCAGGATGTGGACATAATAAAAAATTAGGGAACATGATAGGAGACATTTCTACAATACATATAATCATTCTTATCTATCTAATACGATGACAACAGCTCTCCATACCTGCAGTCCACCACAAGGACCACCCTCTCTAATCCCTGAAAAATGAAATCATCCTCAGGGACGAAGAGAGGGGGCTAAGCGCCCCCCATGGTTTTAGAGCATTGACTCTTCTAAGAGTCCTAAGAGTCCTGCTTACACTGATGGGGTGCAGCTGTGGGACCCTATTTTCAGAGATGATGTCCTCCACCCAACTCTCAAAAAGCTGAAAGGGTCTTCAGTAGAGATGGATAGTCGAGCTGGGCTATCAGACGGTCACCTCTGTAGCTGTAGTGTCATTTTTCCTATGGTCCAATGTGTAAATTAAACAAAAAAGTGCACGTTTGTTATGATGTCCAAGATGGGGACCAGGATGTGGACATAATAAAAAATTAGGGAACATGATAGGAGACATTTCTACAATACATATAATCATTCTTATCTATCTAATACGATGACAACAGCTCTCCATACCTGCAGTCCACCACAAGGACCACCCTCTCTAATCCCTGAAAAATGAAATCATCCTCAGGGACGAAGAGAGGGGGCTAAGCGCCCCCCATGGTTTTAGAGCATTGACTCTTCTAAGAGTCCTAAGAGTCCTGCTTACACTGATGGGGTGCAGCTGTGGGACCCTATTTTAAGAGATGATGTCCTCCACCCAACTCTCAAAAAGCTGAAAGGGTCTTCAGTAGAGATGGATAGTCGAGCTGGGCTATCAGACGGTCACCTCTGTAGCTGTAGTGTCATTTTTCCTATGGTCCAATGTGTAAATTAAACAAAAAAGTGCACGTTTGTTATGATGTCCAAGATGGGGACCAGGATGTGGACATAATAAAAAATTAGGGAACATGATAGGAGACATTTCTACAATACATATAATCATTCTTATTTATCTAATACGATCACAACAGCTCTCCATACCTGCAGTCCACCACAAGGACCACTCTCTCTAATCCCTGAAAAATGAAATCATCCTCAGTGACGAAGAGAGGGGGCTAAGCGCCCCCCATGGTCTCAAAACATTGACTCTTCTAAGAGTCCTAAGAGTCCTGCTCACACTGATGGGGTGCAGCTGTGGGACCCTATTTTCAGAGATGATGTCCTCCACCCAACTCTCAAAAAGCTGAAAGGGTCTTCAGTAGAGATGGATAGTCGAGCTGGGCTATCAGACGGTCACCTCTGTAGCTGTAGTGTCATTTTTCCTATGGTCCAATGTGTAAATTAAACAAAAAAGTGCACATTTGTTATGATGTCCAAGATGGGGACCAGGATGTGGACATAATAAAAATTTAGGGAACATGATAGGAGACATTTCTACAATACATATAATCATTCTTATCTATCTAATACGATGACAACAGCTCTCCATACCTGCAGTCCACCACAAGGACCACCCTCTCTAATCCCTGAAAAATGAAATCATCCTCAGTGACGAAGAGAGGGGGCTAAGCGCCCCCATGGTCTCAGAGCATTAACTCTTCTAAGAGTCCTAAGAGTCCTGCTCACACTGATGGGGTGCAGCTGTGGGACCCTATTTTCAGAGATGATGTCCTCCACCCAACTCTCAAAAAGCTGAAAGGGTCTTCAGTAGAGATGGATAGTCGAGCTGGGCTATCAGACGGTCACCTCTGTAGCTGTAGTGTCATTTTTCCTATGGTCCAATGTGTAAATTAAACAAAAAAGTGCACGTTTGTTATGATGTCCAAGATGGGGACCAGGATGTGGACATAATAAAAAATTAGGGAACATGATAGGAGACATTTCTACAATACATATAATCATTCTTATCTATCTAATACGATGACAACAGCTCTCCATACCTGCAGTCCACCACAAGGACCACCCTCTCTAATCCCTGAAAAATGCAATCATCCTCAGGGACGAAGAGAGGGGGCTAAGCGCCCCCCATGGTTTTAGAGCATTGACTCTTCTAAGAGTCCTAAGAGTCCTGCTTACACTGATGGGGTGCAGCTGTGGGACCCTATTTTAAGAGATGATGTCCTCCACCCAACTCTCAAAAAGCTGAAAGGGTCTTCAGTAGAGATGGATAGTCGAGCTGGGCTATCAGACGGTCACCTCTGTAGCTGTAGTGTCATTTTTCCTATGGTCCAATGTGTAAATTAAACAAAAAAGTGCACGTTTGTTATGATGTCCAAGATGGGGACCAGGATGTGGACATAATAAAAAATTAGGGAACATGATAGGAGACATTTCTACAATACATATAATCATTCTTATCTATCTAATACGATGACAACAGCTCTCCATACCTGCAGTCCACCACAAGGACCACCCTCTCTAATCCCTGAAAAATGAAATCATCCTCAGTGACGAAGAGAGGGGGCTAAGCGCCCCCATGGTCTCAGAGCATTAACTCTTCTAAGAGTCCTAAGAGTCCTGCTCACACTGATGGGGTGCAGCTGTGGGACCCTATTTTCAGAGATGATGTCCTCCACCCAACTCTCAAAAAGCTGAAAGGGTCTTCAGTAGAGATGGATAGTCGAGCTGGGCTATCAGACGGTCACCTCTGTAGCTGTAGTGTCATTTTTCCTATGGTCCAATGTGTAAATTAAACAAAAAAGTGCACGTTTGTTATGATGTCCAAGATGGGGACCAGGATGTGGACATAATAAAAAATTAGGGAACATGATAGGAGACATTTCTACAATACATATAATCATTCTTATCTATCTAATACGATGACAACAGCTCTCCATACCTGCAGTCCACCACAAGGACCACCCTCTCTAATCCCTGAAAAATGAAATCATCCTCAGGGACGAAGAGAGGGGGCTAAGCGCCCCCCATGGTTTTAGAGCATTGACTCTTCTAAGAGTCCTAAGAGTCCTGCTCACACTGATGGGGTGCAGCTGTGGGACCCTATTTTCAGAGATGATGTCCTCCACCCAACTCTCAAAAAGCTGAAAGGGTCTTCAGTAGAGATGGATTGTCGAGCTGGGCTATCAGACGGTCACCTCTGTAGCTGTAGTGTCATTTTTCCTATGGTCCAATGTGTAAATTAAACAAAAAAGTGCACGTTTGTTATGATGTCCAAGATGGGGACCAGGATGTGGACATAATAAAAAATTAGGGAACATGATAGGAGACATTTCTACAATACATATAATCATTCTTATCTATCTAATACGATGATAACAGCTCTCCATACCTGCAGTCCACCACAAGGACCACCTTCTCTAATCCCTGAAAAATGAAATCATCCTCAGTGACGAAGAGAGGGGGCTAAGTGCCCCCAATGGTCTCAGAGCATTGACTCTTCTAAGAGTCCTAAGAGTCCTGCTCACACTGATGGGGTGCAGCTGTGGGACCCTATTTTCAGAGATGATGTCCTCCACCCAACTCTCAAAAAGCTGAAAGGGTCTTCAGTAGAGATGGATAGTCGAGCTGGGCTATCAGACGGTCACCTCTGTAGCTGTAGTGTCATTTTTCCTATGGTCCAATGTGTAAATTAAACAAAAAAGTGCACGTTTGTTATGATGTCCAAGATGGGGACCAGGATGTGGACATAATAAAAAATTAGGGAACATGATAGGAGACATTTCTACAATACATATAATCATTCTTATCTATCTAATACGATGACAACAGCTCTCCATACCTGCAGTCCACCACAAGGACCACCCTCTCTAATCCCTGAAAAATGAAATCATCCTCAGGGACGAAGAGAGGGGGCTAAGCGCCCCCCATGGTTTTAGAGCATTGACTCTTCTAAGAGTCCTAAGAGTCCTGCTTACACTGATGGGGTGCAGCTGTGGGACCCTATTTTAAGAGATGATGTCCTCCACCCAACTCTCAAAAAGCTGAAAGGGTCTTCAGTAGAGATGGATAGTCGAGCTGGGCTATCAGACGGTCACCTCTGTAGCTGTAGTGTCATTTTTCCTATGGTCCAATGTGTAAATTAAACAAAAAAGTGCACGTTTGTTATGATGTCCAAGATGGGGACCAGGATGTGGACATAATAAAAAATTAGGGAACATGATAGGAGACATTTCTACAATACATATAATCATTCTTATCTATCTAATACGATGACAACAGCTCTCCATACCTGCAGTCCACCACAAGGACCACCCTCTCTAATCCCTGAAAAATGAAATCATCCTCAGTGACGAAGAGAGGGGGCTAAGCGCCCCCATGGTCTCAGAGCATTAACTCTTCTAAGAATCCTAAGAGTCCTGCTCACACTGATGGGGTGCAGCTGTGGGACCCTATTTTCAGAGATGATGTCCTCCACCCAACTCTCAAAAAGCTGAAAGGGTCTTCAGTAGAGATGGATAGTCGAGCTGGGCTATCAGACGGTCACCTCTGTAGCTGTAGTGTCATTTTTCCTATGGTCCAATGTGTAAATTAAACAAAAAAGTGCACGTTTGTTATGATGTCCAAGATGGGGACCAGGATGTGGACATAATAAAAAATTAGGGAACATGATAGGAGACATTTCTACAATACATATAATCATTCTTATCTATCTAATACGATCACAACAGCTCTCCATACCTGCAGTCCACCACAAGGACCACCCTCTCTATTCCCTGAAAAGTGAAATCATCCTCAGTGACGAAGAGAGGGGGCTAAGCGCCCCCCATGGTCTCAAAACATTGACTCTTCTAAGAGTCCTAAGAGTCCTGCTCACACTGATGGGGTGCAGCTGTGGGACCCTATTTTCAGAGATGATGTTCTCCACCCAACTCTCAAAAAGCTGAAAGGGTCTTCAGTAGAGATGGATAGTCGAGCTGGGCTATCAGACGGTCACCTCTGTAGCTGTAGTGTCATTTTTCCTATGGTCCAATGTGTAAATTAAACAAAAAAGTGCACGCTTGTTATGATGTCCAAGATGGGGACCAGGATGTGGACATAATAAAAAATTAGAGAACATGATAGGAGACATTTCTACAATACATATAATCATTCTAATCTATTTAATACGATGACAACAGCTCTCCATACCTGCAGTCCACCACAAGGACCACCCTTTCTAATCCCTGAAAAATGAAATCATCCTCAGTGACGAAGAGAGGGGGCTAAGCGCCCCCCATGGTCTCAGAGCATTGACTCTTCTAAGAGTCCTAAGAGTCCTGCTCACACTGATGGGGTGCAGCTGTGGGACCCTATTTTCAGAGATGATGTCCTCCACCCAACTCTCAAAAAGCTGAAAGGGTCTTCAGTAGAGATGGATTGTCGAGCTGGGCTATCAGACGGTCACCTCTGTAGCTGTAGTGTCATTTTTCCTATGGTCCAATGTGTAAATTAAACAAAAAAGTGCACGTTTGTTATGATGTCCAAGATGGGGACCAGGATGTGGACATAATAAAAAATTAGGGAACATGATAGGAGACATTTCTACAATACATATAATCATTCTTATCTATCTAATACGATGACAACAGCTCTCCATACCTGCAGTCCACCACAAGGACCACCCTCTCTATTCCCTGAAAAGTGAAATCATCCTCAGTGACGAAGAGAGGGGGCTAAGCGCCCCCCATGGTCTCAAAACATTGACTCTTCTAAGAGTCCTAAGAGTCCTGCTCACACTGAGGGGGTGCAGCTGTGGGACCCTATTTTCAGAGATGATGTTCTCCACCCAACTCTCAAAAAGCTGAAAGGGTCTTCAGTAGAGATGGATAGTCGAGCTGGGCTATCAGACGGTCACCTCTGTAGCTGTAGTGTCATTTTTCCTATGGTCCAATGTGTAAATTAAACAAAAAAGTGCACGTTTGTTATGATGTCCAAGATGGGGACCAGGATGTGGACATAATAAAAAATTAGGGAACATGATAGGAGACATTTCTACAATACATATAATCATTCTTATCTATCTAATACGATGACAACAGCTCTCCATACCTGCAGTCCACCACAAGGACCACCCTCTCTAATCCCTGAAAAATGAAATCATCCTCAGTGACGAAGAGAGGGGGCTAAGCGCCCCCATGGTCTCAGAGCATTAACTCTTCTAAGAGTCCTAAGAGTCCTGCTCACACTGATGGGGTGCAGCTGTGGGACCCTATTTTCAGAGATGATGTCCTCCACCCAACTCTCAAAAAGCTGAAAGGGTCTTCAGTAGAGATGGATAGTCGAGCTGGGCTATCAGACGGTCACCTCTGTAGCTGTAGTGTCATTTTTCCTATGGTCCAATGTGTAAATTAAACAAAAAAGTGCACGTTTGTTATGATGTCCAAGATGGGGACCAGGATGTGGACATAATAAAAAATTAGGGAACATGATAGGAGACATTTCTACAATACATATAATCATTCTTATCTATCTAATACGATGACAACAGCTCTCCATACCTGCAGTCCACCACAAGGACCACCCTCTCTAATCCCTGAAAAATGAAATCATCCTCAGGGACGAAGAGAGGGGGCTAAGCGCCCCCCATGGTTTTAGAGCATTGACTCTTCTAAGAGTCCTAAGAGTCCTGCTTACACTGATGGGGTGCAGCTGTGGGACCCTATTTTAAGAGATGATGTCCTCCACCCAACTCTCAAAAAGCTGAAAGGGTCTTCAGTAGAGATGGATAGTCGAGCTGGGCTATCAGACGGTCACCTCTGTAGCTGTAGTGTCATTTTTCCTATGGTCCAATGTGTAAATTAAACAAAAAAGTGCACGTTTGTTATGATGTCCAAGATGGGGACCAGGATGTGGACATAATAAAAAATTAGGGAACATGATAGGAGACATTTCTACAATACATATAATCATTCTTATCTATCTAATACGATGACAACAGCTCTCCATACCTGCAGTCCACCACAAGGACCACCCTCTCTAATCCCTGAAAAATGAAATCATCCTCAGTGACGAAGAGAGGGGGCTAAGCGCCCCCATGGTCTCAGAGCATTAACTCTTCTAAGAGTCCTAAGAGTCCTGCTCACACTGATGGGGTGCAGCTGTGGGACCCTATTTTCAGAGATGATGTCCTCCACCCAACTCTCAAAAAGCTGAAAGGGTCTTCAGTAGAGATGGATAGTCGAGCTGGGCTATCAGACGGTCACCTCTGTAGCTGTAGTGTCATTTTTCCTATGGTCCAATGTGTAAATTAAACAAAAAAGTGCACGTTTGTTATGATGTCCAAGATGGGGACCAGGATGTGGACATAATAAAAAATTAGGGAACATGATAGGAGACATTTCTACAATACATATAATCATTCTTATCTATCTAATACGATGACAACAGCTCTCCATACCTGCAGTCCACCACAAGGACCACCCTCTCTAATCCCTGAAAAATGAAATCATCCTCAGGGACGAAGAGAGGGGGCTAAGCGCCCCCCATGGTTTTAGAGCATTGACTCTTCTAAGAGTCCTAAGAGTCCTGCTCACACTGATGGGGTGCAGCTGTGGGACCCTATTTTCAGAGATGATGTCCTCCACCCAACTCTCAAAAAGCTGAAAGGGTCTTCAGTAGAGATGGATTGTCGAGCTGGGCTATCAGACGGTCACCTCTGTAGCTGTAGTGTCATTTTTCCTATGGTCCAATGTGTAAATTAAACAAAAAAGTGCACGTTTGTTATGATGTCCAAGATGGGGACCAGGATGTGGACATAATAAAAAATTAGGGAACATGATAGGAGACATTTCTACAATACATATAATCATTCTTATCTATCTAATACGATGATAACAGCTCTCCATACCTGCAGTCCACCACAAGGACCACCTTCTCTAATCCCTGAAAAATGAAATCATCCTCAGTGACGAAGAGAGGGGGCTAAGTGCCCCCAATGGTCTCAGAGCATTGACTCTTCTAAGAGTCCTAAGAGTCCTGCTCACACTGATGGGGTGCAGCTGTGGGACCCTATTTTCAGAGATGATGTCCTCCACCCAACTCTCAAAAAGCTGAAAGGGTCTTCAGTAGAGATGGATAGTCGAGCTGGGCTATCAGACGGTCACCTCTGTAGCTGTAGTGTCATTTTTCCTATGGTCCAATGTGTAAATTAAACAAAAAAGTGCACGTTTGTTATGATGTCCAAGATGGGGACCAGGATGTGGACATAATAAAAAATTAGGGAACATGATAGGAGACATTTCTACAATACATATAATCATTCTTATCTATCTAATACGATGACAACAGCTCTCCATACCTGCAGTCCACCACAAGGACCACCCTCTCTAATCCCTGAAAAATGAAATCATCCTCAGGGACGAAGAGAGGGGGCTAAGCGCCCCCCATGGTTTTAGAGCATTGACTCTTCTAAGAGTCCTAAGAGTCCTGCTTACACTGATGGGGTGCAGCTGTGGGACCCTATTTTAAGAGATGATGTCCTCCACCCAACTCTCAAAAAGCTGAAAGGGTCTTCAGTAGAGATGGATAGTCGAGCTGGGCTATCAGACGGTCACCTCTGTAGCTGTAGTGTCATTTTTCCTATGGTCCAATGTGTAAATTAAACAAAAAAGTGCACGTTTGTTATGATGTCCAAGATGGGGACCAGGATGTGGACATAATAAAAAATTAGGGAACATGATAGGAGACATTTCTACAATACATATAATCATTCTTATCTATCTAATACGATGACAACAGCTCTCCATACCTGCAGTCCACCACAAGGACCACCCTCTCTAATCCCTGAAAAATGAAATCATCCTCAGTGACGAAGAGAGGGGGCTAAGCGCCCCCATGGTCTCAGAGCATTAACTCTTCTAAGAATCCTAAGAGTCCTGCTCACACTGATGGGGTGCAGCTGTGGGACCCTATTTTCAGAGATGATGTCCTCCACCCAACTCTCAAAAAGCTGAAAGGGTCTTCAGTAGAGATGGATAGTCGAGCTGGGCTATCAGACGGTCACCTCTGTAGCTGTAGTGTCATTTTTCCTATGGTCCAATGTGTAAATTAAACAAAAAAGTGCACGTTTGTTATGATGTCCAAGATGGGGACCAGGATGTGGACATAATAAAAAATTAGGGAACATGATAGGAGACATTTCTACAATACATATAATCATTCTTATCTATCTAATACGATCACAACAGCTCTCCATACCTGCAGTCCACCACAAGGACCACCCTCTCTATTCCCTGAAAAGTGAAATCATCCTCAGTGACGAAGAGAGGGGGCTAAGCGCCCCCCATGGTCTCAAAACATTGACTCTTCTAAGAGTCCTAAGAGTCCTGCTCACACTGATGGGGTGCAGCTGTGGGACCCTATTTTCAGAGATGATGTTCTCCACCCAACTCTCAAAAAGCTGAAGGGGTCTTCAGTAGAGATGGATAGTCGAGCTGGGCTATCAGACGGTCACCTCTGTAGCTGTAGTGTCATTTTTCCTATGGTCCAATGTGTAAATTAAACAAAAAAGTGCACGTTTGTTATGATGTCCAAGATGGGGACCAGGATGTGGACATAATAAAAAATTAGAGAACATGATAGGAGACATTTCTACAATACATATAATCATTCTAATCTATTTAATACGATGACAACAGCTCTCCATACCTGCAGTCCACCACAAGGACCACCCTTTCTAATCCCTGAAAAATGAAATCATCCTCAGTGACGAAGAGAGGGGGCTAAGCGCCCCCCATGGTCTCAGAGCATTGACTCTTCTAAGAGTCCTAAGAGTCCTGCTCACACTGATGGGGTGCAGCTGTGGGACCCTATTTTCAGAGATGATGTCCTCCACCCAACTCTCAAAAAGCTGAAAGGGTCTTCAGTAGAGATGGATTGTCGAGCTGGGCTATCAGACGGTCACCTCTGTAGCTGTAGTGTCATTTTTCCTATGGTCCAATGTGTAAATTAAACAAAAAAGTGCACGTTTGTTATGATGTCCAAGATGGGGACCAGGATGTGGACATAATAAAAAATTAGGGAACATGATAGGAGACATTTCTACAATACATATAATCATTCTTATCTATCTAATACGATGATAACAGCTCTCCATACCTGCAGTCCACCACAAGGACCACCCTCCCTAATCCCTGAAAAATGAAATCATCCTCAGTCACGAAGAGAGGGGGCTAAGTGCCCCCAATGGTCTCAGAGCATTGACTCTTCTAAGAGTCCTAAGAGTCCTGCTTACACTGATGGGGTGCAGCTGTGGGACCCTATTTTCAGAGATGATGTCCTCCACCCAACTCTCAAAAAGCTGAAAGGGTCTTCAGTAGAGATGGATAGTCGAGCTGGGCTATCAGACGGTCACCTCTGTAGCTGTAGTGTCATTTTTCCTATGGTCCAATGTGTAAATTAAACAAAAAAGTGCACGTTTGTTATGATGTCCAAGATGGGGACCAGGATGTGGACATAATAAAAAATTAGGGAACATGATAGGAGACATTTCTACAATACATATAATCATTCTTATCTATCTAATACGATGACAACAGCTCTCCATACCTGCAGTCCACCACAAGGACCACCCTCTCTAATCCCTGAAAAATGAAATCATCCTCAGGGACGAAGAGAGGGGGCTAAGCGCCCCCCATGGTTTTAGAGCATTGACTCTTCTAAGAGTCCTAAGAGTCCTGCTCACACTGATGGGGTGCAGCTGTGGGACCCTATTTTCAGAGATGATGTCCTCCACCCAACTCTCAAAAAGCTGAAAGGGTCTTCAGTAGAGATGGATTGTCGAGCTGGGCTATCAGACGGTCACCTCTGTAGCTGTAGTGTCATTTTTCCTATGGTCCAATGTGTAAATTAAACAAAAAAGTGCACGTTTGTTATGATGTCCAAGATGGGGACCAGGATGTGGACATAATAAAAAATTAGGGAACATGATAGGAGACATTTCTACAATACATATAATCATTCTTATCTATCTAATACGATGATAACAGCTCTCCATACCTGCAGTCCACCACAAGGACCACCTTCTCTAATCCCTGAAAAATGAAATCATCCTCAGTGACGAAGAGAGGGGGCTAAGTGCCCCCAATGGTCTCAGAGCATTGACTCTTCTAAGAGTCCTAAGAGTCCTGCTCACACTGATGGGGTGCAGCTGTGGGACCCTATTTTCAGAGATGATGTCCTCCACCCAACTCTCAAAAAGCTGAAAGGGTCTTCAGTAGAGATGGATAGTCGAGCTGGGCTATCAGACGGTCACCTCTGTAGCTGTAGTGTCATTTTTCCTATGGTCCAATGTGTAAATTAAACAAAAAAGTGCACGTTTGTTATGATGTCCAAGATGGGGACCAGGATGTGGACATAATAAAAAATTAGGGAACATGATAGGAGACATTTCTACAATACATATAATCATTCTTATCTATCTAATACGATGACAACAGCTCTCCATACCTGCAGTCCACCACAAGGACCACCCTCTCTAATCCCTGAAAAATGAAATCATCCTCAGGGACGAAGAGAGGGGGCTAAGCGCCCCCCATGGTTTTAGAGCATTGACTCTTCTAAGAGTCCTAAGAGTCCTGCTTACACTGATGGGGTGCAGCTGTGGGACCCTATTTTAAGAGATGATGTCCTCCACCCAACTCTCAAAAAGCTGAAAGGGTCTTCAGTAGAGATGGATAGTCGAGCTGGGCTATCAGACGGTCACCTCTGTAGCTGTAGTGTCATTTTTCCTATGGTCCAATGTGTAAATTAAACAAAAAAGTGCACGTTTGTTATGATGTCCAAGATGGGGACCAGGATGTGGACATAATAAAAAATTAGGGAACATGATAGGAGACATTTCTACAATACATATAATCATTCTTATCTATCTAATACGATGACAACAGCTCTCCATACCTGCAGTCCACCACAAGGACCACCCTCTCTAATCCCTGAAAAATGAAATCATCCTCAGTGACGAAGAGAGGGGGCTAAGCGCCCCCATGGTCTCAGAGCATTAACTCTTCTAAGAATCCTAAGAGTCCTGCTCACACTGATGGGGTGCAGCTGTGGGACCCTATTTTCAGAGATGATGTCCTCCACCCAACTCTCAAAAAGCTGAAAGGGTCTTCAGTAGAGATGGATAGTCGAGCTGGGCTATCAGACGGTCACCTCTGTAGCTGTAGTGTCATTTTTCCTATGGTCCAATGTGTAAATTAAACAAAAAAGTGCACGTTTGTTATGATGTCCAAGATGGGGACCAGGATGTGGACATAATAAAAAATTAGGGAACATGATAGGAGACATTTCTACAATACATATAATCATTCTTATCTATCTAATACGATCACAACAGCTCTCCATACCTGCAGTCCACCACAAGGACCACCCTCTCTATTCCCTGAAAAGTGAAATCATCCTCAGTGACGAAGAGAGGGGGCTAAGCGCCCCCCATGGTCTCAAAACATTGACTCTTCTAAGAGTCCTAAGAGTCCTGCTCACACTGATGGGGTGCAGCTGTGGGACCCTATTTTCAGAGATGATGTTCTCCACCCAACTCTCAAAAAGCTGAAAGGGTCTTCAGTAGAGATGGATAGTCGAGCTGGGCTATCAGACGGTCACCTCTGTAGCTGTAGTGTCATTTTTCCTATGGTCCAATGTGTAAATTAAACAAAAAAGTGCACGTTTGTTATGATGTCCAAGATGGGGACCAGGATGTGGACATAATAAAAAATTAGAGAACATGATAGGAGACATTTCTACAATACATATAATCATTCTAATCTATTTAATACGATGACAACAGCTCTCCATACCTGCAGTCCACCACAAGGACCACCCTTTCTAATCCCTGAAAAATGAAATCATCCTCAGTGACGAAGAGAGGGGGCTAAGCGCCCCCCATGGTCTCAGAGCATTGACTCTTCTAAGAGTCCTAAGAGTCCTGCTCACACTGATGGGGTGCAGCTGTGGGACCCTATTTTCAGAGATGATGTCCTCCACCCAACTCTCAAAAAGCTGAAAGGGTCTTCAGTAGAGATGGATTGTCGAGCTGGGCTATCAGACGGTCACCTCTGTAGCTGTAGTGTCATTTTTCCTATGGTCCAATGTGTAAATTAAACAAAAAAGTGCACGTTTGTTATGATGTCCAAGATGGGGACCAGGATGTGGACATAATAAAAAATTAGGGAACATGATAGGAGACATTTCTACAATACATATAATCATTCTTATCTATCTAATACGATGATAACAGCTCTCCATACCTGCAGTCCACCACAAGGACCACCCTCCCTAATCCCTGAAAAATGAAATCATCCTCAGTCACGAAGAGAGGGGGCTAAGTGCCCCCAATGGTCTCAGAGCATTGACTCTTCTAAGAGTCCTAAGAGTCCTGCTTACACTGATGGGGTGCAGCTGTGGGACCCTATTTTCAGAGATGATGTCCTCCACCCAACTCTCAAAAAGCTGAAAGGGTCTTCAGTAGAGATGGATAGTCGAGCTGGGCTATCAGACGGTCACCTCTGTAGCTGTAGTGTCATTTTTCCTATGGTCCAATGTGTAAATTAAACAAAAAAGTGCACGTTTGTTATGATGTCCAAGATGGGGACCAGGATGTGGACATAATAAAAAATTAGGGAACATGATAGGAGACATTTCTACAATACATATAATCATTCTTATCTATCTAATACGATGACAACAGCTCTCCATACCTGCAGTCCACCACAAGGACCACCCTCTCTAATCCCTGAAAAATGAAATCATCCTCAGTGACGAAGAGAGGGGGCTAAGCGCCCTCATGGTCTCAGAGCATTAACTCTTCTAAGAGTCCTAAGAGTCCTGCTCACACTGATGGGGTGCAGCTGTGGGACCCTATTTTCAGAGATGATGTCCTCCACCCAACTCTCAAAAAGCTGAAAGGGTCTTCAGTAGAGATGGATAGTCGAGCTGGGCTACCAGACGGTCACCTCTGTAGCTGTAGTGTCATTTTTCCTATGGTCCAATGTGTAAATTAAACAAAAAAGTGCACGTTTGTTATGATTTCCAAGATGGGGACCAGGATGTGGACATAATAAAAAAATAGGGAACATGATAGGAGACATTTCTACAATACATATAATCATTCTTATCTATCTAATACGATGACAACAGCTCTCCATACCTGCAGTCCACCACAAGGACCACCCTCTCTATTCCCTGAAAAGTGAAATCATCCTCAGTGACGAAGAGAGGGGGCTAAGCGCCCCCCATGGTCTCAAAACATTGACTCTTCTAAGAGTCCTAAGAGTCCTGCTCACACTGATGGGGTGCAGCTGTGGGACCCTATTTTCAGAGATGATGTTCTCCACCCAACTCTCAAAAAGCTGAAAGGGTCTTCAGTAGAGATGGATAGTCGAGCTGGGCTATCAGACGGTCACCTCTGTAGCTGTAGTGTCATTTTTCCTATGGTCCAATGTGTAAATTAAACAAAAAAGTGCACGTTTGTTATGATGTCCAAGATGGGGACCAGGATGTGGACATAATAAAAAATTAGGGAACATGATAGGAGACATTTCTACAATACATATAATCATTCTTATCTATTTAATACGATGACAACAGCTCTCCATACCTGCAGTCCACCACAAGGACCACCCTCTCTAATCCCTGAAAAATGAAATCATCCTCAGTGACGAAGAGAGGGGGCTAAGCGCCCCCCATGGTCTCAGAGCATTGACTCTTCTAAGAGTCCTAAGAGTCCTGCTCACACTGATGGGGTGCAGCTGTGGGACCGTATTTTCAGAGATGATGTCCTCCACCCAACTCTCAAAAAGCTGAAAGGGTCTTCAGTAGAGATGGATTGTCGAGCTGGGCTATCAGACGGTCACCTCTGTAGCTGTAGTGTCATTTTTCCTATGGTCCAATGTGTAAATTAAACAAAAAAGTGCACGTTTGTTATGATGTCCAAGATGGGGACCAGGATGTGGACATAATAAAAAATTAGGGAACATGATAGGAGACATTTCTACAATACATATAATCATTCTTATCTATCTAATACGATGATAACAGCTCTCCATACCTGCAGTCCACCACAAGGACCACCCTCCCTAATCCCTGAAAAATGAAATCATCCTCAGTGACGAAGAGAGGGGGCTAAGTGCCCCCAATGGTCTCAGAGCATTGACTCTTCTAAGAGTCCTAAGAGTCCTGCTCACACTGATGGGGTGCAGCTGTGGGACCCTATTTTCAGAGATGATGTCCTCCACCCAACTCTCAAAAAGCTGAAAGGGTCTTCAGTAGAGATGGATAGTCGAGCTGGGCTATCAGACGGTCACCTCTGTAGCTGTAGTGTCATTTTTCCTATGGTCCAATGTGTAAATTAAACAAAAAAGTGCACGTTTGTTATGATGTCCAAGATGGGGACCAGGATGTGGACATAATAAAAAATTAGGGAACATGATAGGAGACATTTCTACAATACATATAATCATTCTTATCTATCTAATACGATGACAACAGCTCTCCATACCTGCAGTCCACCACAAGGACCACCCTCTCTAATCCCTGAAAAATGAAATCATCCTCAGTGACGAAGAGAGGGGGCTAAGCGCCCCCATGGTCTCAGAGCATTAACTCTTCTAAGAGTCCTAAGAGTCCTGCTCACACTGATGGGGTGCAGCTGTGGGACCCTATTTTCAGAGATGATGTCCTCCACCCAACTCTCAAAAAGCTGAAAGGGTCTTCAGTAGAGATGGATAGTCGAGCTGGGCTATCAGACGGTCACCTCTGTAGCTGTAGTGTCATTTTTCCTATGGTCCAATGTGTAAATTAAACAAAAAAGTGCACGTTTGTTATGATGTCCAAGATGGGGACCAGGATGTGGACATAATAAAAAATTAGGGAACATGATAGGAGACATTTCTACAATACATATAATCATTCTTATCTATCTAATACGATGACAACAGCTCTACATACCTGCAGTCCACCACAAGGACCACCCTCTCTAATCCCTGAAAAATGAAATCATCCTCAGTGACGAAGAGAGGGGGCCAAGCGCCCCCCATGGTACCAGAGCATTGACTCTTCTAAGAGTCCTAAGAGTCCTGCTCACACTGATGGGGTGAAGCTGTGGGACCCTATTTTCAGAGATGATGTCCTCCACCCAACTCTCAAAAAGCTGAAAGGGTCTTCAGTAGAGATGGATAGTCGAGCTGGGCTATCAGACGGTCACCTCTGTAGCTGTAGTGTCATTTTTCCTATGGTCCAATGTGTAAATTAAACAAAAAAGTGCACGTTTGTTATGATGTCCAAGATGGGGACCAGGATGTGGACATAATAAAAAATTAGGGAACATGATAGGAGACATTTCTACAATACATATAATCATTCTTATCTATTTAATACGATGACAACAGCTCTCCATACCTGCAGTCCACCACAAGGACCACCCTCTCTAATCCCTGAAAAATGAAATCATCCTCAGTGACGAAGAGAGGGGGCTAAGCGCCCCCCATGGTCTCAGAGCATTGACTCTTCTAAGAGTCCTAAGAGTCCTGCTCACACTGATGGGGTGCAGCTGTGGGACCCTATTTTCAGAGATGATGTCCTCCACCCAACTCTCAAAAAGCTGAAAGGGTCTTCAGTAGAGATGGATTGTCGAGCTGGGCTATCAGACGGTCACCTCTGTAGCTGTAGTGTCATTTTTCCTATGGTCCAATGTGTAAATTAAACAAAAAAGTGCACGTTTGTTATGATGTCCAAGATGGGGACCAGGATGTGGACATAATAAAAAATTAGGGAACATGATAGGAGACATTTCTACAATACATATAATCATTCTTATCTATCTAATACGATGATAACAGCTCTCCATACCTGCAGTCCACCACAAGGACCACCCTCCCTAATCCCTGAAAAATGAAATCATCCTCAGTGACGAAGAGAGGGGGCTAAGTGCCCCCAATGGTCTCAGAGCATTGACTCTTCTAAGAGTCCTAAGAGTCCTGCTCACACTGATGGGGTGCAGCTGTGGGACCCTATTTTCAGAGATGATGTCCTCCACCCAACTCTCAAAAAGCTGAAAGGGTCTTCAGTAGAGATGGATAGTCGAGCTGGGCTATCAGACGGTCACCTCTGTAGCTGTAGTGTCATTTTTCCTATGGTCCAATGTGTAAATTAAACAAAAAAGTGCACGTTTGTTATGATGTCCAAGATGGGGACCAGGATGTGGACATAATAAAAAATTAGGGAACATGATAGGAGACATTTCTACAATACATATAATCATTCTTATCTATCTAATACGATGACAACAGCTCTCCATACCTGCAGTCCACCACAAGGACCACCCTCTCTAATCCCTGAAAAATGAAATCATCCTCAGTGACGAAGAGAGGGGGCTAAGCGCCCCCATGGTCTCAGAGCATTAACTCTTCTAAGAGTCCTAAGAGTCCTGCTCACACTGATGGGGTGCAGCTGTGGGACCCTATTTTCAGAGATGATGTCCTCCACCCAACTCTCAAAAAGCTGAAAGGGTCTTCAGTAGAGATGGATAGTCGAGCTGGGCTATCAGACGGTCACCTCTGTAGCTGTAGTGTCATTTTTCCTATGGTCCAATGTGTAAATTAAACAAAAAAGTGCACGTTTGTTATGATGTCCAAGATGGGGACCAGGATGTGGACATAATAAAAAATTAGGGAACATGATAGGAGACATTTCTACAATACATATAATCATTCTTATCTATCTAATACGATGACAACAGCTCTACATACCTGCAGTCCACCACAAGGACCACCCTCTCTAATCCCTGAAAAATGAAATCATCCTCAGTGACGAAGAGAGGGGGCCAAGCGCCCCCCATGGTACCAGAGCATTGACTCTTCTAAGAGTCCTAAGAGTCCTGCTCACACTGATGGGGTGAAGCTGTGGGACCCTATTTTCAGAGATGATGTCCTCCACCCAACTCTCAAAAAGCTGAAAGGGTCTTCAGTAGAGATGGATAGTCGAGCTGGGCTATCAGACGGTCACCTCTGTAGCTGTAGTGTCATTTTTCCTATGGTCCAATGTGTAAATTAAACAAAAAAGTGCACGTTTGTTATGATGTCCAAGATGGGGACCAGGATGTGGACATAATAAAAAATTAGGGAACATGATAGGAGACATTTCTACAATACATATAATCATTCTTATCTATCTAATACGATGATAACAGCTCTCCATACCTGCAGTCCACCACAAGGACCACCCTCTCTAAACCCTGAAAAATGAAATCATCCTCAGTGACGAAGAGAGGGGGCTCAGTGCCCCCAATGGTCTCAGAGCATTGACTCTTCTAAGAGTCTTAAGAGTCCTGCTCACACTGATGGGGTGCAGCTGTGGGACCCTATTTTCAGAGATGATGTCCTCCACCCAACTCTCAAAATGCTGAAAGGGTCTTCAGTAGAGATGGATAGTCGAGCTGGGCTATCAGACGGTCACCTCTGTAGCTGTAGTGTCATTTTTCCTATGGTCCAATGTGTAAATTAAACAAAAAAGTGCACGTTTGTTATGATGTCCAAGATGGGGACCAGGATGTGGACATAATAAAAAATTAGGGAACATGATAGGAGACATTTCTACAATACATATAATCATTCTTATCTATCTAATACGATGACAACAGCTCTCCATACCTGCAGTCCACCACAAGGACCACCCTCTCTAATCCCTGAAAAATGAAATCATCCTCAGTGACGAAGAGAGGGGGCTAAGCGCCCCCCATGGTCTCAGAGCATTGACTCTTCTAAGAGTCCTAAGATTCCTGCTCACACTGATGGGGTGCAGCTGTGGGACCCTATTTTCAGAGATGATGTCCTCCACCCAACTCTCAAAAAGCTGAAAGGGTCTTCAGTAGAGATGGATAGTCGAGCTGGGCTATCAGACGGTCACCTCTGTAGCTGTAGTGTCATTTTTCCTATTGTCCAATTTGTAAATTAAACAAAAAAGTGCACGTTTGTTATGATTTCCAAGATGGGAACCAGGATGTGGACATAATAAAAAAATAGGGAACATGATAGGAGACATTTCTACAATACATATAATCATTCTTATCTATCTAATACGATGACAACAGCTCTCCATACCTGCAGTCCACCACAAGGACCACCCTCTCTATTCCCTGAAAAGTGAAATCATCCTCAGTGACGAGGAGAGGGGGCTAAGCGCCCCCCATGGTCTCAGAGCATTGACTCTTCTAAGAGTCCTAAGAGTCCTGCTCACACTGATGGGGTGCAGCTGTGGGACCCTATTTTCAGAGATGATGTTCTCCACCCAACTCTCAAAAAGCTGAAAGGGTCTTCAGTAGAGATGGATAGTCGAGCTGGGCTATCAGACGGTCACCTCTGTAGCTGTAGTGTCATTTTTCCTATGGTCCAATGTGTAAATTAAACAAAAAAGTGCACGTTTGTTATGATGTCAAAGATGGGGACCAGGATGTGGACATAATAAAAAATTAGGGAACATGATAGGAGACATTTCTACAATACATATAATCATTCTTATCTATTTAATACGATGACAACAGCTCTCCATACCTGCAGTCCACCACAAGGACCACCCTCTCTAATCCCTGAAAAATGAAATCATCCTCAGTGACGAAGAGAGGGGGCTAAGCGCCCCCCATGGTCTCAGAGCATTGACTCTTCTAAGAGTCCTAAGAGTCCTGCTCACACTGATGGGGTGCAGCTGTGGGACCCTATTTTCAGAGATGATGTCCTCCACCCAACTCTCAAAAAGCTGAAAGGGTCTTCAGTAGAGATGGATAGTCGAGCTGGGCTATCAGACGGTCACCTCTGTAGCTGTAGTGTCATTTTTCCTATGGTCCAATGTGTAAATTAAACAAAAAAGTGCACGTTTGTTATGATGTCCAAGATGGGGACCAGGATGTGGACATAATAAGAAATTAGGGAACATGATAGGAGACATTTCTACAATACATATAATCATTCTTATCTATCTAATACGATGACAACAGCTCTCCATACCTGCAGTCCACCACAAGGACCACCCTCTCTAATCCCTGAAAAATGAAATCATCCTCAGGGACGAAGAGAGGGGGCTAAGCGCCCCCCATGGTTTTAGAGCATTGACTCTTCTAAGAGTCCTAAGAGTCCTGCTTACACTGATGGGGTGCAGCTGTGGGACCCTATTTTCAGAGATGATGTCCTCCACCCAACTCTCAAAAAGCTGAAAGGGTCTTCAGTAGAGATGGATAGTCGAGCTGGGCTATCAGACGGTCACCTCTGTAGCTGTAGTGTCATTTTTCCTATGGTCCAATGTGTAAATTAAACAAAAAAGTGCACGTTTGTTATGATGTTCAAGATGGGGACCAGGATGTGGACATAATAAAAAATTAGGGAACATGATAGGAGACATTTCTACAATACATATAATCATTCTTATCTATCTAATACGATCACAACAGCTCTCCATACCTGCAGTCCACCACAAGGACCACCCTCTCTAATCCCTGAAAAATGAAATCATCCTCAGTGACGAAGAGAGGGGGCCAAGCGCCCCCCATGGTACCAGAGCATTGACTCTTCTAAGAGTCCTAAGAGTCCTGCTCACACTGATGGGGTGAAGCTGTGGGACCCTATTTTCAGAGATGATGTCCTCCACCCAACTCTCAAAAAGCTGAAAGGGTCTTCAGTAGAGATGGATAGTCGAGCTGGGCTATCAGACGGTCACCTCTGTAGCTGTAGTGTCATTTTTCCTATGGTCCAATGTGTAAATTAAACAAAAAAGTGCACGTTTGTTATGATGTCCAAGATGGGGACCAGGATGTGGACATAATAAGAAATTAGGGAACATGATAGGAGACATTTCTACAATACATATAATCATTCTTATCTATCTAATACGATGACAACAGCTCTCCATACCTGCAGTCCACCACAAGGACCACCCTCTCTAATCCCTGAAAAATGAAATCATCTTCAGGGACGAAGAGAGGGGGCTAAGCGCCCCCCATGGTTTTAGAGCATTGACTCTTCTAAGAGTCCTAAGAGTCCTGCTTACACTGATGGGGTGCAGCTGTGGGACCCTATTTTCAGAGATGATGTCCTCCACCCAACTCTCAAAAAGCTGAAAGGGTCTTCAGTAGAGATGGATAGTCGAGCTGGGCTATCAGACGGTCACCTCTGTAGCTGTAGTGTCATTTTTCCTATGGTCCAATGTGTAAATTAAACAAAAAAGTGCACGTTTGTTATGATTTCCAAGATGGGGACCAGGATGTGGACATAATAAAAAAATAGGGAACATGATAGGAGACATTTCTACAATACATATAATCATTCTTATCTATCTAATACGATGACAACAGCTCTACATACCTGCAGTCCACCACAAGGACCACCCTCTCTAATCCCTGAAAAATGAAATCATCCTCAGTGACGAAGAGAGGGGGCCAAGCGCCCCCCATGGTACCAGAGCATTGACTCTTCTAAGAGTCCTAAGAGTCCTGCTCACACTGATGGGGTGAAGCTGTGGGACCCTATTTTCAGAGATGATGTCCTCCACCCAACTCTCAAAAAGCTGAAAGGGTCTTCAGTAGAGATGGATAGTCGAGCTGGGCTATCAGACGGTCACCTCTGTAGCTGTAGTGTCATTTTTCCTATGGTCCAATGTGTAAATTAAACAAAAAAGTGCACGTTTGTTATGATGTCCAAGATGGGGACCAGGATGTGGACATAATAAAAAATTAGGGAACATGATAGGAGACATTTCTACAATACATATAATCATTCTTATCTATTTAATACGATGACAACAGCTCTCCATACCTGCAGTCCACCACAAGGACCACCCTCTCTAATCCCTGAAAAATGAAATCATCCTCAGTGACGAAGAGAGGGGGCTAAGCGCCCCCCATGGTCTCAGAGCATTGACTCTTCTAAGAGTCCTAAGAGTCCTGCTCACACTGATGGGGTGCAGCTGTGGGACCCTATTTTCAGAGATGATGTCCTCCACCCAACTCTCAAAAAGCTGAAAGGGTCTTCAGTAGAGATGGATTGTCGAGCTGGGCTATCAGACGGTCACCTCTGTAGCTGTAGTGTCATTTTTCCTATGGTCCAATGTGTAAATTAAACAAAAAAGTGCACGTTTGTTATGATGTCCAAGATGGGGACCAGGATGTGGACATAATAAAAAATTAGGGAACATGATAGGAGACATTTCTACAATACATATAATCATTCTTATCTATCTAATACGATGATAACAGCTCTCCATACCTGCAGTCCACCACAAGGACCACCCTCCCTAATCCCTGAAAAATGAAATCATCCTCAGTGACGAAGAGAGGGGGCTAAGTGCCCCCAATGGTCTCAGAGCATTGACTCTTCTAAGAGTCCTAAGAGTCCTGCTCACACTGATGGGGTGCAGCTGTGGGACCCTATTTTCAGAGATGATGTCCTCCACCCAACTCTCAAAAAGCTGAAAGGGTCTTCAGTAGAGATGGATAGTCGAGCTGGGCTATCAGACGGTCACCTCTGTAGCTGTAGTGTCATTTTTCCTATGGTCCAATGTGTAAATTAAACAAAAAAGTGCACGTTTGTTATGATGTCCAAGATGGGGACCAGGATGTGGACATAATAAAAAATTAGGGAACATGATAGGAGACATTTCTACAATACATATAATCATTCTTATCTATCTAATACGATGACAACAGCTCTCCATACCTGCAGTCCACCACAAGGACCACCCTCTCTAATCCCTGAAAAATGAAATCATCCTCAGTGACGAAGAGAGGGGGCTAAGCGCCCCCATGGTCTCAGAGCATTAACTCTTCTAAGAGTCCTAAGAGTCCTGCTCACACTGATGGGGTGCAGCTGTGGGACCCTATTTTCAGAGATGATGTCCTCCACCCAACTCTCAAAAAGCTGAAAGGGTCTTCAGTAGAGATGGATAGTCGAGCTGGGCTATCAGACGGTCACCTCTGTAGCTGTAGTGTCATTTTTCCTATGGTCCAATGTGTAAATTAAACAAAAAAGTGCACGTTTGTTATGATGTCCAAGATGGGGACCAGGATGTGGACATAATAAAAAATTAGGGAACATGATAGGAGACATTTCTACAATACATATAATCATTCTTATCTATCTAATACGATGACAACAGCTCTACATACCTGCAGTCCACCACAAGGACCACCCTCTCTAATCCCTGAAAAATGAAATCATCCTCAGTGACGAAGAGAGGGGGCCAAGCGCCCCCCATGGTACCAGAGCATTGACTCTTCTAAGAGTCCTAAGAGTCCTGCTCACACTGATGGGGTGAAGCTGTGGGACCCTATTTTCAGAGATGATGTCCTCCACCCAACTCTCAAAAAGCTGAAAGGGTCTTCAGTAGAGATGGATAGTCGAGCTGGGCTATCAGACGGTCACCTCTGTAGCTGTAGTGTCATTTTTCCTATGGTCCAATGTGTAAATTAAACAAAAAAGTGCACGTTTGTTATGATGTCCAAGATGGGGACCAGGATGTGGACATAATAAAAAATTAGGGAACATGATAGGAGACATTTCTACAATACATATAATCATTCTTATCTATCTAATACGATGATAACAGCTCTCCATACCTGCAGTCCACCACAAGGACCACCCTCTCTAAACCCTGAAAAATGAAATCATCCTCAGTGACGAAGAGAGGGGGCTCAGTGCCCCCAATGGTCTCAGAGCATTGACTCTTCTAAGAGTCTTAAGAGTCCTGCTCACACTGATGGGGTGCAGCTGTGGGACCCTATTTTCAGAGATGATGTCCTCCACCCAACTCTCAAAATGCTGAAAGGGTCTTCAGTAGAGATGGATAGTCGAGCTGGGCTATCAGACGGTCACCTCTGTAGCTGTAGTGTCATTTTTCCTATGGTCCAATGTGTAAATTAAACAAAAAAGTGCACGTTTGTTATGATGTCCAAGATGGGGACCAGGATGTGGACATAATAAAAAATTAGGGAACATGATAGGAGACATTTCTACAATACATATAATCATTCTTATCTATCTAATACGATGACAACAGCTCTCCATACCTGCAGTCCACCACAAGGACCACCCTCTCTAATCCCTGAAAAATGAAATCATCCTCAGTGACGAAGAGAGGGGGCTAAGCGCCCCCCATGGTCTCAGAGCATTGACTCTTCTAAGAGTCCTAAGATTCCTGCTCACACTGATGGGGTGCAGCTGTGGGACCCTATTTTCAGAGATGATGTCCTCCACCCAACTCTCAAAAAGCTGAAAGGGTCTTCAGTAGAGATGGATAGTCGAGCTGGGCTATCAGACGGTCACCTCTGTAGCTGTAGTGTCATTTTTCCTATTGTCCAATTTGTAAATTAAACAAAAAAGTGCACGTTTGTTATGATTTCCAAGATGGGAACCAGGATGTGGACATAATAAAAAAATAGGGAACATGATAGGAGACATTTCTACAATACATATAATCATTCTTATCTATCTAATACGATGACAACAGCTCTCCATACCTGCAGTCCACCACAAGGACCACCCTCTCTATTCCCTGAAAAGTGAAATCATCCTCAGTGACGAGGAGAGGGGGCTAAGCGCCCCCCATGGTCTCAGAGCATTGACTCTTCTAAGAGTCCTAAGAGTCCTGCTCACACTGATGGGGTGCAGCTGTGGGACCCTATTTTCAGAGATGATGTTCTCCACCCAACTCTCAAAAAGCTGAAAGGGTCTTCAGTAGAGATGGATAGTCGAGCTGGGCTATCAGACGGTCACCTCTGTAGCTGTAGTGTCATTTTTCCTATGGTCCAATGTGTAAATTAAACAAAAAAGTGCACGTTTGTTATGATGTCAAAGATGGGGACCAGGATGTGGACATAATAAAAAATTAGGGAACATGATAGGAGACATTTCTACAATACATATAATCATTCTTATCTATTTAATACGATGACAACAGCTCTCCATACCTGCAGTCCACCACAAGGACCACCCTCTCTAATCCCTGAAAAATGAAATCATCCTCAGTGACGAAGAGAGGGGGCTAAGCGCCCCCCATGGTCTCAGAGCATTGACTCTTCTAAGAGTCCTAAGAGTCCTGCTCACACTGATGGGGTGCAGCTGTGGGACCCTATTTTCAGAGATGATGTCCTCCACCCAACTCTCAAAAAGCTGAAAGGGTCTTCAGTAGAGATGGATAGTCGAGCTGGGCTATCAGACGGTCACCTCTGTAGCTGTAGTGTCATTTTTCCTATGGTCCAATGTGTAAATTAAACAAAAAAGTGCACGTTTGTTATGATGTCCAAGATGGGGACCAGGATGTGGACATAATAAAAAATTAGGGAACATGATAGGAGACATTTCTACAATACATATAATCATTCTTATCTATCTAATACGATGATAACAGCTCTCCATATCTGCAGTCCACCACAAGGACCACCCTCTCTAATCCCTGAAAAATGAAATCATCCTCAGTGATGAAGAGAGGGGGCTAAGTGCCCCCAATGGTCTCAGAGCATTGACTCTTCTAAGAGAACTAAGAGTCCTGCTCACACTGATGGGGTGCAGCTGTGGGACCCTATTTTCAGAGATGATGTCCTCCACCCAACTCTCAAAAAGCTGAAAGGGTCTTCAGTAGAGATGGATAGTCGAGCTGGGCTATCAGACGGTCACCTCTGTAGCTGTAGTGTCATTTTTCCTATGGTCCAATGTGTAAATTAAACAAAAAAGTGCACGTTTGTTATGATGTCCAAGATGGGGACCAGGATGTGGACATAATAAAAAATTAGGGAACATGATAGGAGACATTTCTACAATACATATAATCATTCTTATCTATCTAATACGATGACAACAGCTCTCCATACCTGCAGGCAACCACAAGGACCACCCTCTCTAATCCCTGAAAAATGAAATCATCCTCAGTGACGAAGAGAGGGGGCTAAGCGCCCCCCATGGTTTTAGAGCATTGACTCTTCTAAGAGTCCTAAGAGTCCTGCTTACACTGATGGGGTGCAGCTGTGGGACCCTATTTTAAGAGATGATGTCCTCCACCCAACTCTCAAAAAGCTGAAAGGGTCTTCAGTAGAGATGGATAGTCGAGCTGGGCTATCAGACGGTCACCTCTGTAGCTGTAGTGTCATTTTTCCTATGGTCCAATGTGTAAATTAAACAAAAAAGTGCACGTTTGTTATGATGTCCAAGATGGGGACCAGGATGTGGACATAATAAAAAATTAGGGAACATGATAGGAGACATTTCTACAATACATATAATCATTCTTATCTATCTAATACGATGACAACAGCTCTCCATACCTGCAGTCCACCACAAGGACCACCCTCTCTAATCCCTGAAAAATGAAATCATCCTCAGTGACGAAGAGAGGGGGCCAAGCGCCCCCCATGGTACCAGAGCATTGACTCTTCTAAGAGTCCTAAGAGTCCTGCTCACACTGATGGGGTGAAGCTGTGGGACCCTATTTTCAGAGATGATGTCCTCCACCCAACTCTCAAAAAGCTGAAAGGGTCTTCAGTAGAGATGGATAGTCGAGCTGGGCTATCAGACGGTCACCTCTGTAGCTGTAGTGTCATTTTTCCTATGGTCCAATGTGTAAATTAAACAAAAAAGTGCACGTTTGTTATGATGTCCAAGATGGGGACCAGGATGTGGACATAATAAGAAATTAGGGAACATGATAGGAGACATTTCTACAATACATATAATCATTCTTATCTATCTAATACGATGACAACAGCTCTCCATACCTGCAGTCCACCACAAGGACCACCCTCTCTAATCCCTGAAAAATGAAATCATCCTCAGGGACGAAGAGAGGGGGCTAAGCGCCCCCCATGGTTTTAGAGCATTGACTCTTCTAAGAGTCCTAAGAGTCCTGCTTACACTGATGGGGTGCAGCTGTGGGACCCTATTTTCAGAGATGATGTCCTCCACCCAACTCTCAAAAAGCTGAAAGGGTCTTCAGTAGAGATGGATAGTCGAGCTGGGCTATCAGACGGTCACCTCTGTAGCTGTAGTGTCATTTTTCCTATGGTCCAATGTGTAAATTAAACAAAAAAGTGCACGTTTGTTATGATGTTCAAGATGGGGACCAGGATGTGGACATAATAAAAAATTAGGGAACATGATAGGAGACATTTCTACAATACATATAATCATTCTTATCTATCTAATACGATCACAACAGCTCTCCATACCTGCAGTCCACCACAAGGACCACCCTCTCTAATCCCTGAAAAATGAAATCATCCTCAGTGACGAAGAGAGGGGGCCAAGCGCCCCCCATGGTACCAGAGCATTGACTCTTCTAAGAGTCCTAAGAGTCCTGCTCACACTGATGGGGTGAAGCTGTGGGACCCTATTTTCAGAGATGATGTCCTCCACCCAACTCTCAAAAAGCTGAAAGGGTCTTCAGTAGAGATGGATAGTCGAGCTGGGCTATCAGACGGTCACCTCTGTAGCTGTAGTGTCATTTTTCCTATGGTCCAATGTGTAAATTAAACAAAAAAGTGCACGTTTGTTATGATGTCCAAGATGGGGACCAGGATGTGGACATAATAAGAAATTAGGGAACATGATAGGAGACATTTCTACAATACATATAATCATTCTTATCTATCTAATACGATGACAACAGCTCTCCATACCTAGTATCATAGTATCATAGTATCATAGTTTTTAAGGTTGAAGGGAGACTCTAAGTCCATCTAGTTCAACCTGTAGCCTAACATGTTGATCCAGAGGAAGGCAAAAAAACCCCAATGTGGCAAACAAGTTCCAATGGGGAAAAAATTTCCTTCCTGACTCCACATCCGGCAATCAGACTAGTTCCCTGGATCAATACCCTGTCATAAAATCTAATATACATAACTGGTAATATTACATTTTTCAAGAAAGGCGTCCAGGCTCTGCTTAAATGTTAGTAGTGAATCACTCATTACAACATCATGTGGCAGAGAGTTCCATAGTCTCACTGCTCGTACAGTAAAGAATCCTCGTCTGTGATTATGATTAAACCTTCTTTCCTCAAGACGTAGTGGATGCCCCCGTGTTCCAGTCGCAGGCCTTGGTGTAAAAAGATCTTTGGAAAGGTCTCTGTACTGTCCCCTCATATATTTATACATTGTGATTAGATCCCCCCTAAGCCTTCGTTTTTCCAAACTAAATAACCCCAAGTTTAATAACCTGTCTTGGTATTGCAGCCCACCCATTCCTCTAATAATCTTGGTGGCTCTTCTCTGCACCCTCTCTAGTTCAGCTATGTCCTTCTTATATATCGGTGACCAGAATTGTACACAGTATTCTAAGTGTGGTCGCACTAGTGACTTGTACAGAGGTAGAACTATATTTTTTTCATGAACACTTATACCTCTTTTAATACATCCCATTATTTTATTAGCCCTGGCAGCAGCTGCCTGACACTGTCCACTAAAGTGAAGTTTACCATCCACCAATACACCCAAGTCTTTTTCTGTGTCTGTTTTACCCAGTGTTCTACGATTAAGTACATAATCATAAATGTTATTTCCTCTACCCAAGTGCATGACCTTACATTTATCTACATTAAACTTCAATTGCCACTTCTCAGCCCAATCCTCCAATTTACATAAATCTCCCTGTAATATAAAATTATCCTCCTCTGTATTGATTACCCTGCAGAGTTTAGTATCATCTGCAAATATTGAAATTCTACTCCGCATGCCCCCAACAAGGTCATTTATAAATATGTTGAAAAGAAGTGGGCCCAATACTGACCCCTGTGGTACCCCACTATGAACTGAGACCCAGTCCGAGTACGTACCATTAATAACCACCCTTTGTTTCCTATCACTTAGCCAGTTTTTAACCCAGTTACACATATTTTCCCCTATCCCCATTATTCTCATTTTATGTACCAACCTTTTGTGTGGCACCGTATCAAAAGCTTTTGAAAAGTCCATATACACAACATCCACTGCATTTCCCTGGTCCAGACTTGAACTTACCTCTTCATAGAAGCTGATCAAATTAGTTTGACAGGATCGATCCCTCATAAACCCATGTTGATACTCTGTCATAAGGTTATTTTTCTTGAGATACTCCAATATAGCATCTCTCAAGAAACCCTCAAGGATTTTACCAACCGTAGAGGTTAAACTTACCGGCCTATAATTTCCCGGCTCAGTTTTTGTCCCCTTTTTGAATATTGGCACCACATTTGCTATGCGCCAGTCCTGCGGTACCGACCCTGTTATTAAGGAATCTGAGAAGATTAAAAATAATGGTCTATCTATCACAGAACTCAATTCCTGTAGTACTCTGGGGTGTATGCCATCCGGGCCCGGAGATTTGTCAACCTTAGTGATTTCGAGGCGGCGGCGTACTTCCTGCTGGGTTAAGCAGGTAATATTCAAGTGTGAATTTATGGTATCACTGGTCATGTCATCTGCCATGGCATTTTCTTGTATAAAAACCGTAGAAAAAAAGTCATTCAGCAGGTTGGCTTTACCCTCATCCCCTTCCACCATTTCACCAAGACTATTTTTAAGGGGGCCAACACTATCGCTTTTCAGTTTTTTACTGTTTATGTAGTTAAAGAATATTTTAGGATTATTTTTACTTTCTCTCGCAATGAGTCTCTCTGTCTCAAACTTAGCTAACTTAATTTGCTTTTTACATATTTTATTTAATTTTCTATAATTATATAATGCCTCATCACTACCTACCCTCTTTAATTCTTTTAAGGCTTTCTGTTTTTCTTTTATTGCTTCCCTTACAGCTCTATTTAGCCATAGGGGTTTCCTCCTATTTCTAGCATGTTTGTTCCCATAGGGTATATTTTCTGCACAAGCCCTATTCAGGATGCTCATAAAAGTCTCCCATTTGCTTTGTGTACTTTTATTACTTAGTACATCATCCCAGTTTATTGCACTAAGATCATCTCTCAACCGTTTAAAATTTGCTTTCCTGAAGTTTAGTGTCCTTGTAGCACCTCTACTAGACATCTTACTAAAGAATACATGAAAACTTATTATTTTGTGATCACTATTCCCCAAGTAACCCCCAACTTGTATATTTGATATGCGGTCTGGCCTATTGGTTAGTACAAGGTCTAGTAGTGCTCCCCCTCTTGTGGGGTCCTGTACCATTTGTGAAAGGTAATTATCTTTCATTGTTATCAAAAATCTATTTCCTTTGCTGGAACTGCAAGTTTCTGTTCCCCAATTTATATCAGGATAGTTAAAGTCCCCCATAATAATTACCTCTCCGAGACTCGCTGCTTTATCAATTTGCTTTATGAGGAGATTCTCTACCTCTTCCATAATATTCGGCGTCTTATAACACACCCCTATCAGTATTTTATTATTCATTCTCCCCCCCCTTATCTCCACCCATAGGGACTCTACATTCTCAGTACCCTCACATATGTTGTCACGCAGGATGGGTTTTAAGGATGATTTTACATATAGACACACACCTCCCCCTCGCTTATTTGTACGGTCATTCCTGAATAGGCTATAACCCTGTAAATTAACAGCCCAGTCATAGCTCTCATCCAGCCATGTCTCTGATATCCCCACTATATCATAATTTTCTTCCAACAATATTAATTCTAATTCCTCCACCTTATTTGTGAGGCTTCGGGCATTAGTGTACATGCACGTTACGTATGACTCTGTACCTGTATTCCTGCTTACTGTATTAACTGTCCTAACCCTTCCCCCCGTACCACCCCCAATTTCATTACTTGTGCCCTGGTCACTATCTGCACTACATTCCCCTTCTATAAAGTGAATACCCTCGCCCCCCATTCCTAGTTTAAACACTCCTCCAACCTTCTAGCCATTTTCTGCCCCAGCAGAGCTGCACCTTCCCCATTAAGATGCAGCCCATCCCTAGCATAGAATCTGTAGCCAACTGAAAAGTCGGCCCAATTCTCCAGGAACCCAAAACCCTCTTTCCTACACCAATTCCTGAGCCACCTGTTAACCTCCCTGATCTCCCTTTGCCTCTCTAGTGTGGCTCGTGGCACAGGTAGTATTTCCGAAAATACCACCTTTGAGGTCCATGCTTTAAGCTTACAACCTAATTCCCTGAAATCATCTTTAAGGACCTTCCACCTACCTCTAACTTTGTCATTTGTGCCAATGTGTACAATGACCGCTGGGTCCTCCCCAGCCCCTCCCAGTAATCTGTCAACCCGATCAGCGATGTGCCGAACTCGAGCGCCAGGAAGACAACACACTGTTCGGCGATCCCTGTCTTTGTGACAGATTGCCCTATCTGTCCCCCTAATAATTGAGTCCCCCACTACCAGTACCTGTCTTGCCTGCCCTGCACTCCTATTCCCCCCCTTACTGGAGCAGACACTCCTCTGGCGTTCAGAGGTCATGCCTTGCTGCAGCAATGCTACCCCTGTAATGACATCCCCCTCATCTGCCAAGTTTGCAAACCTATTGGGGTGTGTCAGTTCAGGACTAGCCTTCCTAGCACTTTTCCCTTTACCCCCCTTTCTAACTGTCACCCAGCTACCTACCTCACCGTCCTGCCGCTCCCTACTACGATCCTCCCCCACATCTGACCCAGCAAGCTGCTGCTCAGTGAGCAGCAAACTCCTTTCCATATTGCTAATGCATCTCAGAGTTGCCAGCTGCTCATTTAGATCCAGTATCTGGGCTTCCAAATGTGCAACTTGCTCACATCTCGAACAACAGTATGCACCCTCGAACGGCTTTTCAAGGACTGCATACATGAGACAAGATGCAGACAAGATACCTGCAGTCCACCACAAGGACCACCCTCTCTAATCCCTGAAAAATGAAATCATCCTCAGGGACGAAGAGAGGGGGCTAAGCGCCCCCCATGGTTTTAGAGCATTGACTCTTCTAAGAGTCCTAAGAGTCCTGCTTACACTGATGGGGTGCAGCTGTGGGACCCTATTTTCAGAGATGATGTCCTCCACCCAACTCTCAAAAAGCTGAAAGGGTCTTCAGTAGAGATGGATAGTCGAGCTGGGCTATCAGACGGTCACCTCTGTAGCTGTAGTGTCATTTTTCCTATGGTCCAATGTGTAAATTAAACAAAAAAGTGCACGTTTGTTATGATTTCCAAGATGGGGACCAGGATGTGGACATAATAAAAAAATAGGGAACATGATAGGAGACATTTCTACAATACATATAATCATTCTTATCTATCTAATACGATGACAACAGCTCTCCATACCTGCAGTCCACAACAAGGACCACCCTCTCTATTCCCTGAAAAGTGAAATCATCCTCAGTGACGAAGAGAGGGGGCTAAGCGCCCCCCATGGTCTCAGAGCATTGACTCTTCTAAGAGTCCTAAGAGTCCTGCTCACAGTGATGGGGTGCAGCTGTGGGACCCTATTTTCAGAGATGATGTTCTCCACCCAACTCTCAAAAAGCTGAAAGGGTCTTCAGTAGAGATGGATAGTCGAGCTGGGCTATCAGACGGTCACCTCTGTAGCTGTAGTGTCATTTTTCCTATGGTCCAATGTGTAAATTAAACAAAAAAGTGCACGTTTGTTATGATGTCCAAGATGGGGACCAGGATGTGGACATAATAAAAAATTAGGGAACATGATAGGAGACATTTCTACAATACATATAATCATTCTTATCTATCTAATACGATGATAACAGCTCTCCATATCTGCAGTCCACCACAAGGACCACCCTCTCTAATCCCTGAAAAATGAAATCATCCTCAGTGATGAAGAGAGGGGGCTAAGTGCCCCCAATGGTCTCAGAGCATTGACTCTTCTAAGAGTCCTAAGAGTCCTGCTCACACTGATGGGGTGCAGCTGTGGGACCCTATTTTCAGAGATGATGTCCTCCACCCAACTCTCAAAAAGCTGAAAGGGTCTTCAGTAGAGATGGATAGTCGAGCTGGGCTATCAGACGGTCACCTCTGTAGCTGTAGTGTCATTTTTCCTATGGTCCAATGTGTAAATTAAACAAAAAAGTGCACGTTTGTTATGATGTCCAAGATGGGGACCAGGATGTGGACATAATAAAAAATTAGGGAACATGATAGGAGACATTTCTACAATACATATAATCATTCTTATCTATCTAATACGATGACAACAGCTCTCCATACCTGCAGTCCACCACAAGGACCACCCTCTCTAATCCCTGAAAAATGAAATCATCCTCAGTGACGAAGAGAGGGGGCTAAGCGCCCCCATGGTCTCAGAGCATTAACTCTTCTAAGAGTCCTAAGAGTCCTGCTCACACTGATGGGGTGCAGCTGTGGGACCCTATTTTCAGAGATGATGTCCTCCACCCAACTCTCAAAAAGCTGAAAGGGTCTTCAGTAGAGATGGATAGTCGAGCTGGGCTATCAGACGGTCACCTCTGTAGCTGTAGTGTCATTTTTCCTATGGTCCAATGTGTAAATTAAACAAAAAAGTGCACGTTTGTTATGATGTCCAAGATGGGGACCAGGATGTGGACATAATAAAAAATTAGGGAACATGATAGGAGACATTTCTACAATACATATAATCATTCTTATCTATCTAATACGATGACAACAGCTCTCCATACCTGCAGTCCACCACAAGGACCACCCTCTCTAATCCCTGAAAAATGAAATCATCCTCAGTGACGAAGAGAGGGGGCCAAGCGCCCCCCATGGTACCAGAGCATTGACTCTTCTAAGAGTCCTAAGAGTCCTGCTCACACTGATGGGGTGAAGCTGTGGGACCCTATTTTCAGAGATGATGTCCTCCACCCAACTCTCAAAAAGCTGAAAGGGTCTTCAGTAGAGATGGATAGTCGAGCTGGGCTATCAGACGGTCACCTCTGTAGCTGTAGTGTCATTTTTCCTATGGTCCAATGTGTAAATTAAACAAAAAAGTGCACGTTTGTTATGATGTCCAAGATGGGGACCAGGATATGGACATAATAAAAAATTAGGGAACATGATAGGAGACATTTCTACAATACATATAATCATTCTTATCTATCTAATACGATGACAACAGCTCTCCATACCTGCAGTCCACCACAAGGACCACCCTCTCTAATCCCTGAAAAATGAAATCATCCTCAGTGACGAAGAGAGGGGGCCAAGCGCCCCCCATGGTACCAGAGCATTGACTCTTCTAAGAGTCCTTAGAGTCCTGCTCACACTGATGGGGTGAAGCTGTGGGACCCTATTTTCAGAGATGATGTCCTCCACCCAACTCTCAAAAAGCTGAAAGGGTCTTCAGTAGAGATGGATAGTCGAGCTGGGCTATCAGACGGTCACCTATGTAGCTGTAGTGTCATTTTTCCTATGGTCCAATGTGTAAATTAAACAAAAAAGTGCACGTTTGTTATGATGTCCAAGATGGGGACCAGGATGTGGACATAATAAGAAATTAGGGAACATGATAGGAGACATTTCTACAATACATATAATCATTCTTATCTATCTAATACGATGACAACAGCTCTCCATACCTGCAGTCCACCACAAGGACCACCCTCTCTAATCCCTGAAAAATGAAATCATCCTCAGGGACGAAGAGAGGGGGCTAAGCGCCCCCCATGGTTTTAGAGCATTGACTCTTCTAAGAGTCCTAAGAGTCCTGCTTACACTGATGGGGTGCAGCTGTGGGACCCTATTTTCAGAGATGATGTCCTCCACCCAACTCTCAAAAAGCTGAAAGGGTCTTCAGTAGAGATGGATAGTCGAGCTGGGCTATCAGACGGTCACCTCTGTAGCTGTAGTGTCATTTTTCCTATGGTCCAATGTGTAAATTAAACAAAAAAGTGCACGTTTGTTATGATGTCCAAGATGGGGACCAGGATGTGGACATAATAAAAAATTAGGGAACATGATAGGAGACATTTCTACAATACATATAATCATTCTTATCTATCTAATACGATCACAACAGCTCTCCATACCTGCAGTCCACCACAAGGACCACTCTCTCTAATCCCTGAAAAATGAAATCATCCTCAGTGACGAAGAGAGGGGGCTAAGCGCCCCCCATGGTCTCAGAGCATTGACTCTTCTAAGAGTCCTAAGATTCCTGCTTACACTGATGGGGTGCAGCTGTGGGACCCTATTTTCAGAGATGATGTCCTCCACCCAACTCTCAAAAAGCTGAAAGGGTCTTCAGTAGAGATGGATAGTCGAGCTGGGCTATCAGACGGTCACCTCTGTAGCTGTAGTGTCATTTTTCCTATGGTCCAATGTGTAAATTAAACAAAAAAGTGCACATTTGTTATGATGTCCAAGATGGGGACCAGGATGTGGACATAATAAAAAATTAGGGAACATGATAGGAGACATTTCTACAATACATATAATCATTCTTATCTATCTAATACGATCACAACAGCTCTCCATACCTGCAGTCCACCACAAGGACCACTCTCTCTAATCCCTGAAAAATGAAATCATCCTCAGTGACGAAGAGAGGGGGCTAAGCGCCCCCCATGGTCTCAGAGCATTGACTCTTCTAAGAGTCCTAAGATTCCTGCTCACACTGATGGGGTGCAGCTGTGGGACCCTATTTTCAGAGATGATGTCCTCCACCCAACTCTCAAAAAGCTGAAAGGGTCTTCAGTAGAGATGGATAGTCGAGCTGGGCTATCAGACGGTCACCTCTGTAGCTGTAGTGTCATTTTTCCTATGGTCCAATGTGTAAATTAAACAAAAAAGTGCACGTTTGTTATGATGTCCAAGATGGGGACCAGGATGTGGACATAATAAAAAAATAGGGAACATGATAGGAGACATTTCTACAATACATATAATCATTCTTATCTATCTAATACGATGACAACAGCTCTCCATACCTGCAGTCCACCACAAGGACCACCCTCTCTATTCCCTGAAAAGTGAAATCATCCTCAGTGACGAAGAGAGGGGGCTAAGCGCCCCCCATGGTCTCAGAGCATTGACTCTTCTAAGAGTCCTAAGAGTCCTGCTCACACTGATGGGGTGCAGCTGTGGGACCCTATTTTCAGAGATGATGTTCTCCACCCAACTCTCAAATAGCTGAAAGGGTCTTCAGTAGAGATGGATAGTCGAGCTGGGCTATCAGACGGTCACCTCTGTAGCTGTAGTGTCATTTTTCCTATGGTCCAATGTGTAAATTAAACAAAAAAGTGCACGTTTGTTATGATGTCCAAGATGGGGACCAGGATGTGGACATAATAAAAAATTAGGGAACATGATAGGAGACATTTCTACAATACATATAATCATTCTTATCTATTTAATACGATGACAACAGCTCTCCATACCTGCAGTCCACCACAAGGACCACCCTCTCTAATCCCTGAAAAATGAAATCATCCTCAGTGACGAAGAGAGGGGGCTAAGCGCCCCCCATGGTCTCAGAGCATTGACTCTTCTAAGAGTCCTAAGAGTCCTGCTCACACTGATGGGGTGCAGCTGTGGGACCCTATTTTCAGAGATGATGTCCTCCACCCAACTCTCAAAAAGCTGAAAGGGTCTTCAGTAGAGATGGATAGTCGAGCTGGGCTATCAGACGGTCACCTCTGTAGCTGTAGTGTCATTTTTCCTATGGTCCAATGTGTAAATTAAACAAAAAAGTGCACGTTTGTTATGATGTCCAAGATGGGGACCAGGATGTGGACATAATAAAAAATTAGGGAACATGATAGGAGACATTTCTACAATACATATAATCATTCTTATCTATCTAATACGATGACAACAGCTCTCCATACCGTATTTCATGGTCAATCCAGGTTTGTCAGTGATGGCACTGACATAATGTATGGCGTCTTTTTCGGGCGTTATCCTTTGCCTTTTCATTGTGAAAATCCAGTTGCCTATATCAAAGCAAATTCTACTACTTGTAAAGTATGCAGAAAATGAAATGTAGAACATATAACATCAACTGCTTAGGAACGCATCATAGGTTAGTACTTAAAAGGATATTGTCATGTTCTAGTCATAATGCAAGCTGGACATTTTTCATGTTACCCTGTAATCGCCGGCCTGTTCTAATGCTCACAAGCAAAGATATATGCTCAGCTGCTAAGGCTTCCCTCTGCCTTCTGAATGAAAATTGAATATGTCTGGCTCACTGTGTATATAGCAGGTGCTCAGAAAAAATAAGAGTCAATTCAAAAGAAATAGCTCTGGTACACTATAGTGATTAATAACGTAAGAAAAGAACTCTTGGAATGCTGAAAATTCTTTATTTGTGCAAAAGGATAATTCATCCAACGTTTCGACCTTGTTTTTAGGTCTTTATCAAGGATAAAGTTATCTAAGATCATAAAGGGTTACAAAACCATATAAACACGTAATTAGTACATAGTACAACATAACAGTACAATATATTGCTACTTGAGAGTACAATGGGTCAAATGACCATGAGGCACATACAAAAAATTTTTCCAAAGCCATAGTGAAAACATTTGTACTGAGGAAAGAAAATTTCCACATGACCTATCTGGAGAAACATTCTGGATCAAACAACCAAAAATAGTCAAGCAGGTAAATACACACCTATATGGATAACAGGATGATATGTGTTCAATTGTATAGCGTCATTGCCATTAAGGTACAAATGGAAAACTTGCAATCCTATATAGTGAAGGAAATGAACACATATCATATCAAAGAACACAGGAACATGGGTGTGAGAAAAACCTCAATGTTTATACTTTGTTCTTTATAATGGTGTGAACATGTATATGTCTCAGTACCTTATGCACTTGAGAATTCTAGTGAGTAGATGATGAAAGCCTATTCCAGAACTGGAATCGGTAAATAATTGTAGGTGGAATCTAAATGAAAAGATGGTACAAGTGTTATCATGACACGTGGGCTATAACACAATGGACCGTGTGACAAAGAAGAAAGGAGAGAAAGAAGAGGAAGAAAATGGAACTACCTGTAACATTACGTGATAGTCACTGGTAAGTATCACTTGACAATTCAGGTGAAAAAGGATTCCTTTATTAAAGGGTTCTCAGTCGCCTCAGGATCATGAAATACTAGGGTAAATGATATGAGAATGGGTAAGAAGCACCACTAAAGGAAATATGAAATGCAGGACATATATCTATAAACCCCTGAACTACATGATAGAAATAAAAAGAAGAAAAAAGAAAAAAAAGAAGAAAGAAGAACACATAGAATGCGGAAAGAGAATGGGTACAACTACCTGAGTTACTGCAGGGAGGCCCCTGGTTGGTATTGTGAGGGTTAGTGGAATTCCTTCACTGAAGGGTTCTCAGTTGCCTCAGGTTCGTGAAAAATGCTATAGACAAATAATGCCCGGAGAAAAGGGGTTCATATACAGCGAATAATGGTAATACAAGGTACATGTGTCACATGTAATAGTATATATATATATATTGTACTAAGCTCTACACCAGAAATAGAAAGTAGTCCCTCTGCCTTCTGTCTAGGTGCCCTGAGTTATGTCCTGTAAACTGTCACAGCGACCCAGACACACATGTGTAGTAGGGGAATATCCCTGCTGAGATGCCAGTGCTAGAGCACTCGTTTGCTGTGGAGTTGAACGCTATGTGAGCAGTTCTTACCTTCAATGAGCAGAAGTCTCTTTTTTCAGATTTCAATATCTCTGTGGGTATCTGGCAGAAATATGGAATACTCTTTACTGCTAAGACCCTGTACACCACTCCCACTAAAGGGGGCTTTACACGCTGCGACATCGCTAATGCGGAGTCGTTGGGGTCACGGAATTTGTGACGCACATCCGGCCGCATTAGCGATGTTGCTGCGTGTGACACCGATGAGCGATTTTGCATCGTTGCAAAAACGTGCAAAATCGCTCATCGGTGACATGGGTCTCCATTCTCGATTATCGTTACTGCAGCAGTAACGATGTAGTTCGTCGCTCCTGCGGCAGCACACATCACTCCGTGTGACACCGCAGAAACGAGGAACCTCTCCTTACCTGCCTCCCAGCCGCTATGAGGAAGGAAGGAGGTGGGCGGGATGTTCCGGCCACTCATCTCCGCCCCTCCGCTGCTATTGGGCGGTCGCTCAGTGACGTCGCTGTGACGCCGCACGGACCGCCCCCTTAGAAAGGAGGCGGTTCGCCGGTCACAGCGACGTCGCCGGGCAGGTAAGTATGTGTGACGGGTCTGGTCGGTGTTGTGCGGCATGGGCAGCGATTTACCCGTGTCGCGCAACAGATGGGGGCGGGTACCCACACTAGCGATATCGGGACCGATATCGCAGTGTGTAAAGTAGCCTTTAGTCACATGACCAAGACTGTATCTGTGTCCCTACAACACACTTGAGACAAATGTGTGTGTGAGCCTGCATTGTGGGGTATATATAATATATTATAGAGCTGGGAAGGATCATTCTAAGCAGTGAGCTGTTCCAGTATTTGTAGGAAAATACCCAGTAGAAGCATCAAACACAGCACCAATACCTCCCATCAGTATCCCACCACAGTGCCATGTAACCCATGCCCTACACTCCCATCTACACCAATACTATACAGGCACAAACTAGTATATCTGACTAAAAGCCCCCAAAATATGAAGAACGGCCTATAGTTGAGTGTGGATATAAAATCTATGTGAGCAGAGCTAGAATAGAAATCACTGATCGCATTGAAGTCATTCTGACCATAAATCACCATGATATCAAGGTGAGGAGTTGTGTGTTACTGCTGGGAGGAAAGGGTTAACAGTGGAATATTAAGGTGCATTTCTGTGTGCAGTGTTACTAGTCAATGTAACAATTCAGTATGAGCTGCTCTTGGTGCCGGGGGAGGGAGATGCTCTCCTGAGCAAGATAGATGGGGAATGAACATAATATCTATATAGTGTAAGGCAGGGGGTCTCAAACTCGGCTGGGTGTATGGGCCGCACAGAGGAAAAAAATAATTTGGGGGGCTGCATTCTTTGCAAGACAAAGTGACATTTTTATTGGTACCATATATGTATATATTTTTTTCACACACCTTTGGATGACTGATTTTCAACATTTTTCACTTGTTTATTATAACAAATGTGCACATTCTTTGGTTAAATCTAAAAAAAATAAATGTGATGTTAAAAAAAAGTCATGCCTTATTTTGTTTTTTTTTACATTTTATCCCTTTCTTTTAACTAATAGTGTTACAATTATGACGCTAGCGTTTTGTGAAGGGAATGCTTTGCCTACTTCCGTGACTATGGCCTTCCGGAACTGCTGCATTTTGGCTGACCTCTCTGCCTCGGGAATAAGAGACATAAAGTTCTCCTTGTAGCGTGGGTCTAACAGTGTTACCAACCAGTAATGATTGTCGGCCAAGATGTTCTTAACGCGAGGGTCACGAGACAGGCAGCTTACCATAAAGTCATCCATGTGCGCCAGACTCTTAACAGCCATCACTTCAGTATCCAGACCAACACGATGACTGAACATGCTGTCCTCCTCCTTCTCCTCCTCCTCCTCATCTACCCTGTCCTCTGGCCAGCCACGCTGAACTGAGCATATGACTGGTATGCATGTCATATCCTCAATTTGGCCGGAGAGTTGCTCCATGTCTTCATCTTCCTCCTCGTCATAGTCCTCCACTGCACGTTGTGATGAGACGAGGCTGGGCTATGTGTTATCACCCACACCCACTACTGTTTCTTGCTCCAACTCATCGTGTTCCGCCTGCAATGCATCATGTTTGGTTTTGAGCAGAGACCGTTTTAGAAGGCAGAGAAGCGGTATGGTGACGCTAATAATGGCGTCATCGCCGCTCACCATCTTGGTGGAGTCCTCAAAGTTTTGGAGGATGGTACATAGGTCGGACATCCATCTCCACTCCTCAGGTGTTATGTGTGGAGTTTGACCCATTTCCCGACGGCTTAGGTGATGCAGGTACTCAACAACTGCCCTCTTCTGCTCACATATCCTGATCAACATGTGCAGAGTTGAATTCCAACGCGTGGGGACATCACACACCAGTCTGTGAGCCGGAAGATGCAAATGACGCTGAAAGCCGGCAAGGCCGGCTGAAGCAGTAGGTGACTTTCGAAAATGTGCAGACAGGCGGCGAACTTTTACCAGCAGATGAGACAGCTCTGGGTATGACTTTAGAAACCGCTGAACCACGAGGTTGAGCACATGGGCCATGCATGGAACATGTGTCAGCTGGCCTCGCCTCAAAGCCGCCACTAGGTTCCGGCCATTGTCACACACAACCTTTCCTGGCTTTAGGTTCAGAGGTGTGAGCCAGTGATCTGCATGCTGTTTTAGAGCTGTCCACACCTCTTCTGCATTGTGGGATTTGTCACTTATGCAGATTAGCTGCAGCACAGCCTGTTGCCGCTTCGCCGAGGCAGTGCTGCAGTGCTTCCAGCTTGGGACTGGTGTGGAGGGTAAAGTGGATGAGGATGCGCAGGAGGAGGAGGAGGCTGAAGAGCATGACATTCCGGAGCTGTAGAGTGTGGGTGAAACCCTGACTGAGGTAGGGCCTGCAAACCTTGGTGTGGGAAGGACTTGTTCCGTTCCTCGCTCAAACTGGGTCCCAGCTGGGCTGGGCTGGGTAGGGCGTTGTGGGGGGTTTGTCTATCTCCGTTTGAGGTGAGTTTGTTTAAGTTAGCCTTTTCTTTGGCGTTTTTTGGAGCCCTGCGGGTTGGGGAGTTGGTATCGCCCAGTAAGGCGTTCCCCGGGGGCTTGGATTGGGGTGACATTGTCAGTGGAAAACGGAGTTGAATTTTGGATTAGGAAATCGAAAACTGATCAGAGAGGTGTGGGTAGACTAGTCCGTTTGGGGATGGTTGTGGCATCTGATATGTGCCCGTTCAAGTGTCTCGGGAATTTTCAACAGATCCGTCCGAAGGTGGATGGCCCCTTATTATGTCACGAGGATGGGTCCTTTTTATCGAGATACCAATTTGTGAGTGTTTTTAGGGCATGTTTGAAGTCGTTGGGGTTAGATCCGAAGTCTTTCGGATTGGGGCAGCGACGGAGGCCTCTATATGCGGCCTACCGGAGGAGACAGTTAAGCAGATTGGTAGGTGGAAGTCGCAGCGCTTTAAGTCGTATGTACGTCCCCAGGTGGTTGTTGGCAATTGAGGGGAAAAGGGGGGGGGTATTAGGGTAGCAATGGGGGGGGGAGAGTGTGTGTTTTTTGTCAATTTGGTTTGGTGAGGCAATAAAATGGTGTCGTCTGTACATTTTGTATTGCAGAAGCACCCCCCCTTCCTTCCCTGGTCTGGATCCTTGGCCACTCTTATGTGTATTGGGGAGCCCGACGAGCGGACGCGAGATGGAACGGGAGACAGCTAGGTTTTGAGAAGGACCTGGCTCTCGTGCGATGGCTCGGTGTTCGGGGGTTAGGGTGGAACAGGGTGTTGCAGGAGGTGCATAGATACGCCCGGTTGGACAGACCTCCTGACATCTTAGTGTTGCATGCCGGGGGGAATGATTTGGGTGGGCGTCCTTTTCGAATCTTGATAAAGGACATCAAACATGATTTGTTACGGTTATGGGTGTCGTTTCCAGGTCTAACGATAGTCTGGTCGGAGATAGTAGCGAGAAAGAGTTGGCAGAAAGCGCGGTCAGTTGACAGGTTGAACAAGGCGCGGGCGAAGGTTAATAGGGCGATCTCGAAGTTTGTTAGTCGGAACGGGGGTATAGCAATACGGCATGTTGAGTTGGAAAGGACGGAAGAGGAATTTTGGTTGGCTGACGGGGTACACCTTAATGCGGTGGGAACTGACTTATGGGCTCTTGGCTTGCAGGGAGGTATTGAGAGAGCCCTTTGGTTGCGGGGGGTCTCAGGCACTTGAAGGGTTTCAAGGTGCCTTCATTGTGGTGTTGTTTATTGGTGGGTCCTTGAAGTTGGTTTAAAATTGGTTCGGGGATTCATCCGGGTATGGATCCCCTCATTGGCAGAATTGATGGTCCCCTGGTGATTTTGGGGGGGAACCCCGACGGGGTATGTCGGGGCCCCTGGGGGTGTGGTTGGGGTTGACGGAGGATTAACCCTTACCATTTGGTGCTCCTGAGCCAGTGTGGGTAACGGCTGGGAGCAAGTTGAGGTTTTTTATTGCTCGGTTATGGGAATCACCAGGGTTTTGGTAGCTTCAAGGACCTTACCACATTGCAAATTTTATTGGTTATGTATTCTTGTTAATAAAATGGCTGCTATGGCCAAAATTATCCAAAGATAAATTTGTGTCTGTGTAATTACTTTTAAATAAGAAATGGGAATGGAGGTGTGGGGTATGAAAGGAAGACCGGAGTCAACAATTCCAGGGTCAAGCATGTTTATTTGCGTAAGCTTCGTTCCAGGGTAGAAAGGGTAAGAGTGCCTTTCAGAATTCGAAGTGGTCGGACTGTACGGACCACCAAGAACTGCAGGAGAGCTTGAACATCTTCCCATGGATTTGCGACATCCTCCCTCATCAGTTACGTAGGTAAGCAGGTTCTCAGCATTGCAGCCCATTTGTTGTCTTAAGTTAGTTAAGCGGGGTTAACTAACCTGTCAGTTCAGCCTCAGGTCTAAAGCAGAGGCCTGGACTCCACTCCTTACTCCTCACTCCACAACTCTCCTTAAAAACAACTGACTCCTTTTTCCTGCCCCGGGGTCTCCAGACCCCTAGGTGGGCGTTTCCTTCCGTCTGGTCCTGCCCACTGGTGTGCCTGTCTTTCCCTGGGGGAGGTGACTAGGATTTTCTGGTTGGCTTTGTGTGACTTAGGTGAGGGAAGTTGTTATGCGGGGGCCTATGTGTGACTACCTGCAGTGTCAGGGCGTCACATATGTATGTGTGTATGTCTGCTAAAGGAATCCGCACCGTCATATTTACAAACACAAAATTTTGCAGACACCTCATGTGACTCAGGGAACATCGTAGACTATGTTTTAACAGGAATATTTAACCCCGCGCTTTACAGTTACTCTCAAAAAACCTGCCTCCATTAAACTGAATGGAGGTGGGAGCTGCAAGTTATTAATAGCAGCTGTGATTGGTTGCTATAAGAACAAAGGACATTCATAGTATAAGAAGCTTATGTGTGAGATAATATGATGTCAGTGGGGAGACAGATAGAGAGAGACAGACACAGACTGAGAGACAAACAGACAGAGACAGATAGGCATAGACAGACAGGGAAAGAGACAGAGACAAACAGACAGAGGCAGACAGGGAAAGAGACAGACAGAGATAGACAGGGAAAAAAGGCAGACAGACAGAGACAGAGAAAGAGACAGAGGCAGATAGGGAAACAGACAGAGACAAACATACAGAGACAGGCAGGAGAAAAGGCAGACCGACAGGGAAAGAGACAGACAGGGGAAGAGACAGACAGAGAGAGACAGACAGATAGAGACAGACAAAGAAATACAGAGATAGACAGGGAAAGAGACAAACGGGGAATGAGTCAGACAGAGAGAGACAAAGAGAGACAGGCAGAGAGAGACAGGGAAAGAGACAGACAGGGGAAGAGAAAGACAGAGACAGACAAAGAAATACAGAGACAGACAGGGGAAGAGACAGACAGGGGAAGAGACAGACAGGGGAAGAGACAGACAGACAGGGAAAGAGACAGACCTGGAAAAGAGACAGACCTGGAAAAGAGACAGGCCTGGAAAAGAGACAGACAGACATAGAAACAGACAGCCACAAAGAGAGAGAGAGACAGACAGACACAGAGAGACAGACAGAGATAGAGAGACAGACAGACATGGATAGAGATAGAGACACACAGAGACAGACAGATGACAGAGACTGGGAGAGAGACAGACAGAAGCATAAATCCCTAACTAAAACTTAACATTTAATGATAGTTTTAAAAGGTAAAAAAACACAAATCATGTAAATAGAATGACTCTCTTCTGTGCATAGAGTCAACATTTTGTGTTTGTAAATATGACGGTGCGGATTCCTTTAGCAGACATACACACATACATATGTGACGCCCTGACACTGCAGGTAGTCACACATAGGCCCCCGCATAACAACTTCCCTCACCTAAGTCACACAAAGCCAACCAGAAAACTCTAGTCACCTCCCCCAGGGAAAGACAGGCACACCAGTGGGCAGGACCAGACGGAAGGAAACGCCCACCTAGGGGTCTGGAGACCCCGGGGCAGGAAAAAGGAGTCAGTTGTTTTTAAGGAGAGTTGTGGAGTGAGGAGTAAGGAGTGGAGTCCAGGCCTCTGCTTTAGACCTGAGGCTGAACTGACAGGTTAGTTAACCCCGCTTAACTAACTTAAGATAACAAATGGGCTGCAATGCTGAGAACCTGCTTACCTACGTAACTGATGAGGGAGGATGTCGCAAATCCATGGGAAGATGTTCAAGCTCTCCTGCAGTTCTTGGTGGCCCGTACAGTCCGACCACTTCGAATTCTGAAAGGCACTCTTACCCTTTCTACCCTGGAACGAAGCTTAGGCAAATAAACATGCTTGACCCTGGAATTGTTGACTCCGGTCTTCCTTTCATACCCCACACCTCCATTCCCATTTCTTATTTAAAAGTAATTACACAGACACAAATTTATCTTTGGATAATTTTGGCCATAGCAGCCATTTTATTAACAAGAATACATAACCAATAAAATTTGCAATGTGGTAAGGTCCTTGAAGCTACCAAAACCCTGGTGATTCCCATAACCGAGCAATAAAAAACCTCAACTTGCTCCCAGCCGTTACCCACACTGGCTCAGGAGCACCAAATGGTAAGGGTTAATCCTCCGTCAACCCCAACCACACCCCCAGGGGCCCCGACATACCCCGTCGGGGTTCCCCCCCAAAATCACCAGGGGACCATCAATTCTGCCAATGAGGGGATCCATACCCGGATGAATCCCCGAACCAATTTTAAACCAACTTCAAGGACCCACCAATAAACAACACCACAACGAAGGCACCTTGAAACCCTTCAAGTGCCTGAGACCCCCTGCAACCAAAGGGCCCTCTCAATACCTCCCTGCAAGCCAAGAGCCCATAAGTCAGTTCCCACCGCATTAAGGTGTACCCCGTCAGCCAACCAAAATTCCTCTTCCGTCCTTTCCAACTCAACATGCCGTATTGCTATACCCCCGTTCCGACTAACAAACTTCGAGATCGCCCTATTAACCTTCGCCCGCGCCTTGTTCAACCTGTCAACTGACCGCGCTTTCTGCCAACTCTTTCTCGCTACTATCTCCGACCAGACTATCGTTAGACCTGGAAACGACACCCATAACCGTAACAAATCATGTTTGATGTCCTTTATCAAGATTCGAAAAGGACGCCCACCCAAATCATTCCCCCCGGCATGCAACACTAACATGTCAGGAGGTCTGTCCAACCGGGCGTATCTATGCACCTCCTGCAACACCCTGTTCCACCCTAACCCCCGAACACCGAGCCATCGCACGAGAGCCAGGTCCTTCTCAAAACCTAGCTGTCTCCCGTTCCATCTCGCGTCCGCTCGTCGGGCTCCCCAATACACATAAGAGTGGCCAAGGATCCAGACCAGGGAAGGAAGAGGGGGTGCTTCTGCAATACAAAATGTACAGACGACACCATTTTATTGCCTCACCAAACCAAATTGACAAAAAACACACACTCTCACCCCCCCCATTGCTACCCTAATACCCCCCCTTTTCCCCTCAATTGCCAACAACCACCTGGGGACGTACATACGACTTAAAGCGCTGCGACTTCCACCTACCAATCTGCTTAACTGTCTCCTCCGGTAGGCCGCATATAGAGGCCTCCGTCGCTGCCCCAATCCGAAAGACTTCGGATCTAACCCCAACGACTTCAAACATGCCCTAAAAACACTCACAAATTGGTATCTCGATAAAAAGGACCCATCCTCGTGACATAATAAGGGGCCATCCACCTTCGGACGGATCTGTTGAAAATTCCCGAGACACTTGAACGGGCACATATCAGATGCCACAACCATCCCCAAACGGACTAGTCTACCCACACCTCTCTGATCAGTTTTCGATTTCCTAATCCAAAATTCAACTCCGTTTTCCACTGACATAATGTCACCCCAATCCAAGCCCCCGGGGAACGCCTTACTGGGCGATACCAACTCCCCAACCCGCAGGGCTCCAAAAAACGCCAAAGAAAGGCTAACTTAAACAAACTCACCTCAAACGGAGATAGACAAACCCCCCACAACGCCCTACCCAGCCGGGTAGGGACCCAGCCCAGCCCAGCTGGGACCCAGTTTGAGCGAGGAACGGAACAAGTCCTTCCCACACCAAGGTTTGCAGGCCCTACCTCAGTCAGGGTTTCACCCACACTCTACAGCTCCGGAATGTCATGCTCTTCAGCCTCCTCCTCCTCCTGCGCATCCTCATCCACTTTACCCTCCACACCAGTCCCAAGCTGGAAGCACTGCAGCACTGCCTCGGCGAAGCGGCAACAGACTGTGCTGCAGCTAATCTGCATAGGTGACAAACCCCACAATGCAGAAGAGGTGTGGACAGCTCTAAAACAGCATGCAGATCACTGGCTCACACCTCTGAACCTAAAGCCAGGAAAGGTTGTGTGTGACAATGGCCGGAACCTGGTGGCGGCTTTGAGGCGAGGCCAGCTGACACATGTTCCATGCATGGCCCATGTGCTCAACCTCGTGGTTCAGCGGTTTCTAAAGTCATACCCAGAGCTGTCTGATCTGCTGGTAAAAGTTCGCTGCCTGTCTGCACATTTTCGAAAGTCACCTACTGCTTCAGCCGGCCTTGCCGGCTTTCAGCGTTGTTTGCATCTTCCGGCTCACAGACTGGTGTGTGATGTCCCCACGCGTTGGAATTCAACTCTGCACATGTTGATCAGGATATGTGAGCAGAAGAGGGCAGTTGTTGAGTACCTGCATCACCTAAGCCGTCGGGAAATGGGTCAAACTCCACACATAACACCTGAGGAGTGGAGATGGATGTCCGACCTATGTACCATCCTCCAAAACTTTGAGGACTCCACCAAGATGGTGAGCGGCGATGACGCCATTATTAGCGTCACCATACCGCTTCTCTGCCTTCTAAAACGGTCTCTGCTCAAAACCAAACATGATGCATTGCAGGCGGAACACGATGAGTTGGAGCAAGAAACAGTAGTGGGTGTGGGTGATAACACACAGTCCAGCCTCGTCTCATCACAACGTGCAGTGGAGGACTATGACGAGGAGGAGGATGAAGACATGGAGCAACTCTCCGGCCAAATTGAGGATATGACATGCATACCAATCATATGCTCAGTTCAGCGTGGCTGGCCAGAGGACAGGGTAGATGATGAGGAGGAGGAGGAGGAGGAGGAGGAGGAGGAGAAGGAGGAGGACAGCATGTTCAGTCATCGTGTTGGTCTGGATACTGAAGTGATGGCTGTTAAGAGTCTGGCGCACATGGATGACTTTATGGTAAGCTGCCTGTCTCGTGACCCTCGCGTTAAGAACATCTTGGCCGACAATCATTACTGGTTGGTAACACTGTTAGACCCACGCTACAAGGAGAACTTTATGTCTCTTATTCCCGAGGCGGAGAGGTCAGCCAAAATGCAGCAGTTCCGGAAGGCCATAGTCACGGAAGTAGGCAAAGCATTCCCTTCACAAAACGCTATTTGTTATAATAAACAAGTGAAAAATGTTGAAAATCAGTCATCCAAAGGTGTGTGAAAAAAATATATATATATGGTACCAATAAAAATGTCACTTTGTCCTGCAAAGAATGCAGCCCCCCAAATTATTTTTTTCCTCTGTGCGGCCCATACACCCAGCCGAGTTTGAGACCCCCTGCCTTACACTATATAGATATCATGTTCATTCCCCATCTATCTTGCTCAGGAGAGCATCTCCCTCCCCCGGCACCAAGAGCAGCTCATATTGAATTGTTACATTGACTAGTAACACTGCACACAGAAATGCACCTTAATATTCCACTGTTAACCCTTTCCTCCCAGCAGTAACACACAACTCCTCACCTTGTTATCATGGTGATTTATGGTCAGAATGACTTCAATGCGATCAGTGATTTCTATTCTAGCTCTGCTCACATAGATTTTATATCCACACTCAACTATAGGCCGTTCTTCATATTTTGGGGGCTTTTAGTCAGATATACTAGTTTGTGCCTGTATAGTATTGGTGTAGATGGGAGTGTAGGGCATGGGTTACATGGCACTGTGGTGGGATACTGATGGGAGGTATTGGTGCTGTGTTTGATGCTTCTACTGGGTATTTTCCTACAAATACTGGAACAGCTCACTGCTTAGAATGATCCTTCCCAGCTCTATAATATATTATATATACCCCACAATGCAGGCTCACACACACATTTGTCTCAAGTGTGTTGTAGGGACACAGATACAGTCTTGGTCATGTGACTAAAGGCTACTTTACACACTGCGATATCGGTCCCGATATCGCTAGTGTGGGTACCCGCCCCATCTGTTGCGCGACACGGGCAAATCGCTGCCCATGCCGCACAACACCGACCAGACCCGTCACACATACTTACCTGACCGGCGACGTCGCTGTGACCGGCGAACCGCCTCCTTTCTAAGGGGGCGGTCCGTGCGGCGTCACAGCGACGTCACTGAGCGACCGCCCAATAGCAGCGGAGGGGCGGAGATGAGTGGCCGGAACATCCCGCCCACCTCCTTCCTTCCTCATAGCGGCTGGGAGGCAGGTAAGGAGAGGTTCCTCGTTTCTGCGGTGTCACACGGAGTGATGTGTGCTGCCGCAGGAGCGACGAACTACATCGTTACTGCTGCAGTAACGATAATCGAGAATGGAGACCCATGTCACCGATGAGCGATTTTGCACGTTTTTGCAACGATGCAAAATCGCTCATCGGTGTCACACGCAGCAACATCGCTAATGCGGCCGGATGTGCGTCACAAATTCCGTGACCCCAACGACTCCGCATTAGCGATGTCGCAGCGTGTAAAGCCCCCTTTAGTGGGAGTGGTGTACAGGGTCTTAGCAGTAAAGAGTATTCCATATTTCTGCCAGATACCCACAGAGATATTGAAATCTGAAAAAAGAGACTTCTGCTCATTGAAGGTAAGAACTGCTCACATAGCGTTCAACTCCACAGCAAACGAGTGCTCTAGCACTGGCATCTCAGCAGGGATATTCCCCTACTACACATGTGTGTCTGGGTCGCTGTGACAGTTTACAGGACATAACTCAAGGCACCTAGATAGAAGGCAGAGGTACTGGGATTGGTTGGTTTTTGGTGACGGAGGTGCAGGGGCTGGCGCCCATGTGCAGTGCTGGCTAAGGTATATTGATGATATTTTGATTTTTTGGCAGGGCACTGTGGAGCAGCTCGAGACATTTATGGAGGAACTTAATAACAACACCTTTAACATCAGATTGACGCATAAGCATAGCAGCAGTTGCGTTGACTTCCTGGATATTAAAATTTCATTCGGTTCTGAGCGAATTGTTCAGACCGACGTCCATAGGAAGGAAACATCAGTCAACGCACTGCTGCATGCTTCTTCTGCTCATACCCCCTCCACCATCCGGGCCGTACCGACTGGCCAGTTCCTCAGGATGAAGCAAATTTGTTCGTCAGACACTGCTTTTGAACAACAGTCTGCCGACCTCCAGCGCCATAGGGGTGGCAAAGGCGGTCTTCCCCCGGTCTGCCTCAGCAACGGACACTAGCCAATAGTGACTAGTGAGATCAAGGGTAGAAAAATAATTTGCAGTTCTCAATGCAGCTAGCGATTCCTCAATACGGGGGAGTGGTGCTGTCCTTCTTCTTTAACAGGACCAACGGAGCTGCCCAAAGGCTACAACTGTCACGGATAACCCCAGCCGCCTTCATGTTGCTCAACATGTCCTTGGTACACTGGTAATGTGAAGGTGGTATTGGCTTATAGCTCTCTTTGATGGGTGGGTGTGCACCTGTGGGGATGTAGTGTTGGACCCCTTTTATTCCCCCAAAATCTAGCGGATGTTTGCTGAAGACTTGCTCGCTCGTATTCTTGCACTACCCTGTGGACCCGCTTCTTGTGATGTGAAGGTGTGGAGTCAGTGCCTACGTGTAATTCCTTACACCACTCCTCTGGCTGACTTGGTGAGCAGTCACTGACTGGGTGGGGTGCAGTAATAGTGGATGCTGCTACTTGGATAGCATGTGTATCTACTGTGAACAGCTTATCAATGGTGGCAAGTCGGGGCAGCTTAACCTCCTGCTCTCCGCAGTTTAACACTCTCACGGGCACTCTTCCCTTCCGCACTAATGAATAAAACTATGATGTAAATATCATATAGATACCCCACAATTGTAAATAAAGGTAGGTTATGGGAAAAGGGGGAACAGGGAAAGAGGAAAATAGTGTAATAAAGTATACCTTCTGGGGGTGAGAGGAAATGGCAGCACAGCCAGTGGAGGTGAAGCAAAAGGAAGCCTGCAACTAAAGAGTTGAGAGCGTTATCACATGGTGACTGAGCCTGATTGTAAAGGGAGCATAGAGTGGAGCATACTCTGGGCACGTTAGAACCCAAGTTCTTAAACCATGAATATGGACCCCTTTTATTCTCCCAAAGTCTAGCGGATGTTTGCTGAAGACTTGCTCGTATTCTTGCACTACCCTGTGGACCCGCTTCTTGTGATGTGAAGGTGTGGAGTCAGTGCCTACGTGTAATTCCTTACACCACTCCTCTGGTTGACTTGGTGAGCTGTCACTGAATGGGTGTGGTGAAGTAACGGTGGATGCTGTGGCTTGGATATCATATTAAATATAGGGACCCCCATACAGTAGTATGAGAAATTTTTTTGTATTCAATGATCGGTATTACCTTCAGGGGCGCGGCACGTGGACGTGCGTTCCATTAGCCTCACTGCATTCCACTCCCATACAGGAAGTGGGCGCAGCTATTACTACGGTCGCACATAAAAGAACCCACAGCCACCACTGCACACAGCTGACTCCACCACTGGAAACCCACTTCTACACCAACGCAGGTAAGACAGGATCGGCACCTCTATGCTCCCGTTACAATCAGGCTCAGTCACCATGTGATAATGCTCTCAACAATTTAGTTGCAGGCTTCCCCTTGCTTCACCTCCACTGGCTGTGCTGCCATTTCCTCTCCCCCCTGGAAGGTATACTTTATTACACTATTTTCCTGTTTCCCTCTTCTCCCTTTTCCCATAACCTACCTTTATCTGCATTTGTGGGGTATCTATATACTATTTATATCACAGTTTTATTCATTAATACGGAAGGGAAGAGTGCGCGTGAGAGTGTTGAACTGCGGAGAGCAAGAGGTTAAGCTGCCCCGATTTGCCACCATTGATAAGCTGTTCACAGTAGATACACATGCTATCCAAGCAGCAGCAGCATCCACCATTACTGCACCCCACCCAGTCAGTGACAGCTCACCAAGTCAGCCAGAGGAGTGGTGTCAGGAATTACACGTAGGCACTGACTACACACCTTCACATCACAAGAAAGGGGTGCAAGTGTGACACCCTGGACTAGCCAGTTAGTCACAGACATAACACACACACACACCCCCTTTCCCGGATAGTTACACTAGTCAGACACAAAACCGTTGTTGCCTCCCTCCAGGGGCTGATGTCCACACCAGGTGGGGCGGTGCCAGGCGGTTGGCCCCACCCACCAAGGAGTTCACAGGCCTGGAGGTGGGAAAACCAGTTAGTTAGTTGAAGTTCAGTTAAGAGTTGAACCGTGGAGGTAGTGAGTTCAGGGAACAGCCCAGTTTTGGGTAGGAGTGCAAAACTGCTAGTGTCTGGGTCAGATCCCAGGCACTATGGGGAGATAAGGTATGCACACCAGTGACTATGTAAGGGGAATACATGAAATAGCAGAAACTGCTGTGTGAATACTGACTTGAAAAATTCAATAGCTATATGCAAGAGTGAATATGTGAAAAATGGAATCTGCATTACTGCCATGAACATATGAATCAAGAGAAATTTAGCTACTGAATTGATCAATGCAATAGAGCCCCAACACTACGCCAAAGTATTTCTCTACGTTGGGGTCCCTAGCTTGTGTGTGTCCTCTCATGCAGTTAAAAAACCTACCGTGTATGGGAAGCTGAGACCCAGGCTATTTATGCGTATGTTATGGATTGGCAATAGGTGTGGTTGGGGAGGGTTCACAAACGAAAAAATACTAACAAATAGGAATAACGTTTGGAACACCATTCTAAGTCCGAACTGGGTGCAAAAACCTAAAAAAACATCACTATGGGGAGATAAGGTATGCACACCAGTGACTATGTAAGGGGAATACATGAAATAGCAGAAACTGCTGTGTGAATACTGACTTGAAAAATCCAATAGCATTAATTCACATAATCCTAGTGACTGCGCACACAACATGGCCAAACGAAAACAAAAGACAGTACCTGGCCATTCAATCAAATGGAAACTCATAGGCAACACAGTCCATTAGACTAGGCAATTACATGCAGCCAAACAAAGTTCATGGGCCTTGCCTCAGAGTCGAACCCACAACCTCTTGGAGAACAAGCAAAGAGCCTACCATTAAACCAACTCAGTGAAGTTGGAAACCGACTCTACATTAATTAACATAATCCTAGTGACTGCGCACACAACATGGCCAAACAAAAGCAAAAGACAGTACCTAGCCTATCAATCCAATGGAAACTCATAGGTAACACAGTACATTGGACTAGGCAATTACATGCAGCCATACAAAGCCCATGGGTCTTGCCCCAGAGTCGAACCCACAAACTCTCGTAGCCAGGGCAAAGAGCCTACCACTACACCAACACAGAGAAGTAGGTGAATGACTCTACATTAATTCACATAATCCTAGTGACTACGCACACAACATGGCCAAACAAATGCAAAAGACATTATCTGGCCTATCAATCCAATGGAAACTCATAGGCAACACAGTCCATTAGACTAGGCACTTACATGCAGCCATGTAAAGTTCATGGGCATTGCCTCAGAGTCGAACCCACAACCTCTTGGAGAACAAGCAAAGAGCCTACCACTAAACCAACTCAGAGAAGTTGGAAACCGACTCTACATTAATTAACATAATCCTAGTGACTGCGCACACAACATGGCCAAACAAAAGCAAAAGACAGTACGTGGCCTATCAATCCAACGGAAACTCATAGGTAACACAGTACATTGGACTAGGCAATTACATGCAGCCATACAAAGCCCATGGGCCTTGCCCCAGAGTCAAACCCACAACCTCTCATAGCCAAGGCAAAGAGCCTACCAATACACCAACACAGAGAAGTGGAAAACCATTTCTACATTAATTCACATAATCCTAGTGACTGCGCACACAACATGGCCAAACAAAAGCAAAAGACAGTACCTGGCCTATCAATCCAATGGAAACTCATAGGCAACACAGTCCATTGGACTAGACAATTACATGGAGACATACAAAGTCCATGGGCCTTGCCTCAGAGTCAAACCCACAACTTCTCGCAGCCAAGCAAAAAGCCTCCCACTACACTAACACAGAGAAGTGGGAAACTGATTCTACATTAATTCACATAATCCTACCGACTGCGCACACAACATGGCCAAACAAAAGACAATACCTGGCCTATTCATTCAATGAAAACTCATAGGCAACACAGTCCATTGGACTAGGCAATTACATGCAGCCATACAAAGTCCATGGGCTTTGCCTCAAAGTCAAACCCACAACTTCTTGTAACCCAAGGAAAGAGCCTACCACTACACCAACACAGAGAAGAGAATGACTCTACATTAATTCACATAATGCTAGTGACTGCGCACACAACATGACCAAACGAAAACAAAAGACAGTCCCTGGCCTATCAATCCAATGGAAACTCATAGACAACATAGTCCAATGGACTACGCAATTACATGCAGCCATACAAAGTCCATGGGCCTTGCCTCAGAGTCATACCCACAATCTCTGGCAGAACAAGCAAAGAGCCTACAACTTCACCAACACAAAGAAGTAGGAAGCTGCGTCTACATTAATTCACATAATCCTAGTGACTGCGCACACAACATGGCCAAACAAAAGCAAAAGACAGTACCTGGCCTATCAATCCAATGGGAACTCATAGGCAACACAGTTAATTGAACTAGGCAATTACATGCAGCCATACAAACTCCATGGGCCTTGCCTCAGAGTCAAACCCACAACCTCTTGCAGCTAAGCAAAGAGCCTTCCACTACAGCAACACAGAGAATTGGGAAACTGATTCTACATTAATTCACATAATCCTACCGACTGCGCACACAACATAACCAAACAAAAGATAATACCTGGCCAATCAATCCAATGGAAACTCATAGGCAACACAGTCCATTGGACTAGGCAATTACACGCAGCCATATAAAGTCCATGGGCTTTGCCTCAGAGTCAAACCCACAATTTCTCGCAGCCCAAGCAAAGAGCCTACCACTACACCAAGACAGAGAAGTTGGAAACTGAGTTTACATTAGTTCACATAATCCTAGTGACTGCGCACACAACATGGCCAAACAAAAGCAAAAGACAGTACCTGGCCTATCAATCCAATGGGAACTCATAGGCAAAACAGTTAATTGAAATAGGCAATTACATGCAGCCATACAAACTCCAGGGGCCTTGCCTCAGAGTCGAACCCACAACCTCTTGCAGCTTAAGCAAAGAGACTACCACTACACCAACACAGAGAAGTAGGTGAATGACTCTACATTAATTCACATAATCCTAGTGACTGCGCACACAACATTGCCAAACAAAAGAAAAAGACAGTACCTGGCCTATCAATCCAATAGAAACTCATAGGCAAAGCAATCAATTGGACTAGGCAATTACATGCAGCCATACAAAGTCCATGGGCCTTGCCTCAAAGTCGAACTCACAACCTCTCGCAGCTCAAGCAAAGAGCCTACCACTACACCAACACAGAGAAATGTAAACCTGACTCTACATTATTTCACATAATCCTAGTGACTGCGCACACAACATGGCCAAACGAAAACAAAAGACAGTAACTGGCCTATCAATCCAATAGAAACTCATAGGCAACACAGTCCATTGGACTAAGCAATTACATGCAGCCATTCAAAGTCCATGAGCCTTGCATTAGAGTCGAACCCACAACCTCTCGCAGCCCAAGCAAAGAGCCTACCACTACACCAACACAGAGAAGTGGGAAACTGACTCTACATTAATTCCCATAACCCTAGTGACTGCGCACACAACATGGTCAAACAAAAGCAAAAGGCAGTACCTGGCCTATCAATCCAATGGAAACTCATAGGCAACATAGTCCATTGGACTAGGCAATTACATGCAGCCATACAAAGTCCATGGGCCTTGCCTCAGAGTCAAACCCACAACCTCTGGCAGAACAAGCAAAGAGCCTACAACTACAAAAACACAAAGAAGTAGGAAGCTGCGTCTACATTAATTCACATAATCCTAGTGACTGCGCACACAACATGGCCAAACAAAAGCAGAAGACATTACCTAGCCTATCAAGCCAATGGAAACTCATAGGCAACACAGTCAATTGAACTAGGCGATTACATGCAGCCATACAAACTCCATGGGCCTTGCCTCAGAGTCGAACCCACAATTTCTCGCAGCCCAAGCAAAGAGCCTACCACTACACCAACACAGAGAAGTTGGAATCTGAGTTTACATTAGTTCACATAATCCTAGTGACTGCGCACACAACATGGCCAAACAAAAGCAAAAGACAGTACCTGGCTTATCAATCCGATGGGAACTCATAGGCAACACAGTCAATTGAACTAGGCGATTACATGCAGCCATACAAACTCCATGGGCCTTGCCTCAGAGTCGAACCCACAACCTCTCGCAGCTTAAGCAAAGAGACTACCACTACACCAACACAGAGAATTAGGTGAATGACTCTACATTAATTCACATAATCCTAGTGACTGCGCACACAACATGGCCAAACAAAAGCAAAAGACAGTACCTGGCCTATTAATCCAATGGAAACTCATAGGCAACGCAATCCTTTGGACTAGGCAATAACATGCAGCCATACAAAGTCCATGGGCCTTGCCTCAGAGTCAAAACCACTACCTCTCAAAGCCCAAGCAAAGAGCCTACCACTACACCAACACAGAGAAGTGCGAAATTGACTCAACATAAATTCACATAATCCTAGTGACTGCGCACACAACATGGCCAAACAAAAGCAATAGACAGTCCCTGGCCTATCAATCCAATGGAAACTCATAGACAACATAGTCCATTGGACTAGGCAATTACATGCAGCCATACAAAGTCCATGGGCCTTGCCTCAGAGTCGAACTCACAACCACTCGCAGCCCAAGAAAAAAGCCTACCACTACATCAACACAGAGAAGTGTGAAACTGACTCTACATTAATTCACATAATCCTAGTGACTGCGCACACAACATGGCCAAACAAAAGCAAAAGACAGTACCTGGCCTATCATTCCAATTGAAACTCATAGGTAACATAGTCCATTGGACTAGGCAATAACATGCAGCCATACAAAGTCCATGGGCCTTGCCTCAAAGTTGAACTCACAACCTCTCGCAGCTCTAGCAAAGAGCCTACAACTACACCAACACAGAGAAATGTGAACCTGACTCTACATTAATTCACATAATCCTAGTGACTGCGCACACAACATGGCCAAACAAAAGCAAAAGACAGTACCTGGCCTATAAATCCAATAGAAACTCATAGGCAACACAGTCCATTGGACTAGACAATTACATGGAGACATACAAAGTCCATGGGCCTTGCCTCAGAGTCAAACCCACAACCTCTCGCAGCCAAGCAAAGAGCCTACCACTACACCAACACAGAGAAGTGGGAAACTGATTCTACATTAATTCACATAATCCTACCGACTGCGCACACAACATGGCCAAACAAAAGAAAATACCTGGCCTATCAATCCAATGGAAACTCATAGGCAACACAGTCCATTAGACTAGGCAAATACATGCAGCCATACAAAGCCCATGGGCCTTGCCCCAGAGTCGAACCCACAACCTCTTGTAGCCCAAGCAAAGAGCCTACAAATACACCAACACAGAGAAGTGGAAAACTGATTCTACATTAATTCACATAATCCTAGTGACTGCGCACACAACATGGCCAAACAAAAGCAAAAGACATTACCTGGCCTATAAATCCAATAGAAACTCATAGGCAAAGCAATCAATTGGACTAGGCAATTACATGCAGCCATACAAAGTCCATGGGCCTTGCCTCAGAGTCGAACCCACAACCTCTTGTAGCCCAAGCAAAGAGCCTACCACTACACCAACACAGAGAAGTTGGTACAGAGTTTGCATTAGTTCACATAATCCTAGTGACTGTGCACACAACATGGCCAAACAAAAGCAAAAGACAGTCCCTGGCCTATCAATCCAATGGAAACTCATATACAACATAGTCCATTGGACTAGGCAATTACATGCAGCCATACAAAGTCCATGGGCTTTGCCTCAGAGTCAAACCCACAACCTCTGGCAGAACAAGCAAAGAGCTTACAACTACACCAACACAAAAAAGTAGGAAGCTGCGTCTACATTAATTTACATATTCCTAGCGACTGCGCACACAACATGGCCAAACAAAAGCAAAAGACATTACCTGGCCTATCAAGCCAATGGAAACTCATAGGCAACACAGTCCATTGGACTAAACAATTACATGCAGCCATACAAAGTCCATGGGCTTTGCCTCAGAGTCAAACCCACAATTTCTCGCATCCCAAGCAAAGAGCCTACCACTACAACAACACAGACAAGTTGGAAACTGAGTTTACATTAGTTCACATAATCCTAGTGACTGTGCACACAACATGGCGAAACAAATGCAAAAGACATTATCTGGCCTATCAATCCAATGGAAACTCATAGGCAACACAGTCCATTAGACTAGGCAAATACATGCAGCCATACAAAGTTCATGGGCCTTGCCTCAGAGTCGAACCCACAACCTCTTGGTGAACAAGCAAAGAGCCTACCACTAAACCAACACAGAGAAGTTGGAAACTGATTCTACATTAATTCACATAATCCTACCGACTGCGCACACAACATGGCTAAACAAAAGCAAAAGACAGTACCTGGCTTATCAATCCAATGGAAACTCATAGGCAACACAGTCCATTGGACTAGGCAATAACATGCAGCCATAAAAAGTCCATGGGCCTTGCCTCAGAGTCAAACCCACAACCTCTCGCAGCTCAAGCAAAGAGCCTACCACTACACCAACACAGAGAAATGTGAACCTGCCTCTACATTAATTCACATAATCCTAGTGAGTGCGCACACAACATGGCCAAACGAAAACAAAAGACAGTACCTGGCCTATCAATCCAATGGAAACTCATAGGCAACACAGTCCATTGGACTAGGCAATTACATGCAGCCATAAAAAGTCCATGGGCCTTGCCTCAGAGTCAAACCCACAACCTCTCGCAGCCCAAGCAAAGAGCCTACCACTACACCAACACAGAGAAATGTGAAACTGACTCTACATTAATTCACATAATCCTAGTGACTGCGCACACAACATGGCCAAACGAAAGCAAAAGTCAATACCTGGCCTATCAATCCAATGGAAACTCATAGGCAACAAAGTCCATTGGACTAGGCAATTACATGCAGCCATAAAAAGTCCATGGGCCTTGCCTCAGAGTCAAACCCACAACCTCTCAAAGCCCAAGCAAAGAGCCTACCACTACACCAACAAAGAGAAATGTGAAACTGACTCTACATTAATTCACATATTCCTAGTGACTGCGCACACAACATGGCCAAACAAAAGCAAAAGAAAGCACCTGGCCTATCAATCCAATGGAAACTCATAGGTAACGCAGTCCATTGGACTATGCAATTACATGCAGCCATACAAAGTCCATGGGCCTTGCCTCAGAGTCGAACTCACAACCTCTCGCAGCCCAACAAAAAAGCCTACCACTTCAGCAACACAGAGAAGTGTGAAACTGTCTCTACATTAACTCACATAATCCTAGTGACTGCGCACAAAACATGGCCAAACGAAAACAAATGACAGTACCTGGCCTATCAATCCATTGGACTAGGCAATTACATGCAGCCATACAAAGTCCATGGGCCTTGCCTCAGAGTCAAACCCACAACCTCTTACAGCCCAAGCAAAGAGCCTACCACTACACCAACACAGAGAAGTGCGAAACTGACTCAACATAAATTCACATAATCCTAGTGACTGCGCACACAACATGGCCAAACAAAAGCTAAAGACAGTCCCTTGCCTATCAATCCAATGGAAACTCATAGACAACATAGCCCATTGGAATAGGCAATTACATGCAGCCTCACAAAGTCCATGGGCCTTGCCTCAGAGTCAAACCCACAACCTCTGGCAGAACAAGCAAAGAGCCTACAACTACACCAACACAAAGAAGTAGGAAGCTGCGTCTACATTAATTCACATAATCCTAGTGAATGCGCACACAACATGGCCAAACAAAAGCAAAAGACATTACCTGGCCTATCAGGCCAATGGAAACTCATAGGCAACACAGTCCATTGAACTAGGCGATTACATGCAGCCATACAAAGTCCATGGGCCATGCCGCAGAGTCAAACCCACAACCTCTCGCAGCCAAGCAAAGCAGCTTCCACTACACCAACACAGAAAAGTGGGAAACGGAATCTACATTAATTCACATAATCCTAGTGACTGCGCACACAACATGGCCAAACAAAAGCAAAAGACAATACCTGGCCTATCAATCCAATGGAAACTCGTAGGCAACACAGTCCATTGGACTTGGCAATTACATGCAGCCATACAAAGTCCATGGGCCTTGCCTCAGAGTCAAACCCACAACCTCTGGCAGAACAAGCAAAGAGCCTACAACTACACCAACACAAAGAAGTAGGAAGTTGCGTCTACATTAATTCACATAATCCTAGTGAATGTGCACACAACATGGCCAAACAAAAGCAAAAGACATTACCTGGCCTATCAAGCCAATGGAAACTCATAGGCAACACAGTCCATTGAACTAGACAATTACATGGAGACATACAAAGTCCATGGGCCTTGCCTCAAAGTCAAACCCTCAACCTCTCGCAGCCAAGCAAAGAGCCTACCACTACACCAACACAGATAAGTGGGAAACTGATTCTACATTAATTCACATAATCCTACCGACTGCGCACACAACATGGCCAAACAAAAGACAATACCTGGCCTATCAATCCAATGGAAACTCATAGGCAACACAGTCCATTAGACTAGGCAAATACATGCAGCCATACAAAGTTCATGGGCCTTGCCTCAGAGTCGAACCCACAACTTCTTGGAGAACAAGCAAAGAGCCTACCACTAAACCAACACAGAGAAGTTGGAAACCGACTCTACATTAATTCACATAATCCTAGTGACTGCGCACACAACATGGCCAAACAAAAGCAAAAGACAGTACCTGGCCTATCAATCCAATGGAAACTCATAGGTAACACAGTACATTAGACTAGGCAATTAAATGCAGCCATACAAAGCCCATGGGCCTTGCCCCAGAGTCGAACCCACAACCTCTCGTAGCCCAAGCAAAGAGCCTACCACTAAACCAACACAGAGAAGAGCGAAACTGACTCAACATAAATTCACATAATCCTAGTGACTGCACACACAACATGGCCAAACAAAAGCAAAAGACAGTCCCTGGCCTATCAATCCAATGGAAACTCATATACAACATAGTCCATTGGACTAGGCAATTACATGCAGCCATACAAAGTCCATGGGCCTTGCCTCAGAGTCAAACCCACAACCTCTGGCAGAACAAGCAAAGAGCTTACAACTACACCAACACAAAAAAGTAGGAAGGTGCGTCTACATTAATTCACATATTCCTAGAGACTGCGCACACAACATGGCCAAACAAAAGCAAAAGACATTACCTGGCCTATCAAGCCAATGGAAACTCATAGGCAACACAGTCCATTGGACTAAACAATTACATGCAGCCATACAAAGTCCATGGGCTTTGCCTCTGAGTCAAACCCACAATTTGTCGCAGCCCAAGCAAAGAGCCTACCACTACACCAACACAGACAAGATGGAAACTGAGTTTACATTAGTTCACATAATCCTAGTGACTGTGCACACAACATTGCGAAACAAATGCAAAAGACATTATCTGGCCTATCAATCCAATGGAAACTCATAGGCAACACAGTCCATTAGACTAGGCATATACATGCAGCCATACAAAGTTCATGGGCCTTGCCTCAGAGTCGAACCCACAACCTCTTGGAGAACAAGCAAAGAGCCTACCACTAAACCAACACAGAGAAGTTGGAAACTGACTCTACATTAATTCACATAATCCTAGTGACTGCGCACACAACATGGCCAAACAAAAGCAAAAGACAGTACCTGGCCTATCAATCCAATGGAAACTCATAAGCAACACAGTCCATTGGACTAGACAATTACATGGAGACATACAAAGTCCATGGGCCTTGCTTCAGAGTCAAACCCACAACCTCTCGCAGCCAAGCAAAGAGCCTACCACTACACCAATACAGAGAAGTGGGAAACTGATTCTACATTAATTCACATAATCCTACCGACTGCGCACACAACATGGCTAAACAAAAGCAAAAGACAGTACCTGGCTTATCAATCCAATGGAAACTCATAGGCAACACAGTCCATTGGACTAGGCAATAACATGCAGCCATACAAAGTCCATGGGCCTTGCCTCAAAGTCGAACTCACAACCTCTCGCAGCTCAAGCAAAGAGCCTACCACTACACCAACACAGAGAAATGTGAACCTGCCTCTACATTAATTCACATAATCCCAGTGACTGCGCACACAACATGGCCAAACGAAAGCAAAAGTCCATACCTGGCCTATCAATCCAATGGAAACTCATAGGCAACACAGTCCATTGGACTAGGCAATTACATGCAGCCATAAAAAGTCCATGGGCCTTGCCTCAGAGTCAAACCCACAACTTCTCGCAGCCCAAGCAAAGATCCTACCACTACACCAACACAGAGAAATGTGAAACTGACTCTACATTAATTCACATAATCCTAGTGACTGCGCACACAACATGGCCAAACGAAAGCAAAAGTCAATACCTGGCCTATCAATCCAATGGAAACTCATAGGCAACACAGTCCAGTGGACTAGGCAATTACATGCAGTTATACAAAGTCCATGAACCTTGCATTAGAGTCAAACCCACAACTTCTCGCAGCCAAAGCAAAGAGCCTACCACTACACCAACACAGAGAAGTTTGAAACTGACTCTTCATTAACTCACATAATCCTAGTGACTGCGCACACAACATGGCCAAACGAAAGCAAAAGACAGTACCTGGCCTATCAATCCAATGGAAACTCATTGGCAACACAGTCCATTGGACTAGGCAATTACATGCAGCCATACAAAGTCCATGGGCCTTGCCTCAGAGTCGAACTCACAACCTCTCGCAGCCCAAGAAAAAAGCCTACCACTACAGCAACACAGAGAAGTGTGAAACTGACTCTACATTAATTCACATAATCCTAGTGACTGCGCACACAACATGGCCAAACAAAAGCAAAAGACAGTACCTGGCCTATCATTCCAATTAAAACTCATAGGCAACATAGTCCATTGGACTAGGCAATAACATGCAGCCATACAACGTCCATGGGCCTTGCCTCAAAGTCGAACTCACAACCTCTCGCAGCTCAAGCAAAGAGCCTACCACTACACCAACACAGAGAAATGTGAACCAGACTCTACATTAATTCACATAATCCTAGTGACTGCGCACACAACATGGCCAAACAAAAGCAAAAGGCAGTACCTGGCCTATTAATCCAATGGGAACTCATAGGCAACACAGTCAATTGAACTACGCAATTATATGCAGCCATACAAACTCCATGGGCCTTGCCTCAGAGTCGAACCCACAACCTCTCGCTGCTTAAGCAAAGAGCCTACCCCTAAACCAACACAGAGAAGTTGGGAACTGACTCTACATTAATTCACATAATCCTAGTGACTGCGCACACAACATGGCCAAACAAAAGCAAAAGACAGTACCTGGCCTATCAATCCAATGGAAACTCATAGGCAACACAGTCCATTGGACTAGACAATTACATGGAGACATACAAAGTCCATGGGCCTTGCCTCAGAGTCAAACCCACAACCTCGCGCAGCTAAGCAAAGAGCCTACTACTACACCAACACAGAAAAGTGGGAAACTGGTACTACATTAATTCACATAATCCTACCGACTGCGCACACAACATGGCCAAACAAAAGCAAAAGTCAGTACCTGGCTTATCAATCCAATGGAAACTCATAGGCAACACAGTCCATTGGACTAGAAAATTACATGGAGACATACAAAGTCCATGGGCCTTGCCTCAGAGTCAAACCCTCAACCTCTCGCAGCCAAGCAAAGAGCCTACCACTACACCAACACAGAGAAGTGGGAAACTGATTCTACATTAATTCACATAATCCTACCGACTGCGCACACAACATGGCTAAACAAAAGACAATACCTGGCCTATCAATTCAATGGAAACTCATAGGCAACACAGTCCATTGGACTAGGCAATTACATGCAGCCATACAAAGTCCATGGGCTTTGCCTAAAAGTCAAACCCACAACTTCTCGCAGCCCAAGCAAAGAGCCTACCACTACACCAACACAGAGAAGTGGGAAACTGATTCTACATTAATTCACATAATCCTACCGACTGCGCACACAACATGGCCAAACAAAAGTCAATGCCTGGCCTATCAATCCAATGGAAACTCATAGGCAACACAGTCCATTAGACTAGTCAAATACATGCAGCCATACAAAGTTCATGGGCCTTGCCTCAGAGTCGAACCCACATCCTCTTGGAGAACAAGCAAAGAGCCTACCACTAAACCAACACAGAGAAGTTGGAAACTGACTCTACATTAATTCACATAATCCTAGTGACTGCGCACACAACATGGCCAAACAAAAGCAAAAGACATTACCTGGCCTATTAATCCAATGTAAACTCATAGGTAACACAGTACATTGGACTAGGCAATTGCATGCAGCCATACAAAGCCCATGGGCCTTGCCCCAGAGTCAAACCCACAACCTCTCGTAGCCCAAGCAAAGAGCCTACCAATACACCAACACAGAGAAGTGGAAAACAGATTCTACATTAATTCACATAATCCTAGTGACTGCGCACACAACATGGCCAAACAAAAGCAAAAGACGGTACCTGGCCTATCAATCCAATGGAAACTCATAGGCAACGCAATCAATTGGACTAGGCAATTACATGCAGCCATACAAAGTCCATGGGCCTTGTCTCAGAGTCAAACCCACAACCTCTCTCAGCCCAAGAAAAGAGCCTACCACTACACCAACACAGAGAAGAGCGAAACTGACTCAACATAAATTCACATAATCCTAGTGACTGCGCACACAACATGGCCAAACAAAAGCAAAAGACAGTCCCTGGCCTATCAATCCAATGGAAACTCATAGACAACATAGTCCATTGGACTAGGCAATTACATGCAGCCATACAAAGTCCATGGGCCTTGCCTCAGAGTCAAACCCACAACCTCTGGCAGAACAAGCAAAGAGCTTACAACTACACCAACACAAAAAAGTAGGAAGCTGCGTCTACATTAATTCACATATTCCTAGTGACTGCGCACACAACATGGCCAAACAAAAGCAAAAGACATTACCTGGCCTATCAAACCAGTGGAAACTCATAGGCAACACAGTCCATTGGACAAGACAATTACATGCAGCCATACAAAGTCCATGGGCTTTGCCTCAGAGTCAAACCCACAATTTCTCGCAGCCCAAGCAAAGAGCCTACCACTACACCAACACAGAGAAGTTGGTAACAGAGTTTACATTAGTTCACATAATCCTAGTGACTGTGCACACAACATGGCCAAACAAATGCAAAAGACATTATCTGGCCTATCAATCCAATGGAAACTCATAGGCAACACAGTCCATTAGACTAGGCAAATACATGCAGCCATACAAAGTTCATGGGCCTTGCCTCAGAGTCGAACCCACAACCTCTTGGAGAACAAGCAAAGAGCCTACCACTAAACCAACACAGAGAAGTAGGTGAATGACTCTACATTAATTCACATAATCCTAGTGACTGCGCACACAACATGGCCAAACAAAAGCAAAAGACAGTATCTGGCCTATGAATCCAATTGAAGCTCATAAGCAACATAGTCCATTGGACTAGGCAATAACATGCAGCCATACAATGTCCATGGGCCTTGCCTCAAAGTCGAACTCACAACCTCTCGCAGTTTAAGCAAAGAGCCTACTACTACACCAACACAGAGAAATGTGAACCTGTCTCTACATTAATTCACATAAACCTAGTGACTGCGCACACAACATGGCCAAACGAAAGCAAAAGTCAATACCTGGCCTATCAATCCAATGGAAACTCATAGGCAACACAGTCCATTATACTAGGCAATTAGATGCAGCCATAAAAAGTCCAAGGGCCTTGCCTCAGAGTCAAATCCACAACCTCTCGCAGCTCAAGCAAAGAGCCTACCACTACACCAACACAGAGAAATGTGAAACTGACTCTATATTAATTCACATAATCCTAGTGACTGCGCACACAACATGGCCAAACGAAAGCAAAAGTCAATACCTGGCCTATCAATCCAATGGAAACTCATAGGCAACACAGTCCTTTGGACTAGGCAATTAGATGCAGCCATACAAAGTCCATGAGCCTTGCATTTGAGTCGAACTCACAACCTCTCCCAGCCCAAGCAAAGAGCCTACCACTACACCAACACAGAGAAGTGGGAAACTGACTCAACATTAATTCACATAATCCTAGTGACTGCGCACAAAACATGGCCAAACAAAAGCAAAAGAAGGCACCTGGCCTATCAATCCAATGGAATCTCATAGGTAACACAGTCCATTGGACTATGCAATTACATGCAGCCATAAAAAGTCCATGGGCCTTGCCTCAGAGTCGAACTCACAACCTCTCGCAGCCCAAGAAAAAAGCCTACCACTACAGCAACACGGAGAAGTGTGAAACCGACTCTACATTAACTCACATAATCCTAGTGACTGCGCACACAACATGGCCAAACAAAAGCAAAAGACAGTACCTGGCCTATCAATCCAATGGAAACTCAGAGGCAACCCCATCCATTGGACTAGGCAATTACATGCAGCCATACAGAGTCCATGGGCCTTGCCTCAGAGTCTATCCCACAACCTCTGGCAGAACAAGCAAAGAGCCTACAACCACACCAACACAAAGAAGTAGGAAGCTGCATCTACATTAATTCACATAATCCTAGTGACTGCGCACACAACATGGCCAAACAGAAGCAAAAGACATTACCTGGCCTATCAAGCCAATGGAAACTCATAGGCAACACAGTCCATTGAACTAGGCAATTACATGCAGCCATACAAAGTCCATGGGCTTTGCCTCAGAGTCAAACCCACAACTTCTCGCAGCCAAGCAAAGCGCCTTCCACTACACCAACACAGAGAAGTGGGAAACTGATTCTACATTAATTCACATAATCCTACCGACTTCGCACACAACATAACCAAACAAAAGACAATACCTGGCCTATCAGTCCAATGAAAACTCATAGGCAACACAGTCCATTGGACTAGGCAATTACATGCAGCCATACAAAGTCTATGGGCTTTGCCTCAGAGTCAAACCCACATTTTCTCGCAGCCCAAGAAAAGAGCCTACCACTACACCAACACAGAGAAGTTGAAAACTGAGTTTACATTAGTTCACATAATCCTAGTGACTGCGCACACAACATGGCCAAACAAAAGCAAAAGGTAGTACCTGGCCTATCAATCCAATAGGAACTCATAGGTAACACAGTCAACTGAAATAGGCAATTACATGCATCCATACAAACTCCATGGGCCTTGCCTCAAAGTCGAACCAACAACCTTTCGCAGCTTAAGCAAAAAGACTACCACTACACCAACACAGAGAAGTAGGTAAAGGACTCTACATTAATTCACATAATCCTAGAGACTGCGCACACAACATGGCCAAACAAATGCAAAAGACATTATCTGGCCTATCAATCCAATGAAATCATAGGCAACATAGTCCATTAGACTAAGCAAATATATGCAGCCATACAAAGTTAATGGGCCTTGCCTCAGAGTCGAACCCACAACCTCTTGGAGAACAAGCAAAGAGCCTACCACTAAACCAACACAGAGAAGTTGGAAACAAACTCTACATTAATTCACAGAATCCTAGTGACTGCGCACACAACATGGCAAAACAAAAGCAAAAGACAGCACCTGGCCTATCAATCCAATGGAAACTCAAAGCTAACACAGTACATTGGACTAGGCAATTACATGCAGCCATACAAAGCCCATTGGCCTTGCCCCAGAGTCGAACCCACACCCTCTCGTAGCCCAAGGAAAGAGCCTACTAATACACCAACACAGAGAAGTGGAAAACCAATTCTTCATTAATTCACATAATCCTAGTGACTGCGCACATAACATGGCCAAACAAAAGCAAAAGACAGTACCTGGCCTATCAAACCAATGGAAACTCATAGGCAACACAGTCCATTGGACTAGACAATTACATGGAGACATACAAAGTCCATGGGCCTTGCATTAGAGTCGAACCCACAACCTCTCGCAGCCCAAGCAAAGAGCCTACCACTACACCAACACAGAGAAGTGGGAAACTGTTTCTACATTAATTCAAATAATCCTACCGACTGCGCACACAACATGGCCAAACAAAAGACAATACCTGGCCTATCAATTCAAAGGAAACTCATAGGCAACACAGTCCATTGGACTTGGCAATTACATGCAGCCATACAAAGTCCATGGGCTTTGCCTCAGAGTCAAACCCACAATTTCTCGCAGCCCAAGGAAATAGCCTACGATTACACCAACACAGAGAAGTTGGAAACTGAGTTTACATTAGTTCACATAATCCTAGTGACTGCGCACACAACATGGCCAAACAAAAGACAATACCTGGCCTATCAATTCAATGGAAACTCATAGGCAACACAGTCAATTGAACTAGGCAATTACATGCTGCCATACAAACTCCATGGGCTTTGCCTCAGAGTCGAACCCACAACCTCTCGCAGTTTAAGCAAAGAGACTACCACTACACCAACACAGAGAAGAAGATGAATGACTCTACATTAATTCACATAATCCTAGTGACTGCGCACATAACATGGCCAAACAAAAGCAAAAGACAGTACCTGGCCTATCAATCAAATTGAAACTCATAAGCAACAAAGAGACTACAACTACACCAACACAGAGAAGTAGGTGAATGACTCTACATTAATTCACATAATCCTAGTGACTGCGAACACAACATGGCCAAACAAAAGCAAAAGACAGTACCTTGCCTATCAATCCAATTGAAACTCATAGGCAACATAGTCCATTGGACTAGGCAATAACATGCAGCCATACAAAGTCCATGGGCCATGCCTCAATGTCTAACTCACAATCTCTCGCAGCTCAAGCAAAGAGCCTACCACTACACCAACACAGAGAAATGTGAACCTGACTCTACATTAATTCACATAATCCTAGTAATGTACTGTGTTACCTATGAGTTTACATTGGATTGATAGGCCAGGTAATGTCTTTTGCTTTTGTTTGGCCATGTTGTGTGCGCAGTCACTAGGATTATGTGAATTAATGTAGAGTCGGTTTCCAACTTCTCTGTGTTGGATTAGTGGTAGGCTCTTTGCTTGTTCTCCAAGAGGATGTGGGTTTGACTCTGAGGAAAGGCCCATGGACTTTGTATGTCTCCATGTAATTGTCTAGTCCAATGGAATGTGTTGCCTATGATTTTCCATTGGATTGATAGGCCAGGTACTGTCTTTTGCTTTTGTTTGGCCATGTTGTGTGCGCAGTCACTAGGATTATGTGAATTAATGTAAACTCAGTTACCAACTTCTCTGTGTTGGTGTAGTGGTAGGCTCTTTGCTTGGGCTGCGAGAAGTTGTGGGTTTGACTTTTAGGCAAAGCCCATGGACTTTGTATGGCTGCATGTAATTGCCTAGTCCAATGGACTGTGTTGCCTATGAGTTTCCATTGAATTGATAGGCCAGGTATTGTCTTTTGTTAGGCCAGGTATTGTCTTTTGTTTGGCCGTGTTGTGTGCGCAGTCGGTAGGATTATGTGAATTAATGTAGAATCAGTTTCCCACTTCTCTGTGTTGGTTTAGGGGTAGGCTCTTTGCTTAAGCTGCGAGAGGTTGTGGGTTCGACTCTGAGGCAAGGCCCATGGAGTTTGTATGGCTGCATGTAATTGCGTAGTTCAATTGACTGTGTTGCGTATGAGTTCCCATTGGATTGATAGGCCAGGTACTGCCTTTTGCTTATGTTTGGCCATGTTGTGTTCGCAGTCACTAGGATTATGTGAATTAATGTAGATTCAGGTTCACATTTCTCTGTGTTGGTGTAGTGGTAGGCTCTTTGCTTGAGCTGTGAGAGGTTGTGAGTTAGACTTTGAGGCAAGGCCCATGGACTTTGTATGGCTGCATGTTATTGCCTAGTCCAATGGACTATGTTGCCTATGAGTTTCAATTGGATTGATAGGCCAGGTACTGTCTTTTGCTTTTGTTTGGCCATGTTGTGTTCGCAGTCTCTAGGATTATGTGAATTAATGTAGAGTCATTCACCTACTTCTCTGTGTTGGTGTAGTTGTAGTCTCTTTGCTTAAGCTGTGAGAGGTTGTGGGTTCGACTCTGAGGCAAAGCACATGGTGTTTGTATGGCTGCATGTAATTGCCTATTTCAATTAACTGTGTTGCCTATGAGGTCCCATTGGATTGATAGGCCAGGTACTGTCTTTTGCTTTTGTTTGGCCATGTTGTGTGCGCAGTCACTAGGATTATGTGAACTAATGTAAACTCAGTTTCCAACTTCTCTGTCTTGGTGTAGTGGTAGGCTCTTTGCTTGGGCTGCGAGAAATTGTGGGTTTGACTCTGAGGCAAAGCCCATGGACTTTATATGGCTGCATGTAATTGCCTAGTCCAATGGACTGTGTTGCCTTTGAGTTTCCATTGGATTGATTGGCCAGGTATTATCTTTTGTTTGGTTATGTTGTGTGCGCAGTCGGTAGGTTTATGTGAATTAATGTAGAATCAGTTTCCCAGTTCTCTGTGTTGCTGTAGTGGAAGGCTCTTTGCTTAGCTGCACGAGGTTGTGGGTTTGACTCTGAGGCAAGGCCCATGGAGTTTGTATGGCTGCATGTAATTGCCTAGTTCAATTAACTGTGTTGCCTATGGATTCCCATTGGATTGATAGGCCAGGTACTGTCTTTTGCTTTTGTTTGGCCATGTTGTGTGCGCAGTCACTAGGATTATGTGAATTAATGTAGACGCAGCTTCCTACTTCTTTGTGTTGGTGAAGTTGTAGGCTCTTTGCTTGTTCTGCCAGAGATTGTGGGTATGACTCTGAGGCAAGGCCCATGGACTTTGTATGGCTGCATGTAATTGCGTAGTCCAATGGACTATGTTGTCTATGAGTTTCCATTGGATTGATAGGCCAGGGACTGTCTTTTGTTTTCGTTTGGTCATGTTGTGTGCGCAGTCACTAGGATTATGTGAATTAATGTAGAGTCATTCTCTTCTCTGTGTTGGTGTAGTGGTAGGCTCTTTCCTTGGGTTACAAGAAGTTGTGGGTTTGACTTTGAGGCAAAGCCCATGGACTTTGTATGGTTGAATGTAATTGCCTAGTCCAATGGACTGTGTTGCCCATGAGTTTTCATTGAATGAATAGGCCAGGTATTGTCTTTTGTTTGGCCATGTTGTGTGCGCAGTCGGTAGGATTATGTGAATTAATGTAGAATCAGTTTCCCACTTCTCTGTGTTAGTGTAGTGGTAGGCTCTTTGCTTGGTTGCGAGAAGTTGTGGGTTTGACTCTGAGGCAAGGCCCATGGACTTTGTATGTCTCCATGTAATTGTCTAGTCCAATGGACTGTGTTGCCTATGAGTTTCCATTGGATTGATAGGCCAGGTACTGTCTTTTGCTTTTGTTTGGCCATGTTGTGTGCGCAGTCACTAGGATTATGTGAATTAATGTAGAAACGGTTTTCCACTCCTCTGTGTTGGTGTATTGGTAGGCTCTTTACCTTGGCTATGAGAGGTTGTGGGTTTGACTCTGGGGCAAGGCCCATGGGCTTTGTATGGCTGCATGTAATTGCCTAGTCCAATGTACTGTGTTACCTATGAGTTTCCGTTGGATTGATAGGCCACGTATTGTCTTTTGCTTTTGTTTGGCCATGTTGTGTGCGCAGTCACTAGGATTATGTTAATTAATGTAGAGTCGGTTTCCAACTTCTCTGAGTTGGTTTAGTGGTAGGCTCTTTGCTTGTTCTCCAAGAGGTTGTGGGTTCGACTCTGAGGCAATGCCCATGAACTTTACATGGCTGCATGTAAGTGCCTAGTCTAATGGACTGTGTTGCCTATGAGTTTCCATTGGATTGATAGGCCAGATAATGTCTTTTGCATTTGTTTGGCCATGTTGTGTGCGCAGTCACTAGGATTATGTGAATTAATGTAGAGTCATTCACCTACTTCTCTGTGTTGGTGTAGTGGTAGGCTCTTTGCCCTGGCTACGAGAGGTTGTGGGTTCGACTCTGGGGCAAGACCCATGGGCTTTGTATGGCTGCATGTAATTGCCTAGTCCAATGTACTGTGTTACCTATGAGTTTCCATTGGATTGATAGGCCAGGTACTGTCTTTTGCTCTTGTTTGGCCATGTTGTGTGCGCAGTCACTAGGATTATGTTAATTAATGTAGAGTCGGTTTCCAACTTCACTGAGTTGGTTTAGTGGTAGGCTCTTTGCTTGTTCTCCAAGAGGTTGTGGGTTCGACTCTGAGGCAAGGCCCATGAACTTTGTTTGGCTGCATGTAATTGCCTAGTCTAATGGACTGTGTTGCTTATGAGTTTCCATTGGATTGAATGGCCAGGTACTGTCTTTTGTTTTCGTTTGGCCATGTTGTGTGCGCAGTCACTAGGATTATGTGAATTAATGCTATTGGATTTTTCAAGTCAGTATTCACACAGCAGTTTCTGCTATTTCATGTATTCCCCTTACATAGTCACTGGTGTGCATACCTTATCTCCCCATAGTGATGTTTTTTTAGGTTTTTGCACCCAGTTCGGACTTAGAATGGTGTTCCAAACGTTATTCCTATTTGTTAGTATTTTTTCGTTTGTGAACCCTCCCCAACCACACCTATTGCCAATCCATATCATACGCATAAATAGCCTGGGTCTCAGCTTCCCATACACGGTAGGTTTTTTAACTGCATGAGAGGACACACACAAGCTAGGGACCCCAACGTAGAGAAATACTTTGGCGTAGTGTTGGGGCTCTATTGCATTGATCAATTCAGTAGCTAAATTTCTCTTGATTCATATGTTCATGGCAGTAATGCAGATTCCATTTTTCACATATTCACTCTTGCATATAGCTATTGAATTTTTCAAGTCAGTATTCACACAGCAGTTTCTGCTATTTCATGTATTCCCCTTACATAGTCACTGGTGTGCATACCTTATCTCCCCATAGTGCCTGGGATCTGACCCAGACACTAGCAGTTTTGCACTCCTACCCAAAACTGGGCTGTTCCCTGAACTCACTACCTCCACGGTTCAACTCTTAACTGAACTTCAACTAACTAACTGGTTTTCCCACCTCCAGGCCTGTGAACTCCTTGGTGGGTGGGGCCAACCGCCTGGCACCGCCCCACCTGGTGTGGACATCAGCCCCTGGAGGGAGGCAACAACGGTTTTGTGTCTGACTAGTGTAACTATCCGGGAAAGGGGGTGTGTGTGTGTGTTATGTCTGTGACTAACTGGCTAGTCCAGGGCGTCACACTTGCACCCCCTTCTTGTGATGTGAAGGTGTGTAGTCAGTGCCTACGTGTAATTCCTGACACCACTCCTCTGGCTGACTTGGTGAGCTGTCACTGACTGGGTGGGGTGCAGTAATGGTGGATGCTGCTGCTGCTTGGATAGCATGTGTATCTACTGTGAACAGCTTATCAATGGTGGCAAATCGGGGCAGCTTAACCTCTTGCTCTCCGCAGTTCAACACTCTCACGCGCACTCTTCCCTTCCGTATTAATGAATAAAACTGTGATATAAATAGTATATAGATACCCCACAAATGCAGATAAAGGTAGGTTATGGGAAAAGGGAGAAGAGGGAAACAGGAAAATAGTGTAATAAAGTATACCTTCCAGGGGGGAGAGGAAATGGCAGCACAGCCAGTGGAGGTGAAGCAAGGGGAAGCCTGCAACTAAATTGTTGAGAGCATTATCACATGGTGACTGAGCCTGATTGTAACGGGAGCATAGAGGTGCCGATCCTGTCTTACCTGCGTTGGTGTAGAAGTGGGTTTCCAGTGGTGGAGTCAGCTGTGTGCAGTGGTGGCTGTGGGTTCTTTTATGTGCGACCGTAGTAATAGCTGCGCCCACTTCCTGTATGGGAGTGGAATGCAGTGAGGCTAATGGAACGCACGTCCACGTGCCGCGCCCCTGAAGGTAATACCGATCATTGAATACAAAAAAATTTCTCATACTACTGTATGGGGGTCCCTATATTTAATATGATATCCAAGCCACAGCATCCACCGTTACTTCACCACACCCATTCAGTGACAGCTCACCAAGTCAACCAGAGGAGTGGTGTAAGGAATTACACGTAGGCACTGACTCCACACCTTCACATCACAAGAAGCGGGTCCACAGGGTAGTGCAAGAATACGAGCAAGTCTTCAGCAAACATCCGCTAGACTTTGGGAGAATAAAAGGGGTCCATATTCATGGTTTAAGAACTTGGGTTCTAACGTGCCCAGAGTATGCTCCACTCTATGCTCCCTTTACAATCAGGCTCAGTCACCATGTGATAACGCTCTCAACTCTTTAGTTGCAGGCTTCCTTTTGCTTCACCTCCACTGTCTGTGCTGCCATTTCCTCTCACCCCCAGAAGGTATACTTTATTACACTATTTTCCTCTTTCCCTGTTCCCCCTTTTCCCATAACCTACCTTTATTTACAATTGTGGGGTATCTATATGATATTTACATCATAGTTTTATTCATTAGTGCGGAAGGGAAGAGTGCCCGTGAGAGTGTTAAACTGCGGAGAGCAGGAGGTTAAGCTGCCCCGACTTGCCACCATTGATAAGCTGTTCACAGTAGATACACATGCTATCCAAGTAGCAGCATCCACTATTACTGCACCCCACCCAGTCAGTGACTGCTCACCAAGTCAGCCAGAGGAGTGGTGTAAGGAATTACACGTAGGCACTGACTCCACACCTTCACATCACAAGAAGCGGGTCCACAGGGTAGTGCAAGAATACGAGCGAGCAAGTCTTCAGCAAACATCCGCTAGATTTTGGGGGAATAAAAGGGGTCCAACACTACATCCCCACAGGTGCACACCCACCCATCAAAGAGAGCTATAAGCCAATACCACCTTCACATTACCAGTGTACCAAGGACATGTTGAGCAACATGAAGGCGGCTGGGGTTATCCGTGACAGTTGTAGCCTTTGGGCAGCTCCGTTGGTCCTGTTAAAGAAGAAGGACAGCACCACTCCCCCGTATTGAGGAATCGCTAGCTGCATTGAGAACTGCAAATTATTTTTCTACCCTTGATCTCACTAGTCACTATTGGCTAGTGTCCGTTGCTGAGGCAGACCGGGGGAAGACCGCCTTTGCCACCCCTATGGCGCTGGAGGTCGGCAGACTGTTGTTCAAAAGCAGTGTCTGACGAACAAATTTGCTTCATCCTGAGGAACTGGCCAGTCGGTACGGCCCGGATGGTGGAGGGGGTATGAGCAGAAGAAGCATGCAGCAGTGCGTTGACTGATGTTTCCTTCCTATGGACGTCGGTCTGAACAATTCGCTCAGAACCGAATGAAATTTTAATATCCAGGAAGTCAACGCAACTGCTGCTATGCTTATGCGTCAATCTGATGTTAAAGGTGTTGTTATTAAGTTCCTCCATAAATGTCTCGAGCTGCTCCACAGTGCCCTGCCAAAAAATCAAAATATCATCAATATACCTTAGCCAGCACTGCACATGGGCGCCAGCCCCTGCACCTCCGTCACCAAAAACCAACCAATCCCAGTACCTCTGCCTTCTATCTAGGTGCCTTGAGTTATGTCCTGTAAACTGTCACAGCGACCCAGACACACATGTGTAGTAGGGGAATATCCCTGCTGAGATGCCAGTGCTAGAGCACTCGTTTGCTGTGGAGTTGAACGCTATGTGAGCAGTTCTTACCTTCAATGAGCAGAAGTCTCTTTTTTCAGATTTCAATATCTCTGTGGGTATCTGGCAGAAATATGGAATACTCTTTACTGCTAAGACCCTGTACACCATTCCCACTAAAGGGGGCTTTACACGCTGCGACATCGCTAATGCGGAGTCGTTGGGGTCACGGAATTTGTGACGCACATCCGGCCGCATTAGCGATGTTGCTGCGTGTGACACCGATGAGCGATTTTGCATCGTTGCAAAAACGTGCAAAATCGCTCATCGGTGACATGGGTCTCCATTCTCGATTATCGTTACTGCAGCAGTAACGATGTAGTTCGTCGCTCCTGCGGCAGCACACATCACTCCGTGTGACACCGCAGAAACGAGGAACCTCTCCTTACCTGCCTCCCAGCCGCTATGAGGAAGGAAGGAGGTGGGCGGGATGTTCCGGCCACTCATCTCCGCCCCTCCGCTGCTATTGGGCGGTCGCTCAGTGACGTCGCTGTGACGCCGCACGGACCGCCCCCTTAGAAAGGAGGCGGTTCGCCGGTCACAGCGACGTCGCCGGTCAGGTAAGTATGTGTGACGGGTCTGGTCGGTGTTGTGCGGCATGGGCAGCGATTTGCCCGTGTCGCGCAACAGATGGGGCGGGTACCCACACTAGCGATATCGGGACCGATATCGCAGTGTGTAAAGTAGCCTTTAGTCACATGACCAAGACTGTATCTGTGTCCCTACAACACACTTGAGACAAATGTGTGTGTGAGCCTGCATTGTGGGGTATATATAATATATTATAGAGCTGGGAAGGATCATTCTAAGCAGTGAGCTGTTCCAGTATTTGTAGGAAAATACCCAGTAGAAGCATCAAACACAGCACCAATACCTCCCATCAGTATCCCACCACAGTGCCATGTAACCCATGCCCTACACTCCCATCTACACCAATACTATACAGGCACAAACTAGTATATCTGACTAAAAGCCCCCAAAATATGAAGAACGGCCTATAGTTGAGTGTGGATATAAAATCTATGTGAGCAGAGCTAGAATAGAAATCACTGATCGCATTGAAGTCATTCTGACCATAAATCACCATGATATCAAGGTGAGGAGTTGTGTGTTACTGCTGGGAGGAAAGGGTTAACAGTGGAATATTAAGGTGCATTTCTGTGTGCAGTGTTACTAGTCAATGTAACAATTCAATATGAGCTGCTCTTGGTGCCGGGGGAGGGAGATGCTCTCCTGAGCAAGATAGATGGGGAATGAACATGATATCTATATAGTGTAAGGCAGGGGGTCTCAAACTCGGCTGGGTGTATGGGCCGCACAGAGGAAAAAAATAATTTGGGGGGCTGCATTCTTTGCAGGACAAAGTGACATTTTTATTGGTACCATATATATATATTTTTTTCACACACCTTTGGATGACTGATTTTCAACATTTTTCACTTGTTTATTATAACAAATGTGCACATTCTTTGGTTAAATCTAAAAAAAAAAATTTGATGTTAAAAAAAAGTCATGCCTTATTTTGTTTTTTTTTACATTTTATCCCTTTCTTTTAACTAATAGTGTTACAATTATGACGCTAGCGTTTTGTGAAGGGAATGCTTTGCCTACTTCCGTGACTATGGCCTTCCGGAACTGCTGCATTTTGGCTGACCTCTCCGCCTCGGGAATAAGAGACATAAAGTTCTCCTTGTAGCGTGGGTCTAACAGTGTTACCAACCAGTAATGATTGTCGGCCAAGATGTTCTTAACGCGAGGGTCACGAGACAGGCAGCTTACCATAAAGTCATCCATGTGCGCCAGACTCTTAACAGCCATCACTTCAGTATCCAGACCAACACGATGACTGAACATGCTGTCCTCCTCCTTCTCCTCCTCCTCCTCCTCCTCCTCCTCCTCATCATCTACCCTGTCCTCTGGCCAGCCACGCTGAACTGAGCATATGATTGGTATGCATGTCATATCCTCAATTTGGCCGGAGAGTTGCTCCATGTCTTCATCCTCCTCCTCGTCATAGTCCTCCACTGCACGTTGTGATGAGACGAGGCTGGACTGTGTGTTATCACCCACACCCACTACTGTTTCTTGCTCCAACTCATCGTGTTCCGCCTGCAATGCATCATGTTTGGTTTTGAGCAGAGACCGTTTTAGAAGGCAGAGAAGCGGTATGGTGACGCTAATAATGGCGTCATCGCCGCTCACCATCTTGGTGGAGTCCTCAAAGTTTTGGAGGATGGTACATAGGTCGGACATCCATCTCCACTCCTCAGGTGTTATGTGTGGAGTTTGACCCATTTCCCGACGGCTTAGGTGATGCAGGTACTCAACAACTGCCCTCTTCTGCTCACATATCCTGATCAACATGTGCAGAGTTGAATTCCAACGCGTGGGGACATCACACACCAGTCTGTGAGCCGGAAGATGCAAACGACGCTGAAAGCCGGCAAGGCCGGCTGAAGCAGTAGGTGACTTTCGAAAATGTGCAGACAGGCAGCGAACTTTTACCAGCAGATCAGACAGCTCTGGGTATGACTTTAGAAACCGCTGAACCACGAGGTTGAGCACATGGGCCATGCATGGAACATGTGTCAGCTGGCCTCGCCTCAAAGCCGCCACCAGGTTCCGGCCATTGTCACACACAACCTTTCCTGGCTTTAGGTTCAGAGGTGTGAGCCAGTGATCTGCATGCTGTTTTAGAGCTGTCCACACCTCTTCTGCATTGTGGGGTTTGTCACCTATGCAGATTAGCTGCAGCACAGTCTGTTGCCGCTTCGCCGAGGCAGTGCTGCAGTGCTTCCAGCTTGGGACTGGTGTGGAGGGTAAAGTGGATGAGGATGCGCAGGAGGAGGAGGAGGCTGAAGAGCATGACATTCCGGAGCTGTAGAGTGTGGGTGAAACCCTGACTGAGGTAGGGCCTGCAAACCTTGGTGTGGGAAGGACTTGTTCCGTTCCTCGCTCAAACTGGGTCCCAGCTGGGCTGGGCTGGGTCCCTACCCGGCTGGGTAGGGCGTTGTGGGGGGTTTGTCTATCTCCGTTTGAGGTGAGTTTGTTTAAGTTAGCCTTTCTTTGGCGTTTTTTGGAGCCCTGCGGGTTGGGGAGTTGGTATCGCCCAGTAAGGCGTTCCCCGGGGGCTTGGATTGGGGTGACATTATGTCAGTGGAAAACGGAGTTGAATTTTGGATTAGGAAATCGAAAACTGATCAGAGAGGTGTGGGTAGACTAGTCCGTTTGGGGATGGTTGTGGCATCTGATATGTGCCCGTTCAAGTGTCTCGGGAATTTTCAACAGATCCGTCCGAAGGTGGATGGCCCCTTATTATGTCACGAGGATGGGTCCTTTTTATCGAGATACCAATTTGTGAGTGTTTTTAGGGCATGTTTGAAGTCGTTGGGGTTAGATCCGAAGTCTTTCGGATTGGGGCAGCGACGGAGGCCTCTATATGCGGCCTACCGGAGGAGACAGTTAAGCAGATTGGTAGGTGGAAGTCGCAGCGCTTTAAGTCGTATGTACGTCCCCAGGTGGTTGTTGGCAATTGAGGGGAAAAGGGGGGGTATTAGGGTAGCAATGGGGGGGGTGAGAGTGTGTGTTTTTTGTCAATTTGGTTTGGTGAGGCAATAAAATGGTGTCGTCTGTACATTTTGTATTGCAGAAGCACCCCCTCTTCCTTCCCTGGTCTGGATCCTTGGCCACTCTTATGTGTATTGGGGAGCCCGACGAGCGGACGCGAGATGGAACGGGAGACAGGTAGGTTTTGAGAAGGACCTGGCTCTCGTGCGATGGCTCGGTGTTCGGGGGTTAGGGTGGAACAGGGTGTTGCAGGAGGTGCATAGATACGCCCGGTTGGACAGACCTCCTGACATGTTAGTGTTGCATGCCGGGGGGAATGATTTGGGTGGGCGTCCTTTTCGAATCTTGATAAAGGACATCAAACATGATTTGTTACGGTTATGGGTGTCGTTTCCAGGTCTAACGATAGTCTGGTCGGAGATAGTAGCGAGAAAGAGTTGGCAGAAAGCGCGGTCAGTTGACAGGTTGAACAAGGCGCGGGCGAAGGTTAATAGGGCGATCTCGAAGTTTGTTAGTCGGAACGGGGGTATAGCAATACGGCATGTTGAGTTGGAAAGGACGGAAGAGGAATTTTGGTTGGCTGACGGGGTACACCTTAATGCGGTGGGAACTGACTTATGGGCTCTTGGCTTGCAGGGAGGTATTGAGAGGGCCCTTTGGTTGCGGGGGGTCTCAGGCACTTGAAGGGTTTCAAGGTGCCTTCGTTGTGGTGTTGTTTATTGGTGGGTCCTTGAAGTTGGTTTAAAATTGGTTCGGGGATTCATCCGGGTATGGATCCCCTCATTGGCAGAATTGATGGTCCCCTGGTGATTTTGGGGGGGAACCCCGACGGGGTATGTCGGGGCCCCTGGGGGTGTGGTTGGGGTTGACGGAGGATTAACCCTTACCATTTGGTGCTCCTGAGCCAGTGTGGGTAACGGCTGGGAGCAAGTTGAGGTTTTTTATTGCTCGGTTATGGGAATCACCAGGGTTTTGGTAGCTTCAAGGACCTTACCACATTGCAAATTTTATTGGTTATGTATTCTTGTTAATAAAATGGCTGCTATGGCCAAAATTATCCAAAGATAAATTTGTGTCTGTGTAATTACTTTTAAATAAGAAATGGGAATGGAGGTGTGGGGTATGAAAGGAAGACCGGAGTCAACAATTCCAGGGTCAAGCATGTTTATTTGCCTAAGCTTCGTTCCAGGGTAGAAAGGGTAAGAGTGCCTTTCAGAATTCGAAGTGGTCGGACTGTACGGGCCACCAAGAACTGCAGGAGAGCTTGAACATCTTCCCATGGATTTGCGACATCCTCCCTCATCAGTTACGTAGGTAAGCAGGTTCTCAGCATTGCAGCCCATTTGTTATCTTAAGTTAGTTAAGCGGGGTTAACTAACCTGTCAGTTCAGCCTCAGGTCTAAAGCAGAGGCCTGGACTCCACTCCTTACTCCTCACTCCACAACTCTCCTTAAAAACAACTGACTCCTTTTTCCTGCCCCGGGGTCTCCAGACCCCTAGGTGGGCGTTTCCTTCCGTCTGGTCCTGCCCACTGGTGTGCCTGTCTTTCCCTGGGGGAGGTGACTAGGGTTTTCTGGTTGGCTTTGTGTGACTTAGGTGAGGGAAGTTGTTATGCGGGGGCCTATGTGTGACTACCTGCAGTGTCAAACGCCAAAGAAAAGGCTAACTTAAACAAACTCACCTCAAACGGAGATAGACAAACCCCCCACAACGCCCTACCCAGCCCAGCCCAGCTGGGACCCAGTTTGAGCGAGGAACGGAACAAGTCCTTCCCACACCAAGGTTTGCAGGCCCTACCTCAGTCAGGGTTTCACCCACACTCTACAGCTCCGGAATGTCATGCTCTTCAGCCTCCTCCTCCTCCTGCGCATCCTCATCCACTTTACCCTCCACACCAGTCCCAAGCTGGAAGCACTGCAGCACTGCCTCGGCGAAGCGGCAACAGGCTGTGCTGCAGCTAATCTGCATAAGTGACAAATCCCACAATGCAGAAGAGGTGTGGACAGCTCTAAAACAGCATGCAGATCACTGGCTCACACCTCTGAACCTAAAGCCAGGAAAGGTTGTGTGTGACAATGGCCGGAACCTAGTGGCGGCTTTGAGGCGAGGCCAGCTGACACATGTTCCATGCATGGCCCATGTGCTCAACCTCGTGGTTCAGCGGTTTCTAAAGTCATACCCAGAGCTGTCTCATCTGCTGGTAAAAGTTCGCCGCCTGTCTGCACATTTTCGAAAGTCACCTACTGCTTCAGCCGGCCTTGCCGGCTTTCAGCGTCATTTGCATCTTCCGGCTCACAGACTGGTGTGTGATGTCCCCACGCGTTGGAATTCAACTCTGCACATGTTGATCAGGATATGTGAGCAGAAGAGGGCAGTTGTTGAGTACCTGCATCACCTAAGCCGTCGGGAAATGGGTCAAACTCCACACATAACACCTGAGGAGTGGAGATGGATGTCCGACCTATGTACCATCCTCCAAAACTTTGAGAACTCCACCAAGATGGTGAGCGGCGATGACGCCATTATTAGCGTCACCATACCGCTTCTCTGCCTTCTAAAACGGTCTCTGCTCAAAACCAAACATGATGCATTGCAGGCGGAACACGATGAGTTGGAGCAAGAAACAGTAGTGGGTGTGGGTGATAACACATAGCCCAGCCTCGTCTCATCACAACGTGCAGTGGAGGACTATGACGAGGAGGAAGATGAAGACATGGAGCAACTCTCCGGCCAAATTGAGGATATGACATGCATACCAATCATATGCTCAGTTCAGCGTGGCTGGCCAGAGGACAGGGTAGATGATGAGGAGGAGGAGGAGGAGGAGGAGGAGGAGAAGGAGGAGGACAGCATGTTCAGTCATCGTGTTGGTCTGGATACTGAAGTGATGGCTGTTAAGAGTCTGGCGCACATGGATGACTTTATGGTAAGCTGCCTGTCTCGTGACCCTCGCGTTAAGAACATCTTGGCCGACAATCATTACTGGTTGGTAACACTGTTAGACCCACGCTACAAGGAGAACTTTATGTCTCTTATTCCCGAGGCGGAGAGGTCAGCCAAAATGCAGCAGTTCCGGAAGGCCATAGTCACGGAAGTAGGCAAAGCATTCCCTTCACAAAACGCTAGCGTCATAATTGTAACACTATTAGTTAAAAGAAAGGGATAAAATGTAAAAAAAAACAAAATAAGGCATGACTTTTTTTTAACATCACATTTATTTTTTTTAGATTTAACCAAAGAATCTGCACATTTGTTATAATAAACAAGTGAAAAATGTTGAAAATCAGTCATCCAAAGGTGTGTGAAAAAAATATATACATATATGGTACCAATAAAAATGTCACTTTGTCTTGCAAAGAGTGCAGCCCCCCAAATTATTTTTTTCCTCTGTGCGGCCCATACACCCAGCCGAGTTTGAGACCCCCTGCCTTACACTATATAGATATTATGTTCATTCCCCATCTATCTTGCTCAGGAGAGCATCTCCCTCCCCCGGCACCAAGAGCAGCTCATACTGAATTGTTACATTGACTAGTAACACTGCACACAGAAATGCACCTTAATATTCCACTGTTAACCCTTTCCTCCCAGCAGTAACACACAACTCCTCACCTTGATATCATGGTGATTTATGGTCAGAATGACTTCAATGCGATCAGTGATTTCTATTCTAGCTCTGCTCACATAGATTTTATATCCACACTCAACTATAGGCCGTTCTTCATATTTTGGGGGCTTTTAGTCAGATATACTAGTTTGTGCCTGTATAGTATTGGTGTAGATGGGAGTGTAGGGCATGGGTTACATGGCACTGTGGTGGGATACTGATGGGAGGTATTGGTGCTGTGTTTGATGCTTCTACTGGGTATTTTCCTACAAATACTGGAACAGCTCACTGCTTGGAATGATCCTTCCCAGCTCTATAATATATTATATATACCCCACAATGCAGGCTCACACACACATTTGTCTCAAGTGTGTTGTAGGGACACAGATACAGTCTTGGTCATGTGACTAAAGGCTACTTTACACACTGCGATATCGGTCCCGATATCGCTAGTGTGGGTACCCGCCCCCATCTGTTGCGCGACACGGGTAAATCGCTGCCCATGCCGCACAACACCGACCAGACCCGTCACACATACTTACCTGCCCGGCGACGTCGCTGTGACCGGCGAACCGCCTCCTTTCTATCTATCTAATACGATGACAACAGCTCTCCATACCTGCAGTCCACCACAAGGACCACCCTCTCTAATCCCTGAAAAATGAAATCATCCTCAGTGACGAAGAGAGGGGGCTATGCGCCCCCATGGTCTCAGAGCATTAACTCTTCTAAGAGTCCTAAGAGTCCTGCTCACACTGATGGGGTGCAGCTGTGGGACCCTATTTTCAGAGATGATGTCCTCCACCCAACTCTCAAAAAGCTGAAAGGGTCTTCAGTAGAGATGGATAGTCGAGCTAGGCTATCAGACGGTCACCTCTGTAGCTGTAGTGTCATTTTTCCTATGGTCCAATGTGTAAATTAAACAAAAAAGTGCACGTTTGTTATGATGTCCAAGATGGGGACCAGGATGTGGACATAATAAAAAATTAGGGAACATGATAGGAGACATTTCTACAATACATATAATCATTCTTATCTATCTAATACGATGACAAAAGCTCTCCATACCTGCAGTCCACCACAAGGACCACCCTCTCTAATCCCTGAAAAATGAAATCATCCTCAGTGACGAAGAGAGGGGGCCAAGCGCCCCCCATGGTACCAGAGCATTGACTCTTCTAAGAGTCCTAAGAGTCCTGCTCACACTGATGGGGTGAAGCTGTGGGACCCTATTTTCAGAGATGATGTCCTCCACCCGACTCTCAAAAAGCTGAAAGGGTCTTCAGTAGAGATGGATAGTCGAGCTGGGCTATCAGACGGTCACCTCTGTAGCTGTAGTGTCATTTTTCCTATGGTCCAATGTGTAAATTAAACAAAAAAGTGCACGTTTGTTATGATGTCCAAGATGGGGACCAGGATGTGGACATAATAAGAAATTAGGGAACATGATAGGAGACATTTCTACAATACATATAATCATTCTTATCTATCTAATACGATGACAACAGCTCTCCATACCTGCAGTCCACCACAAGGACCACCCTCTCTAATCCCTGAAAAATGAAATCATCCTCAGTGACGAAGAGAGGGGGCTAAGTGCCCCCAATGGTCTCAGAGCATTGACTCTTCTAAGAGTCCTAAGAGTCCTGCTCACACTGATGGGGTGAAGCTGTGGGACCCTATTTTCAGAGATGATGTCCTCCACCCAACTCTCAAAAAGCTGAAAGGGTCTTCAGTAGAGATGGATAGTCGAGCTGGGCTATCAGACGGTCACCTCTGTAGCTGTAGTGTCATTTTTCCTATGGTCCAATGTGTAAATTAAACAAAAAAGTGCACGTTTGTTATGATGTCCAAGATGGGGACCAGGATGTGGACATAATAAAAAATTAGGGAACATGATAGGAGACATTTCTACAATACATATAATCATTCTTATCTATCTAATACGATGACAACAGCTCTCCATACCTGCAGTCCACCACAAGGACCACCCTCTCTAATCCCTGAAAAATGAAATCATCCTCAGTGACGAAGAGAGGGGGCTAAGCGCCCCCATGGTCTCAGAGCATTGACTCTTCTAAGAGTCCTAAGAGTCCTGCTCACACTGATGGGGTGAAGCTGTGGGACCCTATTTTCAGAGATGATGTCCTCCACCCGACTCTCAAAAAGCTGAAAGGGTCTTCAGTAGAGATGGATAGTCGAGCTGGGCTATCAGACGGTCACCTCTGTAGCTGTAGTGTCATTTTTCCTATGGTCCAATGTGTAAATTAAACAAAAAAGTGCACGTTTGTTATGATGTCCAAGATGGGGACCAGGATGTGGACATAATAAGAAATTAGGGAACATGATAGGAGACATTTCTACAATACATATAATCATTCTTATCTATCTAATACGATGACAACAGCTCTCCATACCTGCAGTCCACCACAAGGACCACCCTCTCTAATCCCTGAAAAATGAAATCATCCTCAGTGACGAAGAGAGGGGGCTAAGTGCCCCCAAAGGTCTCAGAGCATTGACTCTTCTAAGAGTCCTAAGAGTCCTGCTCACACTGATGGGGTGAAGCTGTGGGACCCTATTTTCAGAAATGATGTCCTCCACCCAACTCTCAAAAAGCTGAAAGGGTCTTCAGTAGAGATGGATAGTCGAGCTGGGCTATCAGACGGTCACCTCTGTAGCTGTAGTGTCATTTTTCCTATGGTCCAATGTGTAAATTAAACAAAAAAGTGCACGTTTGTTATGATGTCCAAGATGGGGACCAGGATGTGGACATAATAAAAAATTAGGGAACATGATAGGAGACATTTCTACAATACATATAATCATTCTTATCTATCTAATACGATGACAACAGCTCTCCATACCTGCAGTCCACCACAAGGACCACCCTCTCTAATCCCTGAAAAATGAAATCATCCTCAGTGACGAAGAGAGGGGGCTAAGCGCCCCCATGGTCTCAGAGCATTAACTCTTCTAAGAGTCCTAAGAGTCCTGCTCACACTGATGGGGTGCAGCTGTGGGACCCTATTTTCAGAGATGATGTCCTCCACCCAACTCTCAAAAAGCTGAAAGGGTCTTCAGTAGAGATGGATAGTCGAGCTGGGCTATCAGACGGTCACCTCTGTAGCTGTAGTGTCATTTTTCCTATGGTCCAATGTGTAAATTAAACAAAAAAGTGCACGTTTGTTATGATGTCCAAGATGGGGACCAGGATGTGGACATAATAAAAAATTAGGGAACATGATAGGAGACATTTCTACAATACATATAATCATTCTTATCTATCTAATACGATGACAACAGCTCTCCATACCTGCAGTCCACCACAAGGACCACCCTCTCTAATCCCTGAAAAATGAAATCATCCTCAGTGACGAAGAGAGGGGGCCAAGCGCCCCCCATGGTACCAGAGCATTGACTCTTCTAAGAGTCCTAAGAGTCCTGCTCACACTGATGGGGTGAAGCTGTGGGACCCTATTTTCAGAGATGATGTCCTCCACCCAACTCTCAAAAAGCTGAAAGGGTCTTCAGTAGAGATGGATAGTCGAGCTGGGCTATCAGACGGTCACCTCTGTAGCTGTAGTGTCATTTTTCCTATGGTCCAATGTGTAAATTAAACAAAAAAGTGCACGTTTGTTATGATGTCCAAGATGGGGACCAGGATGTGGACATAATAAGAAATTAGGGAACATGATAGGAGACATTTCTACAATACATATAATCATTCTTATCTATCTAATACGATCACAACAGCTCTCCATACCTGCAGTCCACCACAAGGACCACTCTCTCTAATCCCTGAAAAATTAAATCATCCTCAGTGACGAAGAGAGGGGGCTAAGCGCCCCCCATGGTCTCAGAGCATTGACTCTTCTAAGAGTCCTAAGATTCCTGCTCACACTGATGGGGTGCAGCTGTGGGACCCTATTTTCAGAGATGATGTCCTCCACCCAACTCTCAAAAAGCTGAAAAGGTCTTCAGTAGAGATGGATAGTCGAGCTGGGCTATCAGACGGTCACCTCTGTAGCTGTAGTGTCATTTTTCCTATGGTCCAATGTGTAAATTAAACAAAAAAGTGCACGTTTGTTATGATTTCCAAGATGGGGACCAGGATGTGGACATAATAAAAAAATAGGGAACATGATAGGAGACATTTCTACAATACATATAATCATTCTTATCTATGTAATACGATGACAACAGCTCTCCATACCTGCAGTCCACCACAAGGACCACCCTCTCTATTACCTGAAAAGTGAAATCATCCTCAGTGACGAAGAGAGGGGGCTAAGCGCCCCCCATGGTCTCAGAGCATTGACTCTTCTAAGAGTCCTAAGAGTCCTGCTCACACTGATGGGGTGCAGCTGTGGGACCCTATTTTCAGAGATGATGTTCTCTACCCAACTCTCAAAAAGCTGAAAGGGTCTTCAGTAGAGATGGATAGTCGAGCTGGGCTATCAGACGGTCACCTCTGTAGCTGTAGTGTCATTTTTCCTATGGTCCAATGTGTAAATTAAACAAAAAAGTGCACGTTTGTTATGATGTCCAAGATGGGGACCAGGATGTGGACATAATAAAAAATTAGGGAACATGATAGGAGACATTTCTACAATACATATAATCATTCTTATCTATTTAATACGATGACAACAGCTCTCCATACCTGCAGTCCACCACAAGGACCACCCTCTCTAATCCCTGAAAAATGAAATCATCCTCAGTGACGAAGAGTGGGGGCTAAGCGCCCCCCATGGTCTCAGAGCATTGACTCTTCTAAGAGTCCTAAGAGTCCTGCTCACACTGATGGGGTGCAGCTGTGGGACCCTATTTTCAGAGATGATGTCCTCCACCCAACTCTCAAAAAGCTGAAAGGGTCTTCAGTAGAGATGGATAGTCGAGCTGGGCTATCAGACGGTCACCTCTGTAGCTGTAGTGTCATTTTTCCTATGGTCCAATGTGTAAATTAAACAAAAAAGTGCACGTTTGTTATGATGTCCAAGATGGGGACCAGGATGTGGACATAATAAAAAATTAGGGAACATGATAGGAGACATTTCTACAATACATATAATCATTTTTATCTATCTAATACGATGACAACAGCTCTCCATACCTGCAGTCCACCACAAGGACCACCCTCTCTAATCCCTGAAAAATGAAATCATCCTCAGTGACGAAGAGAGGGGGCTAAGTGCCCCCATGGTCTCAGAGCATTAACTCTTCTAAGAGTCCTAAGAGTCCTGCTCACACTGATGGGTTGCAGCTGTGGGACCCTATTTTCAGAGATGATGTCCTCCACCCAACTCTCAAAAAGCTGAAAGGGTCTTCAGTAGAGATGGATAGTCGAGCTGGGCTATCAGACGGTCACCTCTGTAGCTGTAGTGTCATTTTTCCTATGGTCCAATGTGTAAATTAAACAAAAAAGTGCACGTTTGTTATGATGTCCAAGATGGGGACCAGGATGTGGACATAATAAAAAATTAGGGAACATGATAGGAGACATTTCTACAATACATATAATCATTCTTATCTATCTAATATGATGATAACAGCTCTCCATATCTGCAGTCCACCACAAGGACCACCCTCTCTAATCCCTGAAAAATGAAATCATCCTCAGTGATGAAGAGAGGGGGCTAAGTGCCCCCAATGGTCTCAGAGCATTGACTCTTCTAAGAGTCCTAAGAGTCCTGCTCACACTGATGGGGTGCAGCTGTGGGACCCTATTTTCAGAGATGATGTCCTCCACCCAACTCTCAAAAAGCTGAAAGGGTCTTCAGTAGAGATGGATAGTCGAGCTAGGCTATCAGACGGTCACCTCTGTAGCTGTAGTGTCATTTTTCCTATGGTCCAATGTGTAAATTAAACAAAAAAGTGCACGTTTGTTATGATGTCCAAGATGGGGACCAGGATGTGGACATAATAAAAAATTAGGGAACATGATAGGAGACATTTCTACAATACATATAATCATTCTTATCTATCTAATACGATGACAAAAGCTCTCCATACCTGCAGTCCACCACAAGGACCACCCTCTCTAATCCCTGAAAAATGAAATCATCCTCAGTGACGAAGAGAGGGGGCCAAGCGCCCCCCATGGTACCAGAGCATTGACTCTTCTAAGAGTCCTAAGAGTCCTGCTCACACTGATGGGGTGAAGCTGTGGGACCCTATTTTCAGAGATGATGTCCTCCACCCGACTCTCAAAAAGCTGAAAGGGTCTTCAGTAGAGATGGATAGTCGAGCTGGGCTATCAGACGGTCACCTCTGTAGCTGTAGTGTCATTTTTCCTATGGTCCAATGTGTAAATTAAACAAAAAAGTGCACGTTTGTTATGATGTCCAAGATGGGGACCAGGATGTGGACATAATAAGAAATTAGGGAACATGATAGGAGACATTTCTACAATACATATAATCATTCTTATCTATCTAATACGATGACAACAGCTCTCCATACCTGCAGTCCACCACAAGGACCACCCTCTCTAATCCCTGAAAAATGAAATCATCCTCAGTGACGAAGAGAGGGGGCTAAGTGCCCCCAATGGTCTCAGAGCATTGACTCTTCTAAGAGTCCTAAGAGTCCTGCTCACACTGATGGGGTGAAGCTGTGGGACCCTATTTTCAGAGATGATGTCCTCCACCCAACTCTCAAAAAGCTGAAAGGGTCTTCAGTAGAGATGGATAGTCGAGCTGGGCTATCAGACGGTCACCTCTGTAGCTGTAGTGTCATTTTTCCTATGGTCCAATGTGTAAATTAAACAAAAAAGTGCACGTTTGTTATGATGTCCAAGATGGGGACCAGGATGTGGACATAATAAAAAATTAGGGAACATGATAGGAGACATTTCTACAATACATATAATCATTCTTATCTATCTAATACGATGACAACAGCTCTCCATACCTGCAGTCCACCACAAGGACCACCCTCTCTAATCCCTGAAAAATGAAATCATCCTCAGTGACGAAGAGAGGGGGCTAAGCGCCCCCATGGTCTCAGAGCATTAACTCTTCTAAGAGTCCTAAGAGTCCTGCTCACACTGATGGGGTGCAGCTGTGGGACCCTATTTTCAGAGATGATGTCCTCCACCCAACTCTCAAAAAGCTGAAAGGGTCTTCAGTAGAGATGGATAGTCGAGCTGGGCTATCAGACGGTCACCTCTGTAGCTGTAGTGTCATTTTTCCTATGGTCCAATGTGTAAATTAAACAAAAAAGTGCACGTTTGTTATGATGTCCAAGATGGGGACCAGGATGTGGACATAATAAAAAATTAGGGAACATGATAGGAGACATTTCTACAATACATATAATCATTCTTATCTATCTAATACGATGACAACAGCTCTCCATACCTGCAGTCCACCACAAGGACCACCCTCTCTAATCCCTGAAAAATGAAATCATCCTCAGTGACGAAGAGAGGGGGCCAAGCGCCCCCCATGGTACCAGAGCATTGACTCTTCTAAGAGTCCTAAGAGTCCTGCTCACACTGATGGGGTGAAGCTGTGGGACCCTATTTTCAGAGATGATGTCCTCCACCCAACTCTCAAAAAGCTGAAAGGGTCTTCAGTAGAGATGGATAGTCGAGCTGGGCTATCAGACGGTCACCTCTGTAGCTGTAGTGTCATTTTTCCTATGGTCCAATGTGTAAATTAAACAAAAAAGTGCACGTTTGTTATGATGTCCAAGATGGGGACCAGGATGTGGACATAATAAGAAATTAGGGAACATGATAGGAGACATTTCTACAATACATATAATCATTCTTATCTATCTAATACGATCACAACAGCTCTCCATACCTGCAGTCCACCACAAGGACCACTCTCTCTAATCCCTGAAAAATTAAATCATCCTCAGTGACGAAGAGAGGGGGCTAAGCGCCCCCCATGGTCTCAGAGCATTGACTCTTCTAAGAGTCCTAAGATTCCTGCTCACACTGATGGGGTGCAGCTGTGGGACCCTATTTTCAGAGATGATGTCCTCCACCCAACTCTCAAAAAGCTGAAAAGGTCTTCAGTAGAGATGGATAGTCGAGCTGGGCTATCAGACGGTCACCTCTGTAGCTGTAGTGTCATTTTTCCTATGGTCCAATGTGTAAATTAAACAAAAAAGTGCACGTTTGTTATGATTTCCAAGATGGGGACCAGGATGTGGACATAATAAAAAAATAGGGAACATGATAGGAGACATTTCTACAATACATATAATCATTCTTATCTATGTAATACGATGACAACAGCTCTCCATACCTGCAGTCCACCACAAGGACCACCCTCTCTATTACCTGAAAAGTGAAATCATCCTCAGTGACGAAGAGAGGGGGCTAAGCGCCCCCCATGGTCTCAGAGCATTGACTCTTCTAAGAGTCCTAAGAGTCCTGCTCACACTGATGGGGTGCAGCTGTGGGACCCTATTTTCAGAGATGATGTTCTCTACCCAACTCTCAAAAAGCTGAAAGGGTCTTCAGTAGAGATGGATAGTCGAGCTGGGCTATCAGACGGTCACCTCTGTAGCTGTAGTGTCATTTTTCCTATGGTCCAATGTGTAAATTAAACAAAAAAGTGCACGTTTGTTATGATGTCCAAGATGGGGACCAGGATGTGGACATAATAAAAAATTAGGGAACATGATAGGAGACATTTCTACAATACATATAATCATTCTTATCTATTTAATACGATGACAACAGCTCTCCATACCTGCAGTCCACCACAAGGACCACCCTCTCTAATCCCTGAAAAATGAAATCATCCTCAGTGACGAAGAGTGGGGGCTAAGCGCCCCCCATGGTCTCAGAGCATTGACTCTTCTAAGAGTCCTAAGAGTCCTGCTCACACTGATGGGGTGCAGCTGTGGGACCCTATTTTCAGAGATGATGTCCTCCACCCAACTCTCAAAAAGCTGAAAGGGTCTTCAGTAGAGATGGATAGTCGAGCTGGGCTATCAGACGGTCACCTCTGTAGCTGTAGTGTCATTTTTCCTATGGTCCAATGTGTAAATTAAACAAAAAAGTGCACGTTTGTTATGATGTCCAAGATGGGGACCAGGATGTGGACATAATAAAAAATTAGGGAACATGATAGGAGACATTTCTACAATACATATAATCATTTTTATCTATCTAATACGATGACAACAGCTCTCCATACCTGCAGTCCACCACAAGGACCACCCTCTCTAATCCCTGAAAAATGAAATCATCCTCAGTGACGAAGAGAGGGGGCTAAGTGCCCCCATGGTCTCAGAGCATTAACTCTTCTAAGAGTCCTAAGAGTCCTGCTCACACTGATGGGTTGCAGCTGTGGGACCCTATTTTCAGAGATGATGTCCTCCACCCAACTCTCAAAAAGCTGAAAGGGTCTTCAGTAGAGATGGATAGTCGAGCTGGGCTATCAGACGGTCACCTCTGTAGCTGTAGTGTCATTTTTCCTATGGTCCAATGTGTAAATTAAACAAAAAAGTGCACGTTTGTTATGATGTCCAAGATGGGGACCAGGATGTGGACATAATAAAAAATTAGGGAACATGATAGGAGACATTTCTACAATACATATAATCATTCTTATCTATCTAATATGATGATAACAGCTCTCCATATCTGCAGTCCACCACAAGGACCACCCTCTCTAATCCCTGAAAAATGAAATCATCCTCAGTGATGAAGAGAGGGGGCTAAGTGCCCCCAATGGTCTCAGAGCATTGACTCTTCTAAGAGTCCTAAGAGTCCTGCTCACACTGATGGGGTGCAGCTGTGGGACCCTATTTTCAGAGATGATGTCCTCCACCCAACTCTCAAAAAGCTGAAAGGGTCTTCAGTAGAGATGGATAGTCGAGCTGGGCTATCAGACGGTCACCTCTGTAGCTGTAGTGTCATTTTTCCTATGGTCCAATGTGTAAATTAAACAAAAAAGTGCACGTTTGTTATGATGTTCAAGATGGGGACCAGGATGTGGACATAATAAAAAATTAGGGAACATGATAGGAGACATTTCTACAATACATATAATCATTCTTATCTATCTAATATGATCACAACAGCTCTCCATACCTGCAGTCCACCACAAGGACCACTCTCTCTAATCCCTGAAAAATGAAATCATCCTCAGTGACGAAGAGAGGGGGCTAAGCGCCCCCCATGGTCTCAGAGCATTGACTCTTCTAAGAGTCCTAAGATTCCTGCTCACACTGATGGGGTGCAGCTGTGGGACCCTATTTTCAGAGATGATGTCCTCCACCCAACTCTCAAAAAGCTGAAAGGGTCTTCAGTAGAGATGGATAGTCAAGCTGGGCTATCAGACGGTCACCTCTGTAGCTGTAGTGTCATTTTTCCTATGGTCCAATGTGTAAATTAAACAAAAAAGTGCACGTTTGTTATGATTTCCAAGATGGGGACCAGGATGTGGACATAATAAAAAAATAGGGAACATGATAGGAGACATTTCTACAATACATATAATCATTCTTATCTATCTAATACGATGACAACAGCTCTCCATACCTGCAGTCCACCACAAGGACCACCCTCTCTATTCCCTGAAAAGTGAAATCATCCTCAGTGACGAAGAGAGGGGGCTAAGCGCCCCCCATGGTCTCAGAGCATTGACTCTTCTAAGAGTCCTAAGAGTCCTGCTCACACTGATGGGGTGCAGCTGTGGGACCCTATTTTCAGAGATGATGTTCTCCACCCAACTCTCAAAAAGCTGAAAGGGTCTTCAGTAGAGATGGATAGTCGAGCTGGGCTATCAGACGGTCACCTCTGTAGCTGTAGTGTCATTTTTCCTATGGTCCAATGTGTAAATTAAACAAAAAAGTGCACGTTTGTTATGATGTCCAAGATGGGGACCAGGATGTGGACATAATAAAAAATTAGGGAACATGATAGGAGACATTTCTACAATACATATAATCATTCTTATCTATTTAATACGATGACAACAGCTCTCCATACCTGCAGTCCACCACAAGGACCACCCTCTCTAATCCCTGAAAAATGAAATCATCCTCAGTGACGAAGAGAGGGGGCTAAGCGCCCCCCATGGTCTCAGAGCATTGACTCTTCTAAGAGTCCTAAGAGTCCTGCTCACACTGATGGGGTGCAGCTGTGGGACCCTATTTTCAGAGATGATGTCCTCCACCCAACTCTCAAAAAGCTGAAAGGGTCTTCAGTAGAGATGGATAGTCGAGCTGGGCTATCAGACGGTCACCTCTGTAGCTGTAGTGTCATTTTTCCTATGGTCCAATGTGTAAATTAAACAAAAAAGTGCACGTTTGTTATGATGTCCAAGATGGGGACCAGGATGTGGACATAATAAAAAATTAGGGAACATGATAGGAGACATTTCTACAATACATATAATCATTCTTATCTATCTAATACGATGACAACAGCTCTCCATACCTGCAGTCCACCACAAGGACCACCCTCTCTATTCCCTGAAAAGTGAAATCATCCTCAGTGACGAAGAGAGGGGGCTAAGCGCCCCCCATGGTCTCAGAGCATTGACTCTTCTAAGAGTCCTAAGAGTCCTGCTCACACTGATGGGGTGCAGCTGTGGGACCCTATTTTCAGAGATGATGTTCTCCACCCAACTCTCAAAAAGCTGAAAGGGTCTTCAGTAGAGATGGATAGTCGAGCTGGGCTATCAGACGGTCACCTCTGTAGCTGTAGTGTCATTTTTCCTATGGTCCAATGTGTAAATTAAACAAAAAAGTGCACGTTTGTTATGATGTCCAAGATGGGGACCAGGATGTGGACATAATAAAAAATTAGGGAACATGATAGGAGACATTTCTACAATACATATAATCATTTTTATCTATCTAATACGATGACAACAGCTCTCCATACCTGCAGTCCACCACAAGGACCACCCTCTCTAATCCCTGAAAAATGAAATCATCCTCAGTGACGAAGAGAGGGGGCTAAGTGCCCCCATGGTCTCAGAGCATTAACTCTTCTAAGAGTCCTAAGAGTCCTGCTCACACTGATGGGTTGCAGCTGTGGGACCCTATTTTCAGAGATGATGTCCTCCACCCAACTCTCAAAAAGCTGAAAGGGTCTTCAGTAGAGATGGATAGTCGAGCTGGGCTATCAGACGGTCACCTCTGTAGCTGTAGTGTCATTTTTCCTATGGTCCAATGTGTAAATTAAACAAAAAAGTGCACGTTTGTTATGATGTCCAAGATGGGGACCAGGATGTGGACATAATAAAAAATTAGGGAACATGATAGGAGACATTTCTACAATACATATAATCATTCTTATCTATCTAATATGATGATAACAGCTCTCCATATCTGCAGTCCACCACAAGGACCACCCTCTCTAATCCCTGAAAAATGAAATCATCCTCAGTGATGAAGAGAGGGGGCTAAGTGCCCCCAATGGTCTCAGAGCATTGACTCTTCTAAGAGTCCTAAGAGTCCTGCTCACACTGATGGGGTGCAGCTGTGGGACCCTATTTTCAGAGATGATGTCCTCCACCCAACTCTCAAAAAGCTGAAAGGGTCTTCAGTAGAGATGGATAGTCGAGCTGGGCTATCAGACGGTCACCTCTGTAGCTGTAGTGTCATTTTTCCTATGGTCCAATGTGTAAATTAAACAAAAAAGTGCACGTTTGTTATGATGTTCAAGATGGGGACCAGGATGTGGACATAATAAAAAATTAGGGAACATGATAGGAGACATTTCTACAATACATATAATCATTCTTATCTATCTAATATGATCACAACAGCTCTCCATACCTGCAGTCCACCACAAGGACCACTCTCTCTAATCCCTGAAAAATGAAATCATCCTCAGTGACGAAGAGAGGGGGCTAAGCGCCCCCCATGGTCTCAGAGCATTGACTCTTCTAAGAGTCCTAAGATTCCTGCTCACACTGATGGGGTGCAGCTGTGGGACCCTATTTTCAGAGATGATGTCCTCCACCCAACTCTCAAAAAGCTGAAAGGGTCTTCAGTAGAGATGGATAGTCAAGCTGGGCTATCAGACGGTCACCTCTGTAGCTGTAGTGTCATTTTTCCTATGGTCCAATGTGTAAATTAAACAAAAAAGTGCACGTTTGTTATGATTTCCAAGATGGGGACCAGGATGTGGACATAATAAAAAAATAGGGAACATGATAGGAGACATTTCTACAATACATATAATCATTCTTATCTATCTAATACGATGACAACAGCTCTCCATACCTGCAGTCCACCACAAGGACCACCCTCTCTATTCCCTGAAAAGTGAAATCATCCTCAGTGACGAAGAGAGGGGGCTAAGCGCCCCCCATGGTCTCAGAGCATTGACTCTTCTAAGAGTCCTAAGAGTCCTGCTCACACTGATGGGGTGCAGCTGTGGGACCCTATTTTCAGAGATGATGTTCTCCACCCAACTCTCAAAAAGCTGAAAGGGTCTTCAGTAGAGATGGATAGTCGAGCTGGGCTATCAGACGGTCACCTCTGTAGCTGTAGTGTCATTTTTCCTATGGTCCAATGTGTAAATTAAACAAAAAAGTGCACGTTTGTTATGATGTCCAAGATGGGGACCAGGATGTGGACATAATAAAAAATTAGGGAACATGATAGGAGACATTTCTACAATACATATAATCATTCTTATCTATTTAATACGATGACAACAGCTCTCCATACCTGCAGTCCACCACAAGGACCACCCTCTCTAATCCCTGAAAAATGAAATCATCCTCAGTGACGAAGAGAGGGGGCTAAGCGCCCCCCATGGTCTCAGAGCATTGACTCTTCTAAGAGTCCTAAGAGTCCTGCTCACACTGATGGGGTGCAGCTGTGGGACCCTATTTTCAGAGATGATGTTCTCCACCCAACTCTCAAAAAGCTGAAAGGGTCTTCAGTAGAGATGGATAGTCGAGCTGGGCTATCAGACGGTCACCTCTGTAGCTGTAGTGTCATTTTTCCTATGGTCCAATGTGTAAATTAAACAAAAAAGTGCACGTTTGTTATGATGTCCAAGATGGGGACCAGGATGTGGACATAATAAAAAATTAGGGAACATGATAGGAGACATTTCTACAATACATATAATCATTCTTATCTATTTAATACGATGACAACAGCTCTCCATACCTGCAGTCCACCACAAGGACCACCCTCTCTAATCCCTGAAAAATGAAATCATCCTCAGTGACGAAGAGAGGGGGCTAAGCGCCCCCCATGGTCTCAGAGCATTGACTCTTCTAAGAGTCCTAAGAGTCCTGCTCACACTGATGGGGTGCAGCTGTGGGACCCTATTTTCAGAGATGATGTCCTCCACCCAACTCTCAAAAAGCTGAAAGGGTCTTCAGTAGAGATGGATAGTCGAGCTGGGCTATCAGACGGTCACCTCTGTAGCTGTAGTGTCATTTTTCCTATGGTCCAATGTGTAAATTAAACAAAAAAGTGCACGTTTGTTATGATGTCCAAGATGGGGACCAGGATGTGGACATAATAAAAAATTAGGGAACATGATAGGAGACATTTCTACAATACATATAATCATTCTTATCTATCTAATACGATGACAACAGCTCTCCATACCTGCAGTCCACCACAAGGACCACCCTCTCTATTCCCTGAAAAGTGAAATCATCCTCAGTGACGAAGAGAGGGGGCTAAGCGCCCCCCATGGTCTCAGAGCATTGACTCTTCTAAGAGTCCTAAGAGTCCTGCTCACACTGATGGGGTGCAGCTGTGGGACCCTATTTTCAGAGATGATGTTCTCCACCCAACTCTCAAAAAGCTGAAAGGGTCTTCAGTAGAGATGGATAGTCGAGCTGGGCTATCAGACGGTCACCTCTGTAGCTGTAGTGTCATTTTTCCTATGGTCCAATGTGTAAATTAAACAAAAAAGTGCACGTTTGTTATGATGTCCAAGATGGGGACCAGGATGTGGACATAATAAAAAATTAGGGAACATGATAGGAGACATTTCTACAATACATATAATCATTCTTATCTATTTAATACGATGACAACAGCTCTCCATACCTGCAGTCCACCACAAGGACCACCCTCTCTAATCCCTGAAAAATGAAATCATCCTCAGTGACGAAGAGAGGGGGCTAAGCGCCCCCCATGGTCTCAGAGCATTGACTCTTCTAAGAGTCCTAAGAGTCCTGCTCACACTGATGGGGTGCAGCTGAGGGACCCTATTTTCAGAGATGATGTCCTCCACCCAACTCTCAAAAAGCTGAAAGGGTCTTCAGTAGAGATGGATAGTCGAGCTGGGCTATCAGACGGTCACCTCTGTAGCTGTAGTGTCATTTTTCCTATGGTCCAATGTGTAAATTAAACAAAAAAGTGCACGTTTGTTATGATGTCCAAGATGGGGACCAGGATGTGGACATGATAAAAAATTAGGGAACATGATAGGAGACATTTCTACAATACATATAATCATTCTTATCTATCTAATACGATGATAACAGCTCTCGATATCTGCAGTCCACCACAAGGACCACCCTCTCTAATCCCTGAAAAATGAAATCATCCTCAGTGATGAAGAGAGGGGGCTAAGTGCCCCCAATGGTCTCAGAGCATTGACTCTTCTAAGAGTCCTAAGAGTCCTGCTCACACTGATGGGGTGCAGCTGTGGGACCCTATTTTCAGAGATGATGTCCTCCACCCAACTCTCAAAAAGCTGAAAGGGTCTTCAGTAGAGATGGATAGTCGAGCTGGGCTATCAGACGGTCACCTCTGTAGCTGTAGTGTCATTTTTCCTATGGTCCAATGTGTAAATTAAACAAAAAAGTGCACGTTTGTTATGATGTCCAAGATGGGGACCAGGATGTGGACATAATAAAAAATTAGGGAACATGATAGGAGACATTTCTACAATACATATAATCATTCTTATCTATCTAATACGATGACAACAGCTCTCCATACCTGCAGTCCACCACAAGGACCACCCTCTCTAATCCCTGAAAAATGAAATCATCCTCAGTGACGAAGAGAGGGGGCTAAGCGCCCCCATGGTCTCAGAGCATTAACTCTTCTAAGAGTCCTAAGAGTCCTGCTCACACTGATGGGGTGCAGCTGTGGGACCCTATTTTCAGAGATGATGTCCTCCACCCAACTCTCAAAAAGCTGAAAGGGTCTTCAGTAGAGATGGATAGTCGAGCTGGGCTATCAGACGGTCACCTCTGTAGCTGTAGTGTCATTTTTCCTATGGTCCAATGTGTAAATTAAACAAAAAAGTGCACGTTTGTTATGATGTCCAAGATGGGGACCAGGATGTGGACATAATAAAAAATTAGGGAACATGATAGGAGACATTTCTACAATACATATAATCATTCTTATCTATCTAATACGATGACAACAGCTCTCCATACCTGCAGTCCACCACAAGGACCACCCTCTCTAATCCCTGAAAAATGAAATCATCCTCAGGGACGAAGAGAGGGGGCTAAGCGCCCCCCATGGTTTTAGAGCATTGACTCTTCTAAGAGTCCTAAGAGTCCTGCTTACACTGATGGGGTGCAGCTGTGGGACCCTATTTTAAGAGATGATGTCCTCCACCCAACTCTCAAAAAGCTGAAAGGGTCTTCAGTAGAGATGGATAGTCGAGCTGGGCTATCAGACGGTCACCTCTGTAGCTGTAGTGTCATTTTTCCTATGGTCCAATGTGTAAATTAAACAAAAAAGTGCACGTTTGTTATGATGTCCAAGATGGGGACCAGGATGTGGACATAATAAAAAATTAGGGAACATGATAGGAGACATTTCTACAATACATATAATCATTCTTATCTATCTAATACGATGATAACAGCTCTCCATATCTGCAGTCCACCACAAGGACCACCCTCTCTAATCCCTGAAAAATGAAATCATCCTCAGTGAGGAAGAGAGGGGGCTAAGTGCCCCCAATGGTCTCAGAGCATTGACTCTTCTAAGAGTCCTAAGAGTCCTGCTCACACTGATGGGGTGCAGCTGTGGGACCCTATTTTCAGAGATGATGTCCTCCACCCAACTCTCAAAAAGCTGAAAGGGTCTTCAGTAGAGATGGATAGTCGAGCTGGGCTATCAGACGGTCACCTCTGTAGCTGTAGTGTCATTTTTCCTATGGTCCAATGTGTAAATTAAACAAAAAAGTGCACGTTTGTTATGATGTCCAAGATGGGGACCAGGATGTGGACATAATAAAAAATTAGGGAACATGATAGGAGACATTTCTACAATACATATAATCATTCTTATCTATCTAATACGATGACAACAGCTCTCCATACCTGCAGTCCACCACAAGGACCACCCTCTCTAATCCCTGAAAAATGAAATCATCCTCAGTGACGAAGAGAGGGGGCTAAGCGCCCCCATGGTCTCAGAGCATTAACTCTTCTAAGAGTCCTAAGAGTCCTGCTCACACTGATGGGGTGCAGCTGTGGGACCCTATTTTCAGAGATGATGTCCTCCACCCAACTCTCAAAAAGCTGAAAGGGTCTTCAGTAGAGATGGATAGTCGAGCTGGGCTATCAGACGGTCACCTCTGTAGCTGTAGTGTCATTTTTCCTATGGTCCAATGTGTAAATTAAACAAAAAAGTGCACGTTTGTTATGATGTCCAAGATGGGGACCAGGATGTGGACATAATAAAAAATTAGGGAATATGATAGGAGACATTTCTACAATACATATAATCATTCTTATCTATCTAATACGATGACAACAGCTCTCCATACCTGCAGTCCACCACAAGGACCACCCTCTCTAATCCCTGAAAAATGAAATCATCCTCAGGGACGAAGAGAGGGGGCTAAGCGCCCCCCATGGTTTTAGAGCATTGACTCTTCTAAGAGTCCTAAGAGTCCTGCTTACACTGATGGGGTGCAGCTGTGGGACCCTATTTTAAGAGATGATGTCCTCCACCCAACTCTCAAAAAGCTGAAAGGGTCTTCAGTAGAGATGGATAGTCGAGCTGGGCTATCAGACGGTCACCTCTGTAGCTGTAGTGTCATTTTTCCTATGGTCCAATGTGTAAATTAAACAAAAAAGTGCACGTTTGTTATGATGTCCAAGATGGGGACCAGGATGTGGACATAATAAAAAATTAGGGAACATGATAGGAGACATTTCTACAATACATATAATCATTCTTATCTATCTAATACGATGACAACAGCTCTCCATACCTGCAGTCCACCACAAGGACCACCCTCTCTAATCCCTGAAAAATGAAATCATCCTCAGTGACGAAGAGAGGGGGCTAAGCGCCCCCATGGTCTCAGAGCATTAACTCTTCTAAGAGTCGTAAGAGTCCTGCTCACACTGATGGGGTGCAGCTGTGGGACCCTATTTTCAGAGATGATGTCCTCCACCCAACTCTCAAAAAGCTGAAAGGGTCTTCAGTAGAGATGGATAGTCGAGCTGGGCTATCAGACGGTCACCTCTGTAGCTGTAGTGTCATTTTTCCTATGGTCCAATGTGTAAATTAAACAAAAAAGTGCACGTTTGTTATGATGTCCAAGATGGGGACCAGGATGTGGACATAATAAAAAATTAGGGAACATGATAGGAGACATTTCTACAATACATATAATCATTCTTATCTATCTAATACGATGACAACAGCTCTCCATACCTGCAGTCCACCACAAGGACCACCCTCTCTAATCCCTGAAAAATGAAATCATCCTCAGTGACGAAGAGAGGGGGCTAAGCGCCCCCATGGTCTCAGAGCATTAACTCTTCTAAGAGTCCTAAGAGTCCTGCTCACACTGATGGGGTGCAGCTGTGGGACCCTATTTTCAGAGATGATGTCCTCCACCCAACTCTCAAAAAGCTGAAAGGGTCTTCAGTAGAGATGGATAGTCGAGCTGGGCTATCAGACGGTCACCTCTGTAGCTGTAGTGTCATTTTTCCTATGGTCCAATGTGTAAATTAAACAAAAAAGTGCACGTTTGTTATGATGTCCAAGATGGGGACCAGGATGTGGACATAATAAAAAATTAGGGAACATGATAGGAGACATTTCTACAATACATATAATCATTCTTATCTATCTAATACGATGACAACAGCTCTCCATACCTGCAGTCCACCACAAGGACCACCCTCTCTAATCCCTGAAAAATGAAATCATCCTCAGGGACGAAGAGAGGGGGCTAAGCGCCCCCCATGGTTTTAGAGCATTGACTCTTCTAAGAGTCCTAAGAGTCCTGCTTACACTGATGGGGTGCAGCTGTGGGACCCTATTTTAAGAGATGATGTCCTCCACCCAACTCTCAAAAAGCTGAAAGGGTCTTCAGTAGAGATGGATAGTCGAGCTGGGCTATCAGACGGTCACCTCTGTAGCTGTAGTGTCATTTTTCCTATGGTCCAATGTGTAAATTAAACAAAAAAGTGCACGTTTGTTATGATGTCCAAGATGGGGACCAGGATGTGGACATAATAAAAAATTAGGGAACATGATAGGAGACATTTCTACAATACATATAATCATTCTTATCTATCTAATATGATCACAACAGCTCTCCATACCTGCAGTCCACCACAAGGACCACTCTCTCTAATCCCTGAAAAATGAAATCATCCTCAGTGACGAAGAGAGGGGGCTAAGCGCCCCCCATGGTCTCAAAACATTGACTCTTCTAAGAGTCCTAAGAGTCCTGCTCACAAAGATGGGGTGCAGCTGTGGGACCCTATTTTCAGAGATGATGTCCTCCACCCAACTCTCAAAAAGCTGAAAGGGTCTTCAGTAGAGATGGATAGTCGAGCTGGGCTACCAGACGGTCACCTCTGTAGCTGTAGTGTCATTTTTCCTATGGTCCAATGTGTAAATTAAACAAAAAAGTGCACGTTTGTTATGATTTCCAAGATGGGGACCAGGATGTGGACATAATAAAAAAATAGGGAACATGATAGGAGACATTTCTACAATACATATAATCATTCTTATCTATCTAATACGATGACAACAGCTCTCCATACCTGCAGTCCACCACAAGGACCACCCTCTCTATTCCCTGAAAAGTGAAATCATCCTCAGTGACGAAGAGAGGGGGCTAAGCGCCCCCCATGGTCTCAAAACATTGACTCTTCTAAGAGTCCTAAGAGTCCTGCTCACACTGATGGGGTGCAGCTGTGGGACCCTATTTTCAGAGATGATGTCCTCCACCCAACTCTCAAAAAGCTGAAAGGGTCTTCAGTAGAGATGGATAGTCGAGCTGGGCTATCAGACGGTCACCTCTGTAGCTGTAGTGTCATTTTTCCTATGGTCCAATGTGTAAATTAAACAAAAAAGTGCACGTTTGTTATGATGTCCAAGATGGGGACCAGGATGTGGACATAATAAAAAATTAGGGAACATGATAGGAGACATTTCTACAATACATATAATCATTCTTATCTATCTAATACGATGACAACAGCTCTCCATACCTGCAGTCCACCACAAGGACCACCCTCTCTAATCCCTGAAAAATGAAATCATCCTCAGTGACGAAGAGAGGGGGCTAAGCGCCCCCATGGTCTCAGAGCATTAACTCTTCTAAGAGTCCTAAGAGTCCTGCTCACACTGATGGGGTGCAGCTGTGGGACCCTATTTTCAGAGATGATGTCCTCCACCCAACTCTCAAAAAGCTGAAAGGGTCTTCAGTAGAGATGGATAGTCGAGCTGGGCTATCAGACGGTCACCTCTGTAGCTGTAGTGTCATTTTTCCTATGGTCCAATGTGTAAATTAAACAAAAAAGTGCACGTTTGTTATGATGTCCAAGATGGGGACCAGGATGTGGACATAATAAAAAATTAGGGAACATGATAGGAGACATTTCTACAATACATATAATCATTCTTATCTATCTAATACGATGACAACAGCTCTCCATACCTGCAGTCCACCACAAGGACCACCCTCTCTAATCCCTGAAAAATGAAATCATCCTCAGGGACGAAGAGAGGGGGCTAAGCGCCCCCCATGGTTTTAGAGCATTGACTCTTCTAAGAGTCCTAAGAGTCCTGCTTACACTGATGGGGTGCAGCTGTGGGACCCTATTTTAAGAGATGATGTCCTCCACCCAACTCTCAAAAAGCTGAAAGGGTCTTCAGTAGAGATGGATAGTCGAGCTGGGCTATCAGACGGTCACCTCTGTAGCTGTAGTGTCATTTTTCCTATGATCCAATGTGTAAATTAAACAAAAAAGTGCACGTTTGTTATGATGTCCAAGATGGGGACCAGGATGTGGACATAATAAAAAATTAGGGAACATGATAGGAGACATTTCTACAATACATATAATCATTCTTATCTATCTAATACGATGACAACAGCTCTCCATACCTGCAGTCCACCACAAGGACCACCCTCTCTAATCCCTGAAAAATGAAATCATCCTCAGTGACGAAGAGAGGGGGCTAAGCGCCCCCATGGTCTCAGAGCATTAACTCTTCTAAGAGTCCTAAGAGTCCTGCTCACACTGATGGGGTGCAGCTGTGGGACCCTATTTTCAGAGATGATGTCCTCCACCCAACTCTCAAAAAGCTGAAAGGGTCTTCAGTAGAGATGGATAGTCGAGCTGGGCTATCAGACGGTCACCTCTGTAGCTGTAGTGTCATTTTTCCTATGGTCCAATGTGTAAATTAAACAAAAAAGTGCACGTTTGTTATGATGTCCAAGATGGGGACCAGGATGTGGACATAATAAAAAATTAGGGAACATGATAGGAGACATTTCTACAATACATATAATCATTCTTATCTATCTAATACGATCACAACAGCTCTCCATACCTGCAGTCCACCACAAGGACCACTCTCTCTAATCCCTGAAAAATGAAATCATCCTCAGTGACGAAGAGAGGGGGCTAAGCGCCCCCCATGGTCTCAAAACATTGACTCTTCTAAGAGTCCTAAGAGTCCTGCTCACACTGATGGGGTGCAGCTGTGGGACCCTATTTTCAGAGATGATGTCCTCCACCCAACTCTCAAAAAGCTGAAAGGGTCTTCAGTAGAGATGGATAGTCGAGCTGGGCTACCAGACGGTCACCTCTGTAGCTGTAGTGTCATTTTTCCTATGGTCCAATGTGTAAATTAAACAAAAAAGTGCACGTTTGTTATGATTTCCAAGATGGGGACCAGGATGTGGACATAATAAAAAAATAGGGAACATGATAGGAGACATTTCTACAATACATATAATCATTCTTATCTATCTAATACGATGACAACAGCTCTCCATACCTGCAGTCCACCACAAGGACCACCCTCTCTATTCCCTGAAAAGTGAAATCATCCTCAGTGACGAAGAGAGGGGGCTAAGCGCCCCCCATGGTCTCAAAACATTGACTCTTCTAAGAGTCCTAAGAGTCCTGCTCACACTGATGGGGTGCAGCTGTGGGACCCTATTTTCAGAGATGATGTCCTCCACCCAACTCTCAAAAAGCTGAAAGGGTCTTCAGTAGAGATGGATAGTCGAGCTGGGCTATCAGACGGTCACCTCTGTAGCTGTAGTGTCATTTTTCCTATGGTCCAATGTGTAAATTAAACAAAAAAGTGCACGTTTGTTATGATGTCCAAGATGGGGACCAGGATGTGGACATAATAAAAAATTAGGGAACATGATAGGAGACATTTCTACAATACATATAATCATTCTTATCTATCTAATACGATGATAACAGCTCTCCATACCTGCAGTCCACCACAAGGACCACCCTCTCTAATCCCTGAAAAATGAAATCATCCTCAGTGACGAAGAGAGGGGGCTAAGTGCCCCCAATGGTCTCAGAGCATTGACTCTTCTAAGAGTCCTAAGAGTCCTGCTCACACTGATAGGGTGCAGCTGTGGGACCCTATTTTCAGAGATGATGTCCTCCACCCAACTCTCAAAAAGCTGAAAGGGTCTTCAGTAGAGATGGATAGTCGAGCTGGGCTATCAGACAGTCACCTCTGTAGCTGTAGTGTCATTTTTCCTATGGTCCAATGTGTAAATTAAACAAAAAAGTGCACGTTTGTTATGATGTCCAAGATGGGGACCAGGATGTGGACATAATAAAAAATTAGGGAACATGATAGGAGACATTTCTACAATACATATAATCATTCTTATCTATCTAATACGATGACAACAGCTCTCCATACCTGCAGTCCACCACAAGGACCACCCTCTCTAATCCCTGAAAAATGAAATCATCCTCAGGGACGAAGAGAGGGGGCTAAGCGCCCCCCATGGTTTTAGAGCATTGACTCTTCTAAGAGTCCTAAGAGTCCTGCTTACACTGATGGGGTGCAGCTGTGGGACCCTATTTTAAGAGATGATGTCCTCCACCCAACTCTCAAAAAGCTGAAAGGGTCTTCAGTAGAGATGGATAGTCGAGCTGGGCTATCAGACGGTCACCTCTGTAGCTGTAGTGTCATTTTTCCTATGGTCCAATGTGTAAATTAAACAAAAAAGTGCACGTTTGTTATGATGTCCAAGATGGGGACCAGGATGTGGACATAATAAAAAATTAGGGAACATGATAGGAGACATTTCTACAATACATATAATCATTCTTATCTATCTAATACGATGACAACAGCTCTCCATACCTGCAGTCCACCACAAGGACCACCCTCTCTAATCCCTGAAAAATGAAATCATCCTCAGTGACGAAGAGAGGGGGCTAAGTGCCCCCAATGGTCTCAGAGCATTGACTCTTCTAAGAGTCCTAAGAGTCCTGCTCACACTGATAGGGTGCAGCTGTGGGACCCTATTTTCAGAGATGATGTCCTCCACCCAACTCTCAAAAAGCTGAAAGGGTCTTCAGTAGAGATGGATAGTCGAGCTGGGCTATCAGACAGTCACCTCTGTAGCTGTAGTGTCATTTTTCCTATGGTCCAATGTGTAAATTAAACAAAAAAGTGCACGTTTGTTATGATGTCCAAGATGGGGACCAGGATGTGGACATAATAAAAAATTAGGGAACATGATAGGAGACATTTCTACAATACATATAATCATTCTTATCTATCTAATACGATGACAACAGCTCTCCATACCTGCAGTCCACCACAAGGACCACCCTCTCTAATCCCTGAAAAATGAAATCATCCTCAGGGACGAAGAGAGGGGGCTAAGCGCCCCCCATGGTTTTAGAGCATTGACTCTTCTAAGAGTCCTAAGAGTCCTGCTTACACTGATGGGGTGCAGCTGTGGGACCCTATTTTAAGAGATGATGTCCTCCACCCAACTCTCAAAAAGCTGAAAGGGTCTTCAGTAGAGATGGATAGTCGAGCTGGGCTATCAGACGGTCACCTCTGTAGCTGTAGTGTCATTTTTCCTATGGTCCAATGTGTAAATTAAACAAAAAAGTGCACGTTTGTTATGATGTCCAAGATGGGGACCAGGATGTGGACATAATAAAAAATTAGGGAACATGATAGGAGACATTTCTACAATACATATAATCATTCTTATCTATCTAATACGATGACAACAGCTCTCCATACCTGCAGTCCACCACAAGGACCACCCTCTCTAATCCCTGAAAAATGAAATCATTCTCAGTGACGAAGAGAGGGGGCTAAGCGCCCCCATGGTCTCAGAGCATTAACTCTTCTAAGAATCCTAAGAGTCCTGCTCACACTGATGGGGTGCAGCTGTGGGACCCTATTTTCAGAGATGATGTCCTCCACCCAACTCTCAAAAAGCTGAAAGGGTCTTCAGTAGAGATGGATAGTCGAGCTGGGCTATCAGACGGTCACCTCTGTAGCTGTAGTGTCATTTTTCCTATGGTCCAATGTGTAAATTAAACAAAAAAGTGCACGTTTGTTATGATGTCCAAGATGGGGACCAGGATGTGGACATAATAAAAAATTAGGGAACATGATAGGAGACATTTCTACAATACATATAATCATTCTTATCTATCTAATACGATCACAACAGCTCTCCATACCTGCAGTCCACCACAAGGACCACCCTCTCTATTCCCTGAAAAGTGAAATCATCCTCAGTGACGAAGAGAGGGGGCTAAGCGCCCCCCATGGTCTCAAAACATTGAC